>NC_039364.1:99788670-100107387 GCF_003573695.1 Papaver somniferum | reverse complement strand
TGAAATTCTGGACAATTTCATTTTACAGTGGTTTTGATATTCTTAGGTAATCTTAATGATGTTAAAATGATTTGGAGTCTTAACAAAAGTTATAGATAAATATATTATATTTAAGTATACTTTTGGTTTGCTTAATTTGAGATTAATATCAATTTATGGTGAATATTATGGTAAACTGGTGTTATCTGCCTAGATTTTGTGATGCGTTTGTAAAATCATTATCTTTTGATTGAGCCGTTAGTTTGATGTGAAATTTGGATATGTTATACACTATAGTTTCAAGAATATTCATTAAAATGTTTAGGTAGATCGGAAAATGTTGTCTCCTGAAACATATGATGTAAAATGTCTGCAGTTAGAGTGTTTGATTAAATGGTTGAAAGAAATTCATGTTGTTAAGCCATTGTCGCTTGTGTTGTTTGTAAAAATGATTTATAAAAGTAAATGAGTTCATGTTTTACCGTTATATGGAACATTTTTCATGATAACGGCGGGTAATGATCCCCGAGAGTTAAATGGGTAATGATCCCCATGGGAACTTGTGTTTCCCGACCATCGATGGCGGCTGTCTGTGGCGTTAAACGATAGGTGGTGTACAAACCAAGGTTTTCAAACTGTGAATGAAACGGTTAATGATCCCGAGATAATATGGGTATGATCCCCATTGGAACTTTTGTTCCTGACCATCGATGGAGGTTGTTCGTGCCGATAAACGATAGGTGGGATGTACGAACCAAGGTTTCCGTACCGTGAACTCATGGTTTGAGGTGACAATATTGGTATGTAACTTATGTTTTGAAAAATAAAAGGATTTGTTGCTGGAAACATTATTGATGAATTGTGAATTGATGTATTAAATTCCAAATGGATGATTAGTGAACTCGTGGATTCTCTGTGAATGTATTATTACGCGAATAGATGTGTTGAATCATTGATGAATGATTTGTTGACAATTATTTTGGTATTGTAAACTCATGGATTGTTGTGACAATATTAATTTGTGAATCATGTGTTGAAATCTAGATTAAATGATTTATTGGAAACATAATTGGTTTTATGAACTCATGAGTTGAAATTCAAATGGATGAATTGTGTTATTATCAATGATATAATGAATCGTAAATTGAATTATTTGTTTGAAATATTATTGGCTTTATGATTGGAATCTAAATAAGATAATTTATTAGAAACATTGTTGGTAATGTAATTGTCGAATATAACATTGATTCGCTGAAGTCGTGATGTGTTTCTTGGTATATTTTTTTGCTTGATAAAATGATTATGTTTGCGCATCTTTGGAGAATTAGGAATGCATTCTACTGATATGTCATCTCACCCCAATTGACATCCTTGCATATTTATCAGAGTGGCGCAGCGAAAGCTAGGAATGAGTAGCTTAATGATTGAATTGCTTAATTGTATTGCCTGAAATGTAACTTGAAATAATATGTTTGGTTTAAATCGTTGTTAAGATAATAAGCGGATATATATGCTTCAGTTTATTTTATATAAAGTTTCAACTATGTTTTCTGCAAAAGTAAATTAGCAAAAAAAAGAATATGTATGCATAAGTCTTTTTACGACCCGTAACGCTTCGAGTTCGGATCTCCATACGGGTTTGAACCTGGTCCGGAACTCGGGGTGTTACATACATGATGAGTGAACATCAGAATTTCCTTTGGATTTCTATCTCTTATTACACCAAGTAGAACATCGACATGATGTTTTAACCGATTAAATCTATCAGCTTGGATTCTAGCAAGATTTAGAATCAATTGACTCTCTTTAGCTGTTTCCCGTTCAATTGAAGGGTTATCGGAAGAACTCATGTCGGTGTTAGTATGTCTCGTCGATGTGGAAGGTTTATCTATGTACATGATAGTAAAACCCTTATTTTTAGAATTAGACGAGATAGAACTCTTATTTCCGGTAATGTGTTTATTAGAGATAGTATTCTTATCCATAGAGTCAGATCGCTACAAACACAGACTTGTGAGGTCTTAACGTGTTTGCCTGCTCTGATACCAACTGAAAAAGTGGGGGTCTAACAACACCACCCAATATTTCGCTTAACAATCTGTATGGACAAACTCGAATATACTTTCAAGAGAATCAACAAGACTCAATCAATTAAAAGTATATCAACGAGTTTATATCTCTCTCTTGATTTGATTTACTCAAGTAGATCCTGTGAGTTCTAATCAAATACAAAGAATAGCTTGGACGGTACCAAAGACCAATGTCCAAGGATCAATCAATGATAATCAACAACCAAAGGTTGTATTAATCTAACTGATGATCTAAACGCACAACCTGTATTATTTCAATTATAAAGATAAACAATATAATGCGGAAACTGAAATAACACAGACACCAGAAATTTTGTTAACGAGGAAACCGCAAATGCAGAAAAACCCCCGGGACCTAGTCCAGATTGAATACACACTGTATTAAGCCGCTACAGACACTAGCCTACTCCAAGCTAACTTTGGACTGGACTATAGTTGAACCCAATCAGTATCCCACTGATCCAAGGTACAGTTGTACTCCTACGCCTCTGATCCCAACATGATACTGCGCACTTGATTCCCTTAGTTGATCTCACCCACAACTAAGAGTTGCTACGACCCAAAATCGCAGGCTTTAACAATAAACAAATCTGTCTCACACAGACAAGTCTATCAAAGGATCAATATGTCTCCCACAGAAAAACTTCAAAGTTTTTGTTCCTTCTTTTGATAATAATCAAGGTGAACAGGAACCCATTGATAATCTGGTCTTATATTCCCGAAGAACAGCCTAGATTAATCAATCACCTCACAACAATCTTAATCGTATGGTAGCGAAACAAGATGTTGCGGAATCACAAATAATGAGACGAAGATGTTTGTGATTACTTTTTATATCTTGCCTATCGGAGAAATCAAACAATCTCAAGCCAATCAATATGATTGTACTGTTACGATAGAAGATGCAAGATCAGATCACACAACTACGATAAAAGTAGTATCGGTCTGGCTTCACAATCCCAATGAAGTCTTTAAGTTGTTAACCTGGTTTTTAGAAGAAGAAAACCAAAGGTTAAAGGAGAATCGACTCTAGCACGCAAACTAGTATCACACGTACGGTGTGGGGATTAGTTTTGCAGAGTAGCTAGATGCCCCCTTATATAGCCTTTCAAATCAGGGTTTTTCTTTAGTTACAAAGCAATCAATATCCACCGTTAGATGAAATCCTGATTTAGATTCAAGCTAATATTTCTCATCCGTTAGATCGAAAACTTAGCTTGTCATACACAAATGAACTGCACGTTTCTAGGTTTGTTAACCCTACCTAAACGTGTGCATTATTGGTTCAACAATAGTTTACCAAAAGGTTAACCATATGAGCATTTCATACCAACCATGTTCTTCTTCACCATAACTATCTCAAATGACTCAAACGAACTAGTTAAGAGAGTTGTTCAATTGCAAGGAAATCTTATGTAACTACACAAGACACAATTGAATCAAAGATGATTTGATTCACTCAAATCGGTTCATGAACTTTAATAGCCACGGTTTGCAAAAGCATTCCTTAGTATTTTACGATTAAGTTCAGAAATTATCTTCAGATATATAACCTTCTCAAGTTCGCAGACTAGGTTCGCAGACTTAAGACACCGGACAGAGTTTACAAACTCCAGCACAAATTCTCGGGATGAGAACTTCGCCGGTTCACAGACTGGGTTCGCGACTGGGCTCACGCAAGTAGTTTGTCAACTCCAGCATACATTCTCGGGGTTTGAGAACTTCGGCAGTTCGCAGACTGAGTTCGCGGACTTGACACTTGTCATACTTCCGGTTCTCTTGATCAACAAAGTTCGAGAACTTCGGTACAAGGAATCCATTGGTTATGTAATCTAAACTCTCATTCCAATCATTGAAACATTCTTAGAGGACGTTATATAGTTGTTACACTATTTCTCGTCAAAGAAATTTCCAAAGTGATTGAAATATTCATGACTTTCGTCACTAGGTAAAGATAAACTTGGTCGAAGCGAAAAGCTTACCAACACATATTTCGAGATATAGATAGGCGAGGTATACTCGGCTCGAAATACCAAATGTGTATAGTCTAGTCTATATATATAGCATACGACTTTTTTCTCAAAGAGTAGGAGATAGAATAGATATACTTTTGAGTGACAGATAAGTTCACGTCTCAACATACCTTTTTGTCGAGAAGTTCCACCAGTTCCTTGAGTAGATCTTCTACTTGTATGATGAATCGCCATGAAGTCCTTGAGCTCAACTACACTTATTGTCCTAGTCCGAGACTTAGCTATAAGAGACTAGAAATCAAGACTTATAGTTTTGATAACTAATATTGACAAACATGCTTGAGATAGCAACGCATGCGAGTTTGACCGAGTAGTGCTCTAACAAAAAAAACTCGGCAGGCTCCGGCATTAGTGAGTAATGCAGCTAGGAGCTTATACACTCATTAGGCTTTATACTAGTGAATAATTCATCTAGGAGCTTGAGTTTCTATATAATATGAAGAGAGACATAGGCACTCATCAGATTTTGATATATTCTCCAAATACCCTGTGGAATATAGACATATCAATGTCTACTACATCTAATGCCGGGTCAGGTAGATAGACTTTTACAGTTTTCGCCCTATACTAAAAACCACCATCAATATTTATAAAGAGAGATTTCAGAATTACAGGTTGAATATTAGTTGGAAATATGAAAACCGAAATTAGGTACTTTATTGCATATCTTGAGAATCTTTTGATTTTGGAATTTCCTTGTTCTCCAAACAACCTTGGTCTATAAATAGTTAAGTTTACATTTCTTGCAAACTATCTTAAGAGCCTGTTGATGGTGGATTTTTGACAAAGGTAAAAATCGTAAAATCATGATACTGTATGATTCTGACCCAGTGTAAATACCCTCAAGATCGTCAACGTTGTTAGATCGGTCAAGAGACGTATTAGTCGCTTATAACTCGATTAGTTTAACACGAACGTTAATTATTATAAATTAATCTAACAACGATCTATATACGAAACTAGTACCATCGATTAGATCTCGAAAAGTTATGCGAAATGGACTACTCGAACGTGTGAATCGGATACCGGACAAAGAAGATATCACTGGATTAGTATAAAGGGTAAAATAGTCATTTCTCGAATAAACAGTTTTACTGCAACTTAGACAAGTACGTTGTGGCTGCCTTATCGAAGCAAGTGGGTGTCCTAGTATTTTCTTTGGTCTTATCATCAAAACCCGATAGCGAGAAGAATTCATTTCTCTTATTTTCCTTTCTTCTTCGTTCTTCTTTCTTCTTTTTCTCCTTCTCTTCCTCTGTTCTTTTGTTGTTCGAGTTTTGAGTGATGATATGAGGTTTGAGGATCAAGGGAAGACGATGCAAATCAAGCAGCGAGTCTTACTGGTGATGTTTATTAATAGATGATTTGGATTCAATGAAGTGGTGAAACAGAGAATCATAATTAGGGTTTTTAGATTTAGTTTTTGAGGTTTGTGGAATTGAGCGGTATATTGGGTTGCTGACAGATGAAGGTTAAGAGGGTTGATGATTAATTAGAATTGTAGAATCGTTTTGGTGTTTGAATCAAACAATTAGGGTTTCGAATTCTTGATGATTAAGAAGAAATTAAAGGTTGGGTTTTGATGAACATGAAGTGAAGAATAAGTTCATGAGGTTAAACTGAGGATTCAGTTACTGAGAAGAATTTCAATTGAGAGAATTAGGGTTTCGGTTATGTGAAAGAAAGAAATAGAAATTGGGGTTTCAGCAGAATTGGTTTAGTGAAGTGTCAATTCAGAGGAGGCTAATGGTTTGGTAAGTCTCTTTGATGCTTAATTTTGCTGTTAGAAGTTGGATTGTTTAGATTGTATATTTATGAATTTTGGATGATAAATTGAATGGTTGGTTGAACTGGAACTATAGTGGTTTATGAATTACAAAGATTTTGTATTGGAATAAGAATTATGGATGGTGTTATTGTTGAGATTTAGGTTGAGTGTGTGTTTGCAGAGTTGTTTATATTGGTGGTGTTGTTGTTGTTGGGAATATTGCAGGTGGTAGTGTTATCTTTGTGGGTGGAGTTGATAACAAGATATTGGTGTTGCAGGAAGTAGAATTAGGTACTACAAATGGTGATGTTGTTGTGACGGCAAAGTCACAATTATTGTGGCTTAGAGAAGTTAAACTGAACTTGGTGGTGTTGTAATACAGAGAGTTGTTGTTTGAATGTTTGTTTTGTGGGGAGTTAAAGTTGAAGCTAATGAGGCTAATGGAGGGAGCTTCAGTATTTTTGAACTGAAGTTGAATTAAGATTGAACATGGATGAGGTTGTTTGTGATGTTGGAGATATATGTTATGAAATGATTCCAATGCAGAGTTTCAGGTGAAAGAATGATGTTAGATAGATCTGGTCGAGTTGGGATTGGGTCATAGCTGGTACTGATGTTGTTGTGGTGATGTTCTTGTGTATCTGTTATGAATTTATGAATTGTGCAGTGGTGATGAACTCATTATGTTGTGATAAGATGTGTTGGTACTCAACTGAAATGGATTAAAGCAGTCCATTATTTGGTTGCAGTTGATAGAATATGAATGTGCCGGTGGAGTGTAAAGGAATTGGGGTTATAGTGGTGGTGAGTTGATCTGAGGTACAATGTTACTTGAGATGAATGTATGTGTGTCTAAATTGAGAGAATAAGGTGAACTGAGAGTGAGTTGGTAGGTTAAAGAACAATTAGATTGTTGTGAAAGCTTGGAATTGCAGTTGCAGGTAGGCTTAAATTACAGTTGTATTGAATTATTGATTTCTATTTGAATGAATGAATGTTTGGTGATTGTATAGACTTATGTTCTTGAGTGTTAGGCCTGTTAATCATCCATGTCAGTCTAGCTGACTTACCTGATTCAGGTTGTCTGATTGAGTTGAGTTAACTCAGTAAACCTTAATTCAACTCATTGAGTTGACTCATTTGACCTTGAATCCTTTGACTTTGACCTGACTTTGGACGTTGATTGTTAGGTGATTACGTTGACCGTTAGTGATTGTTAAATGACTCAGGAGGACTAGGCCTTAGATTAATGGGCCAGGGTAGAGGACTTGGGCTTAGGACTAGTTTAATTAATTAGAGGTTTTGGACTATTTATGGTCTGAATTAACCTTTGACTTCTTCTACAAAGTTGTAGACATTCGTAAGACCTGGCTAATGAGCTATAGAATCAACCTAATTGGATTAGTAAACTCTTAGTTATGCTAAAGATAGATAAATAAAAGGTATGAAACCATAAATGGGCTTAGACCATTAGATATAATTGTATGATTCTTGTGTGAGCCATTTTGGCTAGTTTCTTAGAGTTCTTGTGTGATTAACAGTTAGTTATTAACAACGATCGATTCAAAGGATGAACCAGTGGATCGTGGATCTCAAGGTAGGCGTGGCTTGTCATCAAAAGAGGTGGGAATACATTTGACTCTTTTGTAACCACTATTGTTGTTTTTACAAAAGTTTATGCTTAACAAACTCATCCATTGTCTGTCCGCGCATTCCATGCTTTGTTTAAATTGCATTATGATAATTCTGTTGATTCTGTGAATCTTTCCACGATTTGGAAAGAACTTGTAATGTTTTGTTTGTCATTATGAATTGTTATGGGAAATGAGAATTTCCACTTATGGTGTATAGGATACGCTCCTTCACATTTATATCTACATGAATTCAGCTTTTATTGCCTAGAGTGGGTCACCATGGTCTTGGTGATATCAATAGCTAATGAGTGTGGTTAACACGAATATTATACATTGTTTGAAGAAGGAGTTTGTCCATATACATGTTCGTTTATTTCAGTGACTTGGGCACTTTTTAATGTTTGGGAAAACATTATTGTTTTCCAAATCTTGCCATGATTACTTGAAAGTTAAATGTTATTCCTACTGGGCACCCTTTTTAGGGATGATGTGCTCACCCATTCCCACTTTCAGTTTCAGAGACAGATCAGAGTTGCGCAACAAAAGCTTCAAGGGTTGATTTCGTTAGTTGGTTAACTTTTGCTGTGTTTATTATGTTGTATATTTTATTTGTAAACCAAATAACTATTGTATATGTATCATCTGAGAGGAATCCTTGTATGTATATATTTCAGAGTAGGGCTAGTTTTGGGTTAAGTTTTATAACATATTTTTTAATTGAATGTTTAAGTAAATGATTTAGATTCTTAGTGCCTCTTTATTTAGTTAATCTCTTGGATTAGTCAGCTGCTAGCTTAGGGGGCGCTACAGTGTTGGTATCAGAGCTCACTATTAGATCTTATATGGGAAAGGATAGGAATAGCCAGTACTAGTTAGTGAAATAAATTAGTTTAGAACTGGGTTGGGTTGTGAGATAAATCTTAATCACTAAAAGTTATTAATTATTAAAAGATTTATTTGATTGATTGATTTGTTTGTTTGGTTGCTTGTATGTATAATTAAGTAAAAATTGTTGGGTACACCAATAACTTTAGTTAATAAGGATTAGAGATTAGTCTAACAAAAATAATGCGAACACATAGACAATTCAATACTAAAAATAGTGAGATTAGTATTATTGATAAATCTTGATAGTCACATAGAAACTTACTGAGTACCTTGACTTATGTAGAATCAACAGTTTATAATTACATAAATGTTAACGATATTTTTGGGACTCAATAATATTTGTAAGAGTAGTTAGAATAATAGTTTGACCATTCATGTTAATTATAGAAATATTATAATAGTAATTATAAATGAAAATAATGTAATAATAATTTTAATAAAGTAATGTTGGCATTTATCAATTAGTTTCATATTAAACTTAATTTAATTAAAATTTCAAAAAGGATATATAACGATAAAAAAATAATAATTATGAGTAAATAGTTATGGGAATTTGATAGCGCTCATTTACGATTAAGTTTAGTAAATTAAACTAATTACAAATTAGAAATATATATTTTGCATTTAAACTAGATAGCTAATATAATACCTATAGACGATAGACGTAAGAAGGTGAGGATATATTATATAAATCAAAAGACTCAACTTGTTAGTAATCTTTTATTGAAATTATCTTTAGTCTAATAAATGATCCAATAAACCTTTATAATGAAGCAAAATTCATGAAGTAGTAATAATAGAATTCTGATGCTTAGTGTAATATTAGAATTAAAAGAAAAATAAATTAGTATATCAATAGGATACTTTACATTAATAGCAAAATCTAAAGACTATTAAGATATATTATAATTTTAACAGACTCAAACTTAAACCATATTAGATCACCAACGCCAATCTTTGACAAGATATAATATACAAATTCGAGATGAATAAATAAAAATCTGTTATATCAATCCTTACGTGAATGTAAAATTATATTTAGAAGATTAAGGCTTAGTGTACCAACTAGATTATCAACTTAAAAATAATAAGAATAATAACACAATTGATGATAGTATTTGAGTAATTAAGCTTGTAGTAAATTTATAATAGATAATATTTGAAAACTATATATATATATATATGGTATTACAGTAAAGTAAAAATTATCAGATATTACAAATTGACGTGAATCGAAATTTGGATTACTTATAATGATAAAATAGATAAATAATAATAACGATGCATAAAAATAAAATAGAATAAATTTTGATGATTAGATTGCTTAAAATGATGTGAACTATTTATATATTCTACGAAGTAAATTTATCAGACTTACACCAGTTACGATAAAAGTTTAGAGACTAATTAATCATTAAATAAATTAATACTTAGTTAATCGCAATAAGTTTGTATTTAGTTATTCCAGCACTAGAATAGTGAAGGTTGTGTTTTCTATGTTCGTATGAAGGCATTGTTGGGCTTGGCCAACCTTGACAGGGCAACTGCATTCAGAGATGACCGATCATAAAAGTTTAGTATAATTCTTTAGGAAACCAATAATTATAAATTTACTTAGAAAGATTCATAAAAATCTCCCTTATAATTAGAGACAAGTATTCTATAAGATAGAAATTAGTGTAAGAAACTTAGACTTCCGTATTTGATAGAACTTAGAATCAAAATAGTTGAACCTAGAGGCACAAATTTTAGTGGTAAAAAGCCATATAGGTTTGTGCTTTGTTTCATGTTGTTTGCGCTTAGACAAAAGGAGATTATTCTTTAAGGTGGGGAGTTTTTGAAGACTAGAAGGATGGTTCGATTTTCGAGGACGAAAATGTATAAGGTGGGGAGAATGTAAAGACCCTCAAGCTCGTCAACGCTGTTAGACCGGTCAAGAGACGTATTAGTCGCTTATACCTCGATTAGTTTAACACGAACGTTAATTAATAGAAATTAATATAACAATGATATATATATGAAACTAGTACCATCGATTAGATCTCAAAAAGTTATGCGAAATGGACTACTCGAACGTGTGAATCGGATACCGGACAAAGAAGATATCACTGGATTAGTATAAAGGGTAAAATCGTCATTTCTCGAATAAACAGTTTTAATGCAACTTAGACACGTACGTTGTGGCTGCCTTATCGAAGCAAGTGGGTGTCCTAGTATTTTATTTGGTCTTATCATCAAAACCCGATAGAGAGAAGAATTCATTTCTCTTCTTTTCCTTTCTCCTTCTCCTTCTCCTTCTCTTCCTCTGTTCTTTTGTTGTTCGAGTTTTGAGTAATGATATGAGGTTTGAGGATCAAGGGAAGACGATGCAAATCAAGCAGCGAGTGTTACTGGTGATGTTTATTAATAGATGATTTGGATTCAATGAAGTGGTGAAACAAAGAATCATAATTAGGGTTTTTAGATTTAGTTTTTGAGGTTTGTGGAATTGAGCGGTATATTGGGTTGCTGACAGATGAAGGTTAAGAGGGTTGATAATTAATTGGAATTGTAGAATCGTTTTGGTGTTTGAATCAAACAATTAGGGTTTCGATTTCGTAATGATTAAGAAGAAATTAAAGGTTGGGTTTTGATGAACATGAAGTGAAGAAGAAGTTCATGAGGTTAAACTGAGGATTCAGTTACTGAGAAGAATTTCAATTGAGAGAATTAGGGTTTCGGTTATGTGAAAGAAAGAAATAGAAATTGGGGTTTCAGCAGAATTGGTTTAGTGAAGTGTCAATTCAGAGGAGGCTAATGGTTTGGTAAGTCTCTTTGATGCTTAATTTTGCTGTTAGAAGTTGAATTGATTAGATTGTAGATTTATGAATTTATGATGATAAATTGAATGGTTGGTTGAACTGGAACTATAGTGGTTTATGAATTACAAAGGTTTTGTATTGGAATAAGAATTATGGATGGTGTATTGTTGAGATTTAGGTTGAGTGTGTGTTTGTGAATTGGTGGTGGTGTGTTGTTGGGGACGTTATCTTTGTGGGTGGAGTTGATAACAAGAGATTGGTGTGCAGGAAGTAGAATTAGGTACTACAAATGGTGATGTTGTTGTGACGGTAAAGTCACAATTATGTGGCTTAGAGAAGTTAAACTGAACTTGGTGGTGTTGTAATACAGAGAGTTTGTTGTTTGAATGTTGTGTTGTGGGGAGTTAAAGTTGGAGCTAATGAGGTTAATGAAGGGAGCTTCAGTATTGTTGAACTGAAGTTGAATTGAGATTGAACATGGATGAGGTTGTTTGTGATGTTGGAGATATATGTTATGAAATGATGCCAATGCAGAGTTGCAGGTGAAAGAGTGATGTTAGATAGAGCTGGTCGAGTTGGGGGCATAGCTGGTACTGATGCTGTTGTGGTGATGTTCTTGTGTATCTGCTATGAAGTTATGAATTGTGCAGTGGTGTTGAACTCATTATTTGTGATAAGATGTGTTGGTACTCAACTGAAATGGATTAAAGCAGTCCATTATTTGGCTGCAGTTGATAGAATATGAATGTGCATGTGGAGTGTAAAGGAATTGGGGTTATAGTGGTGGTGAGTTGAGCTGAGGTACAATGTTACTTGAGATGAATGTATGTGTGTCTAAATTGAGAGAATAAGGTGAACTGAGAGTGAGTTGGTAGGTTAAAGAACAGTTAGATTGTTGTGAAAGCTTGGAACTGCAATTGCAGGTAGGCTTAAATTACAGTTGTATTGAATTATTGATTTCTATTTGAATGAATGAATGTTTAGTGATTGTATAGACTTAAAGCAGTCCATTATTTAGGCCTGTTAATCATCCCTGTCAGTCTAGCTGACTTACCTCACTCAGGTTGTCTGATTGAGTTGAGTTAACTCAATAAACCTTAATTCAACTCATTGAGTTGACTCGTTTGACCTTGAATCCTTTGACTTTGACCTGACTTTGGTCGTTGAATATTAGGTGATTCCGTTGACCGCACGTTGACCGTTAGTGATTGTTAATTGACTCAGGAGGACTAGGCCTTCGATTAATGGGCCCGGGTAGAGGACTTGGGCTTAGGACTAGTTTAATTAATTAGAGGTTTTGGACTATTTATGGTCTGAATTAACCTTTGACTTCTTCTACAAAGTTGTAGACATTCGTAAGACCTGGCTAATGAGCTATAGAATCAACCTAATTGGATTAGTAAACTCTTAGTTATGCTAAAGATAGATAAATAAAAGGTATGAAACCATAAATGGGCTTAGACCATTAGATATAATTGTATGATTCTTGTGTGAGCCATTTTGGCTAGTTTCTTAGAGTTCTTGTGTGATTAACAGTTAGTTATTAACAACGATCGATTCAAAGGATGAACCAGTGGATCGTGGATCTCAAGGTAGGCGTGGCTTGTCATCAAAAGAGGTGGGAATACATTTGACTCTTTTGTAACCACTATTGTTGTTTTTACAAAAGTTTATGCTTAACAAACTCATCCATTGTCTGTCCGCGCATTCCATGCTTTGTTTAAATTGCATTATGATAATTCTGTTGATTCTGTGAATCTTTCCACGATTTGGAAAGAACTTGTAATGTTTTGTTTGTCATTATGAATTGTTATGGGAAATGAGAATTTCCACTTATGGTGTATAGGATACGCTCCTTCACATTTATATCTACATGAATTCAGCTTTTATTGCCTAGAGTGGGTCACCATGGTCTTGGTGATATCAATAGCTAATGAGTGTGGTTAACACGAATATTATACATTGTTTGAAGAAGGAGTTTGTCCATATACATGTTCGTTTATTTCAGTGACTTGGGCACTTTTTAATGTTTGGGAAAACATTATTGTTTTCCAAATCTTGCCATGATTACTTGAAAGTTAAATGTTATTCCTACTGGGCACCCTTTTTAGGGATGATGTGCTCACCCATTCCCACTTTCAGTTTCAGAGACAGATCAGAGTTGCGCAACAAAAGCTTCAAGGGTTGATTTCGTTAGTTGGTTAACTTTTGCTGTGTTTATTATGTTGTATATTTTATTTGTAAACCAAATAACTATTGTATATGTATCATCTGAGAGGAATCCTTGTATGTATATATTTCAGAGTAGGGCTAGTTTTGGGTTAAGTTTTATAACATATTTTTTAATTGAATGTTTAAGTAAATGATTTAGATTCTTAGTGCCTCTTTATTTAGTTAATCTCTTGGATTAGTCAGCTGCTAGCTTAGGGGGCGCTACAGTGTTGGTATCAGAGCTCACTATTAGATCTTATATGGGAAAGGATAGGAATAGCCAGTACTAGTTAGTGAAATAAATTAGTTTAGAACTGGGTTGGGTTGTGAGATAAATCTTAATCACTAAAAGTTATTAATTATTAAAAGATTTATTTGATTGATTGATTTGTTTGTTTGGTTGCTTGTATGTATAATTAAGTAAAAATTGTTGGGTACACCAATAACTTTAGTTAATAAGGATTAGAGATTAGTCTAACAAAAATAATGCGAACACATAGACAATTCAATACTAAAAATAGTGAGATTAGTATTATTGATAAATCTTGATAGTCACATAGAAACTTACTGAGTACCTTGACTTATATGTAGAATCAACAGTTTATAATTACATAAATGTTAACGATATTTTTGGGACTCAATAATATTTGTAAGAGTAGTTAGAATAGTTTGACCATTCATGTTAATTATAGAAATATTATAATAGTAATTATAAATGAAAATAATGTAATAATAATTTTAATAAAGTAATGTTGGCATTTATCAATTAGTTTCATATTAAACTTAATTTAATTAAAATTTCAAAAAGGATATATAACGATAAAAAAATAATAATTATGAGTAAATAGTTATGGGAATTTGATAGCGCTCATTTACGATTAAGTTTAGTAAATTAAACTAATTACAAATTAGAAATATATATTTTGCATTTAAACTAGATAGCTAATATAATACCTATAGACGATAGACGTAAGAAGGTGAGGATATATATTATATAAATCAAAAGACTCAACTTGTTAGTAATCTTTTATTGAAATTATCTTTAGTCTAATAAATGATCCAATAAACCTTTATAATGAAGCAAATATTCATGAAGTAGTAATAATAGAATTCTGATGCTTAGTGTAATATTAGAATTAAAAGAAAAATAAATTAGTATATCAATAGGATACTTTACATTAATAGCAAAATCTAAAGACTATTAAGATATATTATAATTTTATACAGACTCAAACTTAAACCATATTAGATCACCAACGCCAATCTTTGACAAGATATAATATACAAATTCGAGATGAATAAATAAAAATCTGTTATATCAATCCTTACGTGAATGTAAAATTATATTTAGAAGATTAAGGCTTAGTGTACCAACTAGATTATCAACTTAAAAATAATAAGAATAATAACACAATTGATGATAGTATTTGAGTAATTAAGCTTGTAGTAAATTTATAATAGATAATATTTGAAAACTATATATATATATATGGTATTACAGTAAAGTAAAAATTATCAGATATTACAAATTGACGTGAATCGAAATTTGGATTACTTATAATGATAAAATAGATAAATAATAATAACGATGCATAAAAATAAAATAGAATAAATTTTGATGATTAGATTGCTTAAAATGATGTGAACTATTTATATATTCTACGAAGTAAATTTATCAGACTTACACCAGTTACGATAAAAGTTTAGAGACTAATTAATCATTAAATAAATTAATACTTAGTTAATCGCAATAAGTTTGTATTTAGTTATTCCAGCACTAGAATAGTGAAGGTTGTGTTTTCTATGTTCGTATGAAGGCATTGTTGGGCTTGGCCAACCTTGACAGGGCAACTGCATTCAGAGATGACCGATCATAAAAGTTTAGTATAATTCTTTAGGAAACCAATAATTATAAATTTACTTAGAAAGATTCATAAAAATCTCCCTTATAATTAGAGACAAGTATTCTATAAGATAGAAATTAGTGTAAGA
This sequence comes from Papaver somniferum, assembly GCF_003573695.1. NCBI lineage: Eukaryota > Viridiplantae > Streptophyta > Magnoliopsida > Ranunculales > Papaveraceae > Papaver > Papaver somniferum. Next base: position 100,091,991 of record NC_039364.1, on the reverse strand, counting down.
AACTTAGACTTCCGTATTTGATAGAACTTAGAATCAAAATAGTTGAACCTAGAGGCACAAATTTTAGTGGTAAAAAGCCATATAGGTTTGTGCTTTGTTTCATGTTGTTTGCGCTTAGACAAAAGGAGATTATTCTTTAAGGTGGGGAGTTTTTGAAGACTAGAAGGATGGTTCGATTTTCGAGGACGAAAATGTATAAGGTGGGGAGAATGTAAAGACCCTCAAGCTCGTCAACGCTGTTAGACCGGTCAAGAGACGTATTAGTCGCTTATACCTCGATTAGTTTAACACGAACGTTAATTAATAGAAATTAATATAACAATGATATATATGAAACTAGTACCATCGATTAGATCTCAAAAAGTTATGCGAAATGGACTACTCGAACGTGTGAATCGGATACCGGACAAAGAAGATATCACTGGATTAGTATAAAGGGTAAAATCGTCATTTCTCGAATAAACAGTTTTAATGCAACTTAGACACGTACGTTGTGGCTGCCTTATCGAAGCAAGTGGGTGTCCTAGTATTTTATTTGGTCTTATCATCAAAACCCGATAGAGAGAAGAATTCATTTCTCTTCTTTTCCTTTCTCCTTCTCCTTCTCCTTCTCTTCCTCTGTTCTTTTGTTGTTCGAGTTTTGAGTAATGATATGAGGTTTGAGGATCAAGGGAATACGATGCAAATCAAGCAGCGAGTGTTACTGGTGATGTTTATTAATAGATGATTTGGATTCAATGAAGTGGTGAAACAAAGAATCATAATTAGGGTTTTTAGATTTAGTTTTTGAGGTTTGTGGAATTGAGCGGTATATTGGGTTGCTGACAGATGAAGGTTAAGAGGGTTGATAATTAATTGGAATTGTAGAATCGTTTTGGTGTTTGAATCAAACAATTAGGGTTTCGATTTCGTAATGATTAAGAAGAAATTAAAGGTTGGGTTTTGATGAACATGAAGTGAAGAAGAAGTTCATGAGGTTAAACTGAGGATTCAGTTACTGAGAAGAATTTCAATTGAGAGAATTAGGGTTTCGGTTATGTGAAAGAAAGAAATAGAAATTGGGGTTTCAGCAGAATTGGTTTAGTGAAGTGTCAATTCAGAGGAGGCTAATGGTTTGGTAAGTCTCTTTGATGCTTAATTTTGCTGTTAGAAGTTGAATTGATTAGATTGTAGATTTATGAATTTATGGATGATAAATTGAATGGTTGGTTGAACTGGAACTATAGTGGTTTATGAATTACAAAGGTTTTGTATTGGAATAAGAATTATGGATGGTGTTATTGTTGAGATTTAGGTTGAGTGTGTGTTTGCAGAGTTGTTTGAATTGGTGGTGGTGTTGTTGTTGGGAGTATTGCAGGTGATAGTGAAGTTATCTTTGTGGGTGGAGTTGATAACAAGAGATTGGTGCTGCAGGAAGTAGAATTAGGTACTACAAATGGTGATGTTGTTGTGACGGTAAAGTCACAATTATTGTGGCTTAGAGAAGTTAAACTGAACTTGGTGGTGTTGTAATACAGAGAGTTGTTGTTTGAATGTTTGTGTTGTGGGGAGTTAAAGTTGGAGCTAATGAGGTTAATGAAGGGAGCTTCAGTATTGTTGAACTGAAGTTGAATTGAGATTGAACATGGATGAGGTTGTTTGTGATGTTGGAGATATATGTTATGAAATGATGCCAATGCAGAGTTGCAGGTGAAAGAGTGATGTTAGATAGAGCTGGTCGAGTTGGGATTGGGTCATAGCTGGTACTGATGCTGTTGTGGTGATGTTCTTGTGTATCTGCTATGAAGTTATGAATTGTGCAGTGGTGTTGAACTCATTATGTTGTGATAAGATGTGTTGGTACTCAACTGAAATGGATTAAAGCAGTCCATTATTTGGCTGCAGTTGATAGAATATGAATGTGCATGTGGAGTGTAAAGGAATTGGGGTTATAGTGGTGGTGAGTTGAGCTGAGGTACAATGTTACTTGAGATGAATGTATGTGTGTCTAAATTGAGAGAATAAGGTGAACTGAGAGTGAGTTGGTAGGTTAAAGAACAGTTAGATTGTTGTGAAAGCTTGGAACTGCAATTGCAGGTAGGCTTAAATTACAGTTGTATTGAATTATTGATTTCTATTTGAATGAATGAATGTTTAGTGATTGTATAGACTTAAAGCAGTCCATTATTTAGGCCTGTTAATCATCCCTGTCAGTCTAGCTGACTTACCTCACTCAGGTTGTCTGATTGAGTTGAGTTAACTCAATAAACCTTAATTCAACTCATTGAGTTGACTCGTTTGACCTTGAATCCTTTGACTTTGACCTGACTTTGGTCGTTGAATATTAGGTGATTCCGTTGACCGCACGTTGACCGTTAGTGATTGTTAATTGACTCAGGAGGACTAGGCCTTCGATTAATGGGCCCGGGTAGAGGACTTGGGCTTAGGACTAGTTTAATTAATTAGAGGTTTTGGACTATTTATGGTCTGAATTAACCTTTGACTTCTTCTACAAAGTTGTAGACATTCGTAAGACCTGGCTAATGAGCTATAGAATCAACCTAATTGGATTAGTAAACTCTTAGTTATGCTAAAGATAGATAAATAAAAGGTATGAAACCATAAATGGGCTTAGACCATTAGATATAATTGTATGATTCTTGTGTGAGCCATTTTGGCTAGTTTCTTAGAGTTCTTGTGTGATTAACAGTTAGTTATTAACAACGATCGATTCAAAGGATGAACCAGTGGATCGTGGATCTCAAGGTAGGCGTGGCTTGTCATCAAAAGAGGTGGGAATACATTTGACTCTTTTGTAACCACTATTGTTGTTTTTACAAAAGTTTATGCTTAACAAACTCATCCATTGTCTGTCCGCGCATTCCATGCTTTGTTTAAATTGCATTATGATAATTCTGTTGATTCTGTGAATCTTTCCACGATTTGGAAAGAACTTGTAATGTTTTGTTTGTCATTATGAATTGTTATGGGAAATGAGAATTTCCACTTATGGTGTATAGGATACGCTCCTTCACATTTATATCTACATGAATTCAGCTTTTATTGCCTAGAGTGGGTCACCATGGTCTTGGTGATATCAATAGCTAATGAGTGTGGTTAACACGAATATTATACATTGTTTGAAGAAGGAGTTTGTCCATATACATGTTCGTTTATTTCAGTGACTTGGGCACTTTTTAATGTTTGGGAAAACATTATTGTTTTCCAAATCTTGCCATGATTACTTGAAAGTTAAATGTTATTCCTACTGGGCACCCTTTTTAGGGATGATGTGCTCACCCATTCCCACTTTCAGTTTCAGAGACAGATCAGAGTTGCGCAACAAAAGCTTCAAGGGTTGATTTCGTTAGTTGGTTAACTTTTGCTGTGTTTATTATGTTGTATATTTTATTTGTAAACCAAATAACTATTGTATATGTATCATCTGAGAGGAATCCTTGTATGTATATATTTCAGAGTAGGGCTAGTTTTGGGTTAAGTTTTATAACATATTTTTTAATTGAATGTTTAAGTAAATGATTTAGATTCTTAGTGCCTCTTTATTTAGTTAATCTCTTGGATTAGTCAGCTGCTAGCTTAGGGGGCGCTACAGTGTTGGTATCAGAGCTCACTATTAGATCTTATATGGGAAAGGATAGGAATAGCCAGTACTAGTTAGTGAAATAAATTAGTTTAGAACTGGGTTGGGTTGTGAGATAAATCTTAATCACTAAAAGTTATTAATTATTAAAAGATTTATTTGATTGATTGATTTGTTTGTTTGGTTGCTTGTATGTATAATTAAGTAAAAATTGTTGGGTACACCAATAACTTTAGTTAATAAGGATTAGAGATTAGTCTAACAAAAATAATGCGAACACATAGACAATTCAATACTAAAAATAGTGAGATTAGTATTGATAAATCTTGATAGTCACATAGAAACTTACTGAGTACCTTGACTTATATGTAGAATCAACAGTTTATAATTACATAAATGTTAACGATATTTTTGGGACTCAATAATATTTGTAAGAGTAGTTAGAATAATAGTTTGACCATTCATGTTAATTATAGAAATATTATAATAGTAATTATAAATGAAAATAATGTAATAATAATTTTAATAAAGTAATGTTGGCATTTATCAATTAGTTTCATATTAAACTTAATTTAATTAAAATTTCAAAAAGGATATATAACGATAAAAAAATAATAATTATGAGTAAATAGTTATGGGAATTTGATAGCGCTCATTTACGATTAAGTTTAGTAAATTAAACTAATTACAAATTAGAATATATATTTTGCATTTAAACTAGATAGCTAATATAATACCTATAGACGATAGACGTAAGAAGGTGAGGATATATATTATATAAATCAAAAGACTCAACTTGTTAGTAATCTTTTATTGAAATTATCTTTAGTCTAATAAATGATCCAATAAACCTTTATAATGAAGCAAATATTCATGAAGTAGTAATAATAGAATTCTGATGCTTAGTGTAATATTAGAATTAAAAGAAAAATAAATTAGTATATCAATAGGATACTTTACATTAATAGCAAAATCTAAAGACTATTAAGATATATTATAATTTTATACAGACTCAAACTTAAACCATATTAGATCACCAACGCCAATCTTTGACAAGATATAATATACAAATTCGAGATGAATAAATAAAAATCTGTTATATCAATCCTTACGTGAATGTAAAATTATATTTAGAAGATTAAGGCTTAGTGTACCAACTAGATTATCAACTTAAAAATAATAAGAATAATAACACAATTGATGATAGTATTTGAGTAATTAAGCTTGTAGTAAATTTATAATAGATAATATTTGAAAACTATATATATATATATGGTATTACAGTAAAGTAAAAATTATCAGATATTACAAATTGACGTGAATCGAAATTTGGATTACTTATAATGATAAAATAGATAAATAATAATAACGATGCATAAAAATAAAATAGAATAAATTTTGATGATTAGATTGCTTAAAATGATGTGAACTATTTATATTCTACGAAGTAAATTTATCAGACTTACACCAGTTACGATAAAAGTTTAGAGACTAATTAATCATTAAATAAATTAATACTTAGTTAATCGCAATAAGTTTGTATTTAGTTATTCCAGCACTAGAATAGTGAAGGTTGTGTTTTCTATGTTCGTATGAAGGCATTGTTGGGCTTGGCCAACCTTGACAGGGCAACTGCATTCAGAGATGACCGATCATAAAAGTTTAGTATAATTCTTTAGGAAACCAATAATTATAAATTTACTTAGAAGATTCATAAAAATCTCCCTTATAATTAGAGACAAGTATTCTATAAGATAGAAATTAGTGTAAGAAACTTAGACTTCCGTATTTGATAGAACTTAGAATCAAAATAGTTGAACCTAGAGGCACAAATTTTAGTGGTAAAAAGCCATATAGGTTTGTGCTTTGTTTCATGTTGTTTGCGCTTAGACAAAAGGAGATTATTCTTTAAGGTGGGGAGTTTTTGAAGACTAGAAGGATGGTTCGATTTTCGAGGACGAAAATGTATAAGGTGGGGAGAATGTAAAGACCCTCAAGCTCGTCAACGCTGTTAGACCGGTCAAGAGACGTATTAGTCGCTTATACCTCGATTAGTTTAACACGAACGTTAATTAATAGAAATTAATATAACAATGATATATATGAAACTAGTACCATCGATTAGATCTCAAAAAGTTATGCGAAATGGACTACTCGAACGTGTGAATCGGATACCGGACAAAGAAGATATCACGGATTAGTATAAAGGGTAAAATCGTCATTTCTCGAATAACAGTTTTAATGCAACTTAGACACGTACGTTGTGGCTGCCTTATCGAAGCAAGTGGGTGTCCTAGTATTTTATTTGGTCTTATCATCAAAACCCGATAGAGAGAAGAAGAATTCATTTCTCTTCTTTTCCTTTCTCCTTCTCCTTCTCCTTCTCTTCCTCTGTTCTTTTGTTGTTCGAGTTTTGAGTAATGATATGAGGTTTGAGGATCAAGGGAAGACGATGCAAATCAAGCAGCGAGTGTTACTGGTGATGTTTATTAATAGATGATTTGGATTCAATGAAGTGGTGAAACAAAGAATCATAATTAGGGTTTTTAGATTTAGTTTTTGAGGTTTGTGGAATTGAGCGGTATATTGGGTTGCTGACAGATGAAGGTTAAGAGGGTTGATAATTAATTGGAATTGTAGAATCGTTTTGGTGTTTGAATCAAACAATTAGGGTTTCGATTTCGTAATGATTAAGAAGAAATTAAAGGTTGGGTTTTGATGAACATGAAGTGAAGAAGAAGTTCATGAGGTTAAACTGAGGATTCAGTTACTGAGAAGAATTTCAATTGAGAGAATTAGGGTTTCGGTTATGTGAAAGAAAGAAATAGAAATTGGGGTTTCAGCAGAATTGGTTTAGTGAAGTGTCAATTCAGAGGAGGCTAATGGTTTGGTAAGTCTCTTTGATGCTTAATTTTGCTGTTAGAAGTTGAATTGATTAGATTGTAGATTTATGAATTTATGGATGATAAATTGAATGGTTGGTTGAACTGGAACTATAGTGGTTTATGAATTACAAAGGTTTTGTATTGGAATAAGAATTATGGATGGTGTTATTGTTGAGATTTAGGTTGAGTGTGTGTTTGCAGAGTTGTTTGAATTGGTGGTGGTGTTGTTGTTGGGAGTATTGCAGGTGATAGTGAAGTTATCTTTGTGGGTGGAGTTGATAACAAGAGATTGGTGCTGCAGGAAGTAGAATTAGGTACTACAAATGGTGATGTTGTTGTGACGGTAAAGTCACAATTATTGTGGCTTAGAGAAGTTAAACTGAACTTGGTGGTGTTGTAATACAGAGAGTTGTTGTTTGAATGTTTGTGTTGTGGGGAGTTAAAGTTGGAGCTAATGAGGTTAATGAAGGGAGCTTCAGTATTGTTGAACTGAAGTTGAATTGAGATTGAACATGGATGAGGTTGTTTGTGATGTTGGAGATATGTTATGAAATGATGCCAATGCAGAGTTGCAGGTGAAAGAGTGATGTTAGATAGAGCTGGTCGAGTTGGGATTGGGTCATAGCTGGTACTGATGCTGTTGTGGTGATGTTCTTGTGTATCTGCTATGAAGTTTGAATTGTGCAGTGGTGTTGAACTCATTATGTTGTGATAAGATGTGTTGGTACTCAACTGAAATGGATTAAAGCAGTCCATTATTTGGCTGCAGTTGATAGAATATGAATGTGCATGTGGAGTGTAAAGGAATTGGGGTTATAGTGGTGGTGAGTTGAGCTGAGGTACAATGTTACTTGAGATGAATGTATGTGTGTCTAAATTGAGAGAATAAGGTGAACTGAGAGTGAGTTGGTAGGTTAAAGAACAGTTAGATTGTTGTGAAAGCTTGGAACTGCAATTGCAGGTAGGCTTAAATTACAGTTGTATTGAATTATTGATTTCTATTTGAATGAATGAATGTTTAGTGATTGTATAGACTTAAAGCAGTCCATTATTTAGGCCTGTTAATCATCCCTGTCAGTCTAGCTGACTTACCTCACTCAGGTTGTCTGATTGAGTTGAGTTAACTCAATAAACCTTAATTCAACTCATTGAGTTGACTCGTTTGACCTTGAATCCTTTGACTTTGACCTGACTTTGGTCGTTGAATATTAGGTGATTCCGTTGACCGCACGTTGACCGTTAGTGATTGTTAATTGACTCAGGAGGACTAGGCCTTCGATTAATGGGCCCGGGTAGAGGACTTGGGCTTAGGACTAGTTTAATTAATTAGAGGTTTTGGACTATTTATGGTCTGAATTAACCTTTGACTTCTTCTACAAAGTTGTAGACATTCGTAAGACCTGGCTAATGAGCTATAGAATCAACCTAATTGGATTAGTAAACTCTTAGTTATGCTAAAGATAGATAAATAAAAGGTATAGAACCATAAATGGGCTTAGACCATTAGATATGATTGTATGATTCTTGTGTGAGCCATTTTGGCTAGTTTCTTAGAGTTCTTGTGTGATTAACAATTAGTTATTAACAACGATCGATTCAAAGGATGAACCAGTGGATCGTGGATCTCAAGGTAGACGTGGCTTGTCATCAAAAGAGGTGGGAATATATTTGACTCTTTTGTAACAATTATTGTTGTTTTTACAAAAGTTATGCTTAACAAACTCATGCATTGTCTTTCCATGCATTCCGTGCATTGTTTAAATTGTATTATGATAATTCTGTTGATTCTGTGAATCTTTCCACGATTTGGAAAGGACTTGTAATGTTTTGTTTGTCATTATGAATTGTTATGGGAAATGAGAATTTTCACTTGTGGTTTATAGGATACGCTCCTTCACATTTATATCTACATGAATTCTTTTATTGCTTAAAGTGGGTCATCATGGTCTTGGTGATATCAATAACTAATGAGTGTGGTTAGCACGGATATTATACATTGTTTGAAGAAGGAGTTTTTCCATATACATGTTTGTTTATTTCAGTGACTTGGTCACTTTTTAATGTTTGGGAAAACATTATTGTTTTTCAAATCTTTCCATGATTACTTGAAAGTTAAATGTTATTCCTACTAGGCACCCCTTTTAGGGATGATGTGCTCACCCATTCCCACTTTCAGTTTCAGAGACAGATCAGAGTTGCGCAGCAAAAGCTTCAAGGGTTGATTCCGTTGGTTAACTTCTGTTGTGTTTAATATGTTGTATATTTTATTTGTAAACCAAATAACTATTGTATATGTATCATCTGAGAGGAATCCTTGTATATATATATTTCAGAGTGGGGTTGGTTTTGGATTAAGTTTTATAACATATTTTTTAATTGAATGTTTAAGTAAATGATTTAGATTCTTAGTGCCTCTTTATTTAGTTAATCTCTTGGATTAGTCACCTGCTAGCTTAAGGGGCGCTACACCCGGCTTCAGGAACGCATGTGACGATTCATGTTTTACGATCCGTGAACCGTTTCACGATCTCTGATCGAGTTCCTCTCAGAGCCATGATGAATATGATTCTCGAAAGGCCTCCCAATATCTGAGCGTTCGATGCTGCGCATTTCATCATGACCTCTATGTAGAAGAATGATTGGGAGGTCCTCCTCTATAATTGTTTGTTGAGAGGGGAAAACGCCTTCAGGACGTCGGCGATACTCGTTGTTCCCTAACTACATAGAGAGACCGTGTATAGATTCAGGCGGCTCTCTTACATAATCTCATGTTGAGGGGGCTAAACGCCTTCAGGGCATTAACAGCGTTGCACGTTATTCCCTGACCATACACCTTTCAGAACGAGTATGATGCTTCACTATCTCATATCTCGGTTCTACAATAGATTAATTCTATCATGACATTCACCACTGAATTCTTAGAAAATAATCTATTATATCTTATTACTCCGTTCCATGAATCCCCGGCTGACTCCATGGATTAGTAATAGATAACCGATTCATCTCATTGCCTTGTTCCATGAATTCCCCGGCTGGATTCATGGATTGGTAATGGATGCACAATTCATGATTATTGCTCCATTTCATGAATCATTCTCGCTGAATTTCATGAGTTAGTAATAATTACTCAACAATCGGGCATTTGGACTATCACCGAGTAAGCCCCAATAAAATGGTGCAAGTGTACTCGACAATGATGCACGAACGAGCACCCAAATGCACGAACGAGCATTCGAAAATATGGACAAACGAGGAATTCTACACAAAACAGGAGAGATAATACAATAATAAAAAAAATAGAAAAGAGGCGCCTAGGGACCGGGCCCACCGGCCGGCCGACCATGCCGTCGTGGCCGGTCCCCCACGCCTCTTCCTTTTATTTTTCTTATTTTATTTATTTTTATGAACTCATGAAAACTCCTTCATTCAAGCAACTTTCCTTGTTTGAGCAAAATTCACGATTTCTCCATATTTTCACGGTTTCATGAAAAATAATAAAACAAAGAAAGGTGTTACGGGACCGGGCTACCTAACCGTCCGTCCATGCCCTAGTCGTGGCCGGTCCCACTCCTTGCAATCCCTTGTTTTCATAATTATTATTTCCCTCATCTCATGAAACTCCTCCGTTTGAGAAAAAATCATGGTTTCTTCATATTTTCTCAAATATTGCTCAAACCATGAAAATGCCACAAAGTAAAATGGTCACATGACCGCCTAGACTACTCACGCCAAATAATAAAATATTATTATTTTAATATTTTTCAAATTTTGATCAAACGAGCAAAGTTCTACTTGCTTATTTGAGCAAAATCAAGAATTTCAGTCAAATATTGAACTCTTCTGAAAATCCAAGATATTGCTCAAACGCACACCAGAAAGTGCCAAAACTCTCAGGATTGAGACACGAACATTGTGACGACACGGGCATACTTCCTTGACCAACCAAGGCCGTCCCTAAGGCTTGCAAGGAGCCGGTCCCACACATTCTTATATTTTTGACCTAATTTGTTCAATTGCTCATATTGGGTCCAAACTCTTCCCAACCAACTTGGAATTTGCTCAATCGACCATCAGTCGGTCCTACACCACCAAGGGCCGGTTTCATGCCTTCTTGGCCGGTCCCTCACTTCTCAATAAATTAGGTTTTATTACCTAATGCTCAGACGATCACTATTTTAATAAATGATGAAACCGTCATTTAATCATCATTCTTTCACCAACTGGTCAACTCAGGACCCTGGTGCACGCTCACTCGAGCAATTGGGAACCACATGGTCGTTCATTGTCCCCTGTGGTCGGTCCCTCCCTCACACATGACCTATTTTCAGCAATTCATCAATTGATGAACAATTGATCAAAAATTAGGGTTTCGAACAAACGCTCCACAAAATCATCATTCTGAGCAAGTTCAAACGCTAATAATTTTATGTTGATCCAGATTACAAAATATTTGGTAGGCTATTAATATTTTATTGGGTCGCGTTACCAATAATTCGTCGAATTGAGCAATACTTGCTCAGTTGCTCGAATATTGATCCAACTATCAATATTCAGTAATTCATCAAATTGAGAAGTACTTGCTCAGTTGCTCGAATATTGATCCCATTATCAATATTCAGTAATTTATCTATATTCAATAATTCATCGAATTTGCTCAGTTGCTCAAATATTGATCCGACTATCAATATTCAGTAATTTGTTGAATCGAGCAATACTTGCTCGTCACTCGAATATTGATCCTATTATCAATATTCAGTAATTCATGAGCAATATTTGCTCAGTTGCTCGAATATTGAACTAACTATCAGTATTCCGCCGAATATTGATTAACTCAATATTCAATAATTCATCGAATTTATAATATTTGCTCAGACGAGCAATATCTAAGAACTGTACATCTAACATGTTCAACCAATGAATCATTGAGCATTCATCACTGATGCTCGATTAAACAAAACTTAGACTTTAATAAGTCAACCACTACTAATCAAATACACGTCTGCTTTGCAGATTCCACGTTCGTGAGACATCAATCACGTCACATGGGGGGGATATTACTTAGGGTTTTGGTCTGGCGGCCTATGATACGTGTGTTCATCCACGATGAGAAATGTGAGTAAGTCGTCCAAACGGTTGAAGGAGTAGCGAAGTTGTGGGTGGACAGTTAACCAAGTCTTCGCACGACATGGAACTGGTTTTACCACGATCTCCCACTTTCCCACTCTTTCACCCAAGAAACTGTCACACTTATATGGATCAATGTGTTTACTACTCTGACAATATAAATAAGTCTCTGGATCCACGATTGAACAACAACAATTTTTTCGAGCAATCACTCTCAGAAATTCCATCAATCGACCAGAACTTATTCGAACTCAACAGTTCATCAATTTGAAGAAACCTTCAACACATCCACAATCCTGGATCATCATTGATCTCACACAATTCTCAGCTTCCCTCCTACAGATCAACCCATTTCCCTCTTTGTGACCGAATTGACTCTGGAACGACCATTGACTTAGTTTAGGCCGGAGTCCTACAGATTGATCTCTCTAACTCAAAACACTCCCATGCAGTGCATCTGCGTGAGGTTAAGCAGTTTGCTCGGTTCGAGGAGTCTCGTCCGGACCGTCGTCTCCTCAATCCCTTGAAACCAGTAAATCGTTTTCCCCCATCTATAGAGCCAGGCAAAATTCATTCTTGTTGTTTCTGGTGGAGCCGACTATCGAAAAAGGAAACTACCCTAATTAGGCGAAATCCCTTACTTTCGCTCGTTTAAAGGCTTCTGTGGGATCAAGAAGCTCTACGAGTGTCGTTGGTGGGAAACTAGATAATTGCATCGTTATTTTAGTTTTCGATTATTGATTTTATTGACTAACGGTTGTTGAAACTTTGATTGCACCTGTATTATTCTTGAGAGCGTTCTCTTCTGACATAAGGTCACTCAAACTAGATCAAAATATCGACGAGATGTTTATAATTGTTTTTATTCTGAAGACAACTTGTGATCATTCATTGTTAACATACTCTGTTCTGTGTGTGATTGATCATAAGTGGAATCAAGTTTTTGTGTGCAGGTATAATTCAATGAAATTGAAGATTCGAAGACTAAAAGATTTTTCTGATTGGTTTTCGCGTCTCGTGATATTTGTGCACACATCTTAATCTACTGGGATCCAAATAATTTCTAATTTATCTTTGGTATATTTGATCAAATAGTCGTATAGATCGGAAACTATCATTTGGTGGTATTCATCAGTATCTGAATCTGATGGTTGTGAATCTAGATCTGATTATTTCAGATCTTGATTGATCTTACTCGACAAAGGAGTTTACTTATTTAAATGAAAGATCCTTTGTCAAAACTCATCATATCTTTTCTTAAAAGATTATTGTATTAATTAGATACTAAACATCTTTGTTCCTTTACTGTTTGGAATACGATCAACAGGAGTTGAGTGCTTAAGACCCTCCATCGGTAAAACAACTCAAGATAGTGATTTCTGTCTTGGGATTCACGTGCGTTCACCATACAGTTGTAGGCGCAGGGATACTGAGGGAACTAAGTAACTAGGGGTAGGTTACTTAGTCTCAACTATACGAAGTTGGATTTGTTCTTTGTATAAAGGCTTAATTCTGAGAATATTTAAAACTGGACTAGGTCCCATGATTTTTCTGCATTTGTTGTTTCCTCGTTTACAAAATCTTGTTGTGTGATTTATTTTTACTTTCCGTAATTATAATTGCTTTATTATAATTAAAAGTAAATATACTTGTACGTTAATCCAACACACTTTATTGTGATCCTATAGTAATTGGTTTCATACCGTAACTATTATATCAAGTGTATACCTTGTTGTCGTATTGTCTTGACTCTATCCATATACGACCACACTTGGTATCAGACTTATAGGTTGAAACAAAAAGATTGTGGTGTACTTGGGTATTCTCATCATTTTAAAGGAGAGTACTAACCCGATAGTAGCTTGCTTGACAACAAGGCTAAAAGTATCTATGTATTCCAAACCTTCAAGTTGGTGAAAACATTTGGTAACCAATATGGATTTATACCTTTTTATTTTACCATATGGATTTTCCTTGATTTAAAAAACCCATTTGCATCCTACCAAGTTTTGAGAAGTATGAGGTGGAACCATTAACCAAGTATTAACATCATTAAGGGTAGTACATTCTTTAATGAAACATAGCTTCTTTCCGCACATGAATTATGATTGCTTGAGAAAAAGGTAGGTGTTTGTTTGAATAATATACTGATATAAGCACTAGGAAGAGAGTACTTGGTTGCAAAATAAAATTTGGGTCTGAAAACACCATTTTGGGCTCTTTTCCTCACAATATGAGAAGGATGGGTAGTAGAAGAAGAAGAAGTAGCTGTCGTAGAAGTACCAGAAGTAGGTGCAGTAATATTGTCAAGATTAGAAGTAGAAGGAGTAGTCAGAATACCCGAAGAAAAAGTATTAGTTTCACAAGTATATATATTAGCACCATCAAAAGTATTAGCAAAGCCAGTTACATCATAAGGAGTAGCATCAAAATGTAATAGAGAAGAAGAAGGTGTGGAAGTAGAATGTAACTCTGAATAAGAGAAGCATAGTTCATCAAAAACCACATGTCTTGAGACATATATTCTACCAGAAGAGGGGTCTAAACCAATGGAGACGGCCGAGATTCCGGCGATATTCCCGTTATCGCCTTAAAAGTGAACGGGTTTTACAATTTCGCCGAAAAGAAACACTAACGGAGTTCTCGTTTGACTCGGTCGAGATACAGCCGGGAATTGAACGCAAATTTCATCCTGTTTTTGATAAATCAAAAACATCACAAGTATATCAAATATTTTCATAGAATTTGAATCTAGGTTGAATAAGTTGTATTGTCTTCGATTAAATCTCGTTTGGTTGAGTAGAAAATGAGATAAGAATAAGAAAATCAGTTTTTAGACAATTACTTTCTTACCTTACAGAGAACGATAATATACTTGAAAGAGGAAGAGCCGAAGAGCAAAATCAGAGGAAGAGGCGGGGAGAACTTAGTAATGGGAGAATACAACGGGATTTGTGAGTTTTTTTTTTTTTGTTATTGAAAACAAGATTACCTTAACAACCCTTTGACTCAAGTTAATTGGTAGGTATACTGTGGTGGACTGAGCAAAACTTAAAATATTCTAATCAAAGGTATCACCCAGTCCATAACCAATACGTAATGTGAAATAAACCCTAATTATTCCAGTTTTGGGTATTAATTTGTTAGGGAAATGACATTTTACTAATTTAGATTCAAATTTTCTTTCTCTATTTCGATTAAATACGTGTTTCTATCTTTATAATGAGCTATATTTAATTATATCTACACATTATTTAACTCATGCAATGTTTAATATGTGTATGCTTCGTATAAAATTTGAAGAAGAGGTTTTCAGAATTATTCCAAAATTTCATCGAGATCCTCCCTGAAATCTCGTTGTCCTAGTGTCTCGCTCCCGGCCGAGACGTACCGAGATCCGAGATTAACTACATTGGTCTAAACACCTGTAACCCTTGTGCTAAGAACAATAACCTAAGAAGATACATTTAACACTTCTCACTTGTAATTTGTTATTGGTGTAAGGCCTGAGGCATGGGAAACAGAGTCTTCCAAAAGTTTTAAGAAACATATAGTCTGGTAGAGTTTCGAAAAGAGATTTAATAGGACTGGAGTAATTCCGAGATTTAGTGAGAAGTCTATTAATGACAAAGTTTGTTGTTGAAAGAGCATCAAACCAGTATTAGATGGTAAAGAGTATTGAACCAAGAATGTCCTAGTTATATCAATGAGGTGTCTATGTTTAGATTCTTCCACACCATTTTGTTTAGGTGTGTGTGAACATTTAATATCATAAACAATTCCACAATTAGATAAAACAACCTCTAAAGCATTACTGACAAACTCACCACCACCATCAGTCCTAATGATTTTAATTTTGCAGTTTAAAATATTTTCTACATAAGCTTTGAAGTGTGAAAAATAGAATTAAAATATGATTTAAGGTTAAGAGGAAATACCCAACAAAATTTAGAGAAATCATCAATAATGTTTATGTAATACTTATATCCGCTGACATAAGTTGTGGATGCAGGACCCCATACATCCGTATGTAGTAGTTGTAAAGGTGCATTTGAAACATACAAATATATGAAAGGGTTGCTTATGACTTATGCCTAATTGGCATTCAGTACAAGATATAAGTTTACTAAAATCATTACTAAGACATAGAGATCATGAAATTTTGCTGAGGTACTAAAAAGAGGGGTGTGCTAGTCTTCTATGCCATATAACTTATGTAGCTTTAACACAGAGGGAGATGAAGGGTTGTGATGAGTTGAAGTATTGCATTGAATATGATATAGACTATTACTACTAGTCCCTTAGAAAATTATCCTCCCTGATTTTATATCAGAATAGTGAAATTAGTGGACGTACACATCAGGGAACATTTATTATCTTTTGCAAATTTATGAACATAGATTAGGTTTTGTGAGGCTAAAGGTACATCAAGAAATTTATTGAGAAAAAATTGATGATTTGAGGTTGTTTCATCGCGACTAGGAGGCGATCACACAGTTAGTGTGTTTTCATCTGATCAAACCGTATCTTTGTGATCCCTCCTCTTTGTTTACGATCTCTCTTCTTTTCTCTTCCTGGTAAGTTTCCTTTTGATACCACTCTCGACTTTTCAGGCTTCATATTTCCCCCTTTAGGGTTTTTTTTGGGTTTTGCGTTTCTAGGGTTCTTACAATGCCTGAAACTACTTCCTCCTCGTCTACGCCTGATTTAGTTGCTGCTACCCCCTCTGTTTGTCCTAGAAACTTAGTTTCTGGCGGTTGTGATTATCTCTTTAAATATCCTTTTCACGGCTTGGACGGGTGCAGGAATGGTGTTGGAGGTAGGGTCTTTTGAGGGTTTCTTTGTTCGTCCATTTGAAAAACCTGCATTACAAAGGAGCGGAAGGTTCAGAGAGATGCCGTGAGAGGTTACAGAGCAATGCATATGTTTACAAGGCCTGGGAGGCTGTCTTGCTGCAATAGAGGAATTGGTTATGCTCTCAATGCATGCATATTAACGTCTGGGATTGGAAATGCAAGCTGCATCAAGGAACTGTAGTGCCTGCTCCTACTGTTACGGAACCTGTGTTTTTGACACAAGGCATAGTTGCGCCTCCTTCCAATCCTGTTGCCTCCTCCTGTAATGTGGCTGACAGTTCCAGCAATACAGTGCTTCCTACCTTAACTCTAGAGCTGCTAAACACGGTTTTTCGCGTTCAAATCCCCACAATATCAAGTATCCCAGCCAAGTGCAGACTAAACTTTGCTCGTACATTCAAATCTGTGCTCCAGAAAGTGGTAGCCTCGTGGTCGACCGGCTTCCTGCAAGCCAAAGGGCCGCCCCTGGTCGGTCAAGGTAACATGCCCGCGCCAGACTATGAATATTCATGCTCAAAATAATTGTCTACTTTTAATGATTATACGAACGATCTTGTTGTTGAGTAAAGCCTTCAAAAATAATGTCTATTTTTAATGATTATAATCAGAGACATAGTAGTGATTGTGATACAAGAGTTAACACTTCAAAACTTGCTTGTTTCTTCAAACCTGCAAAAACGAGCAAAACTTTATTGCTCAAAATCAAAATTTGATTTTTTCATAAAATCGTGAACATAATTTTCACTGTGTGAACATCCACTACTGAGTTATGAAAAAACTCACACCAAAGCAATATTTCATCATAAATAATCGTCTACTTTTAATGATTATTCAAAATCAATTTTTGGTTTTCAACAAAAATAATATATATATATATATATATATATATATATATATATATATATATATATATAAAACGTGAATTACTCACGTAATTTTTAAAAAAAAAATCGTGAATATGTCACGTATGTTGTCATGGAGCCACGGCCGTCCGAGTATCATATGATAATCAGGTTCTTGCTCAATCACATGAAATTTGACTTTTGATTGAATAGGTCTTACTTTCAGGTCTATATATATATATATCCATATGTATGGGTCTGGCTTCCTTCAAATCCTGTCATCAAGATGGGATGACGAACAATTTTACTCTGTGGGATGTTGGCCGCTTTGAGACTCTTCATAGGAATAATATTTGAAGAAGCGCCTGTATCAACGAGAGCTCTCCTGAATTCAGAGTCCTTGATGAAAGCAGCCACGTATAAGGATCGATTATGTCCTTTCTCTGCCATTCGGTCTTCTTCTCCGAAGGTGATACTGTTGATCGAATGTTCAGACACCACAAATATTTCTTCAACTGCTAGAGACGATGGAGTTAGTTGCACATCAGATGATATTTGGTTGAATGCAACAAACGTGTTCGTACGTTGATCTCTGGAGAAGTGCAGGAATAAATTCTCGATCAGGTGTGTAACTTCCTGATCTACCGTCTTCTCATAAGTAGTTAAACTGTTAGCTTGAGGATGATCATCGGTTGAGCAGTTATCCCTCAGTGCTGGAATTTCTGGAGCAGAGGCGCCGCTCAAGTCCGATGTGAACCTCATAAGAAAATTAAGTATGTTTTTTATTGTCTCTTTTATCAGGTCCATGTTCCTTGTGTGGATTGCCTGTATCCGCGCCAACTCTATCAAGGTTATGACTTCTCCATCAACCGTGTCGTCAGATGGAGTGTTGGAGGGAGGAACATTACTATTTCAAAGATTCTGACCAGAGTTTGGGTAGCTGAATTAGTCCTTAGACCGACCATCTTTGTGAAAATTGGGATTGCAACCGAGAGATTAATCTCCCAATGTGGTCGCCAATCTGTTGATGGGGAAAAACGATTTGCTGGTTTTTTAGGAAAGTGGAGAGACGACCGTACGGAGGAGACTCTCGATCGAGCAAATTGCTTTACCCTTTTTCAAACAGATGCAATACACGGGAGTGCTTTGATTTCGAGAGATTAATCTGTAGGACTCCGGCCTAAACCAAGACAATGGTCGTTCCAGAGTCAATTCGGTCACAAGAGAGGATGGGTCGATCTGTAGGAGGGAAGCTGAGAAATGTCTGAGATCAATGATGACCAAGGATTGTGGATGTGTTATGTATTCTGCGTGAATAAGTTCTGATTGATTTAATTTTGAGAGTGATTGCTCAGACGATGAGAATTCTTTGTTCAGACGAGCTTGTTCTTTTAATCATGGATTCAGAGACTTATTTATATTGCAAAAATAGTAGACACATTGATCCCAGTAAGTGTGATGGTTTCTGGAGTGAAAGAGTGAGAAAGTGGGAAATCGTGTTAAAATCAGTTACTCATTATGCGGAGACTTTGTTGATTTTCCACCCACTACTTTGTTAACTCCTCGAACCGCTTGCATGACTTAGTCACATTCTCGTCGTGGGTGAACACACATGCCGTAGGCCGGCAGACCAAAACCCTAGTTAATATCCCCCATGTGACACGATTGATGTCTCATGATTATGGAGTCTGCAAGGCATATTGTGTTTAATTATTCAGTTGTTGACTTGATTGGACGATGAGTCTTTGTATTGCTGAGTCGAACATGATTTACGAATGCTCTAGGATTTATGAATTGAACATGTCTGTTGAGACAGACATGTAATTGTCGAATGAATGTTAATAATTAAAGTGAGCAAATATTGCTCGCATGAGCAAATATTGCTCCTTTGATGAATTATTGAATATTGATAGTTGAACCAATATTCCTGAGAAAATATTGCTCGTATGACTCTGCTGAATTTTGATAGTTGAATCAATATTCATAGTCTGAGCAAATATTGCTTGTCTGATGAATTAAATATGGATAATTGAATCAATATTCCTAGTTTGAGCAAATATTGCCCGTCTGAGCAAATATTGCTCATTTGATGAATTATTGGCAGCGGTACCAAATAAAAGATTAACTTAAGATACTGGCAACTGGACTGAGTATAATCAATTAAAATGTCGATTGCAGGATCAACATAAAATTATTAGTGTTTGAACCTGTCAGAATTATACTTTGCGGAGCATTAGATTCGAAACCCTAATTTTAATCAAATGTTGATCAATTGATGATTTTATGAAAAATCAACCACTGGGTGAAAAAGAGACCGGCTACATGGGATGATGGGCCGACCATGTAGTGCCCAGATGCTCGAGTGAGCAAATACCAAAGTCCCTTGAAGACTAGTTGGTGAAAGGATGATTAAATGCTGGTTTAATCATTTATCGAAATAGTACTCGTTTGAGCATTAGGTAATAAAACCTAATTATGAAGAAGTGAGGGACCGACCAAAAACTCATGGAACCGGCCCTGGCGGTCATGGGACCGAATGATAATCGTTTGATGAAAGTCCAAATTGTTTGGAAGAGTTTGAACCTAATATGAACAAAATAGGTAAAATTATGAAAATATGTGGGACCGGCTTCCTGCAAGCCAAAGGGCCGACCCTGGTCGGTCAAGGTAACATGCCCGCGTCACCATAGTGTATGTGTCTCAGTCCTGAGAATTTTGATATTTTCTAACGCGTGTTTGAGCAATATTTGAGAAAATATGGAGAAACCAGGGTTTTTCTCAAACGAAGGAGATTCATGAGATGAAGGAAATAATAAAAATAATAAAATAAGGAATTACAAGGTGTGGGACCGGCCACGGCTAGGGCATGGCCGACCTGCTAGTAGATCCGGTCCCGTGACACCTTTCCCTATTTTATACTCCCTCCGTCCAAGTTTACTTGCTTAATTTGGATTTTGCAAAAACTTGAAAGAAATTCAAATTACTTCCACATACACCATCAATCTTTCAAATTGTTTGTTCAATATACTAGTTTTCATATCCTAATTTTTGTTTCTTTCTTGATAATTAGAAATTTTTAATAGGAAATATACCAATTTTTTGGTACAAATTTGTTAAAAAAAACACAATTTTGGAAAGTAAAGTTGGACGGAGGGAGTATTATTTTCATCATGTGAAGGAAATATGATGAAGCTGGGAGTTTTGCTCAAACGAGAGAATTTGCTCAAATGAAGGAGTTTTCATGAGACGAGAAAAGGAATAATAATAAAATAAGGAATCAGAGAGGTTGTGGGACCGGCCACTGCTAGGGCATGGCCGGCCAGTAAGCTCGGTCCCATGACACTCTTGCTTATTTTATGTTGTTTTCACCGTGTGAGGAAATAAGAGTTTTGCTCGAATCGAGGAAGTTTGATCGAATGAAGGAGTTTCATGAGATCAGGGAAAAATAATAAAGTTAGATAAAATAAAGGAAGAGGCTTGGGACCGTCCACAACGGCATGACCGGCCGGCCGGTGGGCCCGGTCCCCTAGGCGTGCTTTTTAATATTTTATTATTATTATTTTTCTTCCCTATTTTGCATAGGTTTCCTCGTTCGTTCGTATTTTTGAATGCTCGTTCATGCATTCAGGTGCTCGTTCGTGCATTATTGCTAAGTACACTTACACCATTTCCTCGGGTCTTACTCGGTGGTGGCTCAGATGCCCGTACGTTGAAATATTTATTACTAACCCATGGAATTCTGCTGGGAAGAGCCATAAATTGAATTAACGAAATATTATAAAGAACGTAGAATATTTTCTAGGAATTCGATTGATGAATCTTGCAACTAGAAATAATTAATTGATGGCTCTATACTAGCAGGCAAGCTGTCTATGAGCATTATAATTATTCGAAAATCGAGGTATGAGCTAGTTGAAGTGTAATACTCGATTTGAATATTTATTCTGTAAAGACAGGGAACATTGCGACATCTTGAAGACGTTATTGCTCTATACTAGTGATTAATACATCTAGGAGCCGTCCAATCATTTCGATTATATACAGAAGTGATTACTGAAATTGCTCAATTAAAGAAATATGACGTGGTCTCAGTTGAGAGACTGCATATGTATGCTCTGAGAGGCAATACACTTAGTCATAGGTTCTTAGGGATGTTCTGAGAGGCAGTACACTCAGTCAGAGATCATCGTGGGATGAGTTTTCATGCTTAAACGAGACACATGAGTCTCAATATTCGTTTAACTACTGTATCAGGAATAGGTAAGGTTACGATTTTAGCCTTTGTCAAAAATCCACCATCAACACCTCGCCTATGGATCAGGTCCCCTGGATCCAACTTATGCTTTTTCCAGTCTGCGTCCTCCACACTTATTTTCCGTAGAGCAGTCAAGAGGAGAAGATTCAAGAGGAGAAGGCTGCGAATAGAAAGAAGCTGCAAATCAGGTCCATTAACCTTTCCCTGAATCAATGGGACGGACCTAATGGAGTTATGGTTTTTATTCAAAGATTTTTGGAGGAACATGAACTGTGGAAGTAATTTTTAGAGAAGAAAAGGAGGACCAAACCCGAGATCCATGAAGCTTCCAACTTGAGGATGTGCAGGGGGAAAGCTTAGGAATGGTTTATATGTTGTCCTATTCGCAGTCTCACTTCCAGTGGGGTTGCACCTGACAATGAGGATACTTTATTTGAGTTGTGAACCAAACATCCCACCCCACCCCCCACCCCCACCCCACCCCATTGGTTTCGGCTCCCTTATCTTCACATGAAGCTATGGTAACCACGTATGACCTTGTTTTAGGTAGACTAAGAAGTTTCCTAAAAGGACCTTCTTGCGGAAGGGATGGCCTTAGAGAACAACATCTCTTAGACTCCCTTAGCGGATCCGCGGATGCTATCTCGGAGGATCTTATCGTTTTTATCACAGCGGTGGTTAACCTGCGGCTTGTTGGCCTTTGTCCATCCTTTGGGAGAATTTGTCGCCAGTGCTCCCCTTACTCCATTGATTAAGCCTGGTGGGGGTTTACGACCTATTGTTGTAGGAACAATATGGAGAAGGCTCGTCTCTAAATGTGTTTCTACTCATGTTGGTAAGGAGATTAATGTATATTTGAGCGACTACCAGTTTGGTGTTGGGGCTAAATATGGGGGCGAAGCGATTCTTCATGATGTTAACCGTTTACTCGGGGAGAAGGGAGGCTCGGATAAACTGACCATGTTGCTTGTGGATTTTTCGAATGTGTTTAACCTCATCGACCGCACAACTATGTTATTTGAGGTACGTAAGATGTGCCCATCAATTTCTTGTTGGGTAAAATTTTGTTACGCTTCTCCATCTCGTTTGTACTATATGGATCATGTTCTCTCCTCATCCCAAGGGGTGCAACAGGGTGCTCCTTTAGGACCACTTTTTTTTTTTCCCTCACTCTTCATCCTTTGGTAAAGAGAATTGCGACACAATGTATGCTTGAAGCGCAGGCCTGGTACCTTGACGATGGCACCTTGATAGTAGATACATTGATGGTTGCAAAGGCCTTGAAGATTATACAGGATGAAGGTGGTGAGAGGGGATTGCATCTGAATGTTATGAAAACTGAGTTGTTTTGTCCCTCCCCTGATCCTAAAGCTTCAGTCACAGGTGTGTTCCCTACTAATATTAGCAGGCCGGATAAGGGGGTGAAACTATTGGGTGTTCCGGTTAGACTTGATGCTCAATTCAACAAGGATTTGGTGGTCGGTAGAGTACGCAAGACTGTGGCTTTTATAGATGCGGTAGAAAAGCTATATGACCCTCAATGCGAACTGCTCTTGTTCCAGAATTGCATTGGTGTGTCACGACTATACTTCGCACTACGAACTACCAAGACAAAGTCTCTACAAGAAGCTCAAGACTTTTTTAACTCGCGTCTACATCAATTCCTTCGGTATATTATTACTGGAGATGGGCCTGGTTATGGGCTTCTTCAACAGAGACTCTCTACCCTTCCTTTCAAGCATGGCATCTTGGGTGTACACTTTACAAGACACAAAGCATTATTTCTTCCTTGCCTCTTGTCTGCAGATCCAAGAATTGCAGTCTACCATTTTGAGAAACACTGGCATCAGCGGTTGTGGTTCTTCTCTCCAGCAAGCTTTAGACTCCTTCAACTCTCTTTGTGGTGTTGCTCCTTCCCCCAGCACTAATATTTTTTCCACCCATTCCATGAACTCCTTGGAAACTTTACTTTGATGCAATTAAGAAGAGTATACCCGCCAATTTTGTTTTGTCGGAGCGTGATTCTATGCTATGTAAACGCAACCAAACAAAGCATGCATGGGATTTCCTGATGGCAATTCCAATTTTGGGGCTCAATCAATATATTGGGGATAGGAAATTTAGTGCAGTTCTCCAGTATAGGTTAGGGATCCCCCTTTTCGAAATGGATGGTGCTTGTCCCTTCTGTAAAAGGGATATGGATGTTTTCGGCAATCATGCTTTGCATTGTGCTAATGCGGTGGGTCTCAAGTTTAGGCATGATTTGGTACGTGACACCATTACAGATATGTGTTATCATGCGGGAGTTCCAGCTAGGAAGGAGGTTGACTTGGGTTTTCTGGCCAATAATGACACTGCTTTGAGACCAGCTGGCATATTTGTGTATAATTGGGACAATGGGAGGGACATGTGCTTTGATATGACTGGTGTTTCACCCTTTACTGGTGGTGGGGTACGAACTTTTACTTCGGGCCTTGCCATAAAGAATGCTGTTGCTCAGAAGAACGCCAAATATTTGGAGAAGTGCACGACACAAGGTTATGGTTTTGGGACACTTGCTTTCGCCACCT
The DNA here is from genome assembly GCF_003573695.1 of Papaver somniferum. Taxonomy (NCBI): domain Eukaryota; kingdom Viridiplantae; phylum Streptophyta; class Magnoliopsida; order Ranunculales; family Papaveraceae; genus Papaver; species Papaver somniferum. The sequence continues at coordinate 100,067,879 of NC_039364.1, read as the reverse complement.
TAGGAGAGATTGCTGATGATACCACGGATTTTCTGAAGCGCTTGCGTAATTATATTGCTTGCTATGATGCTAATGTGTGAGTTGGAGATTTTCTCTTTCATAGGTTAGGAGTGGACATTCAAAAAGGAGCTGGAGCTCAGCTTGTTGCTAGGCTTCCAACTAATTTACTACCGGATGATAGTCCTTCTGAGATGTAATTTTTAATTTCAAATTACTGGTAATCAGTTGAAGAAATGAATCATCAAAAAATAAAATTTGGAACAAAAAGAATAGAAGAACCATAATTGAGAATATCCATACCTTCACCATTAGCTATAGTTAGAGGCATCTCCAGAATAACCAGAAGTAGAAGAAAAATTTCCAATATCAGAAGTAAGATGATTTATATCTCCAGAATCCATATACTAGGGATTTGATCCAAGAATATTTGTAGTAGCAAGCATAGCTTGTAAGTTTCTTGGTAGTGCTCTGCCTTGATGTGCAAAATTCATCATATTCCAACACTTATAAGCTTCATGAACATATTCCCAACATATTTGACAAGTAGGTTTATCACCAGAGGATAAACTAGTTGGTTTTGAGATTAATGTGGGGTAAAAAGGTGAAAAACGAGTAGAACTTGGAGTAGGTAAAATACCATTACCACTGCCTCTTCCAGAATTCCCAAAATGACAAAATTTCTACCTCTACCACCTCCTATAAAGAAATTCCGATTATAACCACGTGAAAAACCTCTACCAGTACCCCGACCATTACCAAAGAATGCACAACTAGTTGATTCAACATGATTTGCAGTAGTTTATTACCTAGCACAATTAATTCACCGAGCAGTAAGTTGTGTAATTCAATATTATTCACTGGTGGATTTTGAATTTCAATAGATGTCGCAAAGGATGCATAATCTGAATCAAGACCAGCTAAGATAACAACAACATTTTCATCATCAGAAAATCTACAACCAGATGCAGCTAATTGATCAGTAATGTGTTTAATTTCACCAGTGTAAGAGGCAACAAATGATTTACCTTTTTTCAGATTCAAGAATTTTGTCCTTAATTGTATAACATGAGTTGATGAGACACAAGCAGATCTTTCTGCAATACTTGTCCAAAGCCGATGAGAATTTGTTGCACCAACAAAGTAAGAAATTACCAAATATGAAATTGTTGAGTTAACCATTATTGATTTTTCATCCATCCAATCGGTGTAGAGAGGATTTTCTGTATTGTTGTTTGTATTTGTACGATTTGTAAACTGAAAAGGACTGACATGAGATCCGTCAAGAAACTTCATATTTTGAATCTACGAATAACATGAAGCATTAGAGATTTCCAAGTTAAGTAGTTATCATATTTTAATTTTAGGGTTATGATACTGAATTGATTGAGATAAATTTTTGTAATTGAATTTGAAGTTGTACTTCCCATTACAGATGAAGAGAGAAAAACAGATCTGAGATAATGAAGTAAGTAATTTGAGAAAGGTAATTCAGAAATCGAAAAGTATGAATTAAAAAATATGGATGAGAGAATCAGAACCAGAAAAATTTGAACTTTCTCTAGTCTGATACCATAGTGGAAATTAGGCGAGAGAGAAGAAAGATAATTTTTATTAGCCGTAACCAGAACAAAGTTCATATCGGGAATTAAATACCCTAAGAGCATCTCCAATGCAAGGGGTCAAGGTCTTACAATTATATGACACGTAGGATTTAAGACTTTTTTTTACCAAACTTCCATCTTCAATGCAAAGGCGATGGTCATAAAAAAAATATGACATGGATAAATGGGGGTAAAGGAGAAAGTCTAATCTATAATTTCTCTAACACATTGGGTCTTAAGTCCAAATCATCGTGAATAAAGTTTGTTGATATGACCTTGTGAATTGGAGATGAAATTTAGGTGAAAATTTTTATCTTTAGTTTTTTTTGTCTTTTAATAATGACCCACAAAAACAAGGTGTTAATTATAAGACCTCCAGAGAGGATGACCTTGACTCCAGGCATTGTAGATGCTCTAATACAAAATAACAGACATGCATTTAAGTCATACAGTTTCTAGGTTGTGTAAAATATAAACGCCACCAAGGATATCTTCAGACTTTTTCTTGAACATCAGGGGAAAGGTACTTGTACACCGTGTTGAACTCAGACCACCCACCTCTTAGAGCGACTGAATTAACTCGCTCTGAATGGATAAATATGTGAACAAAGAGTATACCATCAACAAGTAGTTTTCTAATATTTTGAAACTTGTATTCTTTATTCCGCTCATAATTCAATCCCGTCACTAGGGTGCTGATTGATCCTTTGACTTTTTTGTTTTTATGTCTTGGTTTCAAACTCATATTTGGAGAGAAATAACTAGGGATCAAAGATATTTATTTAAGAAAATTTGGAGGAAAAAGAGAAAAATGGAGAGTATAATGGAGGGTGAGGGTATTTATAAGTGAGATAGAGTCGACCTTGATGATCTTGACTCCATTGTTAGCGATATTATTTATATCGAGCGATATATTCAAACTCACCAACGATAAACTCTTTATCACTAGCGCTAAAGATAAGATCGCTCGGTAAAACCTCCATCGCTCTAAGATTTTTTTTCACGGTGGCACAGTTTGTTTGCCATGCCGCCGCCTAGTATAGCAAACAAAAAAAAATATCATGTACCCCCATAGGAACTGGCGCAAGACATATCTAATCGTAGGAAACCATCAACATGTACAAGGCTGCTAATAGGGGTACCAAATTGCTTGGGGGTGTACCAATCCCTTACCAATATGTATTTTGTCCTATATGCATATTGGTACACCCCCAAGTAATTTCGGACCCCCCATTAGGCCAAGCACTATGGTGCCTCATTTCCCTTTCATATCCCACGTTTGTAGGGAAAAGTCCAAATTGACAACCACTATGGTTTTCCATATCCCTACAAAATTAGGGAAATTCCTTCCCTTTCCTATTAGGTAGATCACATCTGATCCGGGTAGTAGGGACGGAAACTGAGACGGATACTCAGTTTCCGTCAAAATTTCTACTTTACGGAAACTTAGTATCTGTATGGCAGTTGATACGGATACTCCGTTTATGTAGCATATTTGACGGTAACTGAGTTTCGTATCCGTAAATTTATTTGTTTGACCTTTTTTCCTTTACACCTCTCTCACACCCCATCCTAACCATCCATCATTCATAACGGATCTATTCTCTTCACCATCGGATCGCAACGGTCATATTTTCAAAAACTTCTCAAAAATCCTCTATAATTATCACTCTAACTCTCGATTCAAATCATTCCAAATCAATTTATTTCTTATCTCTTTTCCAATTGATTTCTTAATTCTCTCATTCTACCATATTTGTTTCATTTCTATCTTTATCTTCTACTACTCAAGTTCTTATATTTGTTTGGCTAGATTCAAAATGGTTAATAAATTTGCACATCAGGAAGAGGTTGATCTTACTACTGCCTATATTTATGTGAGTTGTGATGAAACTGCGGGTGTGCAACAAAAAACATCGTTATTTTGGATACGTATTCATCAAGTATTTGTCCAACGCAGCGACAATCCTTATGGAAACAAGACAGAAGAAGGATCGAGAGCACGGTATATTCAGAGAAGGTGATGAGGGGAGTTATTCGGTTAAGATGGAAGAAGATAAGATCTATCAACAAAGTGCAAATATTTTGGAGTATCTTAAGGAAACACGATCAAGGAAACAAGTAATGAAAGCGAAACAAGAATCCCAATACCAAACAATTTGGGCGTCTACTCAACAACCGAGTTATCAAATGGGGCAACAACTCAATTTGCAGAACCTCCAACACCAAGCTTATCAAATGCATCAACAACAAATGCATTACGACCAAGATGATGTAATAATGAGTATGGATCTTAGTAAGTTAGGTTGATGACATAATTACATGGTGGTGCCACACCCTTTAGCATGTTATCAAAAAGGGGTGAGTGTGCCAACACATTCAAATCGTTGTTTGATCCCGGCATACCAAAAAAAGCATGCCAAAACCAAAAATCATATGATGCCACCACCTCTAATACCATACAACTTTGTTTCTCTTTACCCCGGTAAGTTCCTTGCCAAGCTATCAGACAATTCTTCCATTGCCACTACATACAATCAACACTACCAAGCATTCTTGGAAATCCTCGTTCGACATTCTCAGCAAACAACCTCTGAAAATATTCAGGAGTGGGTTGACGCAAATATCTTTCTCCAAAAGTCATGCAAACGATGCGGCAAAATCTTTTTAGGTAATAGTATATTGTGGTGGCACCCATACGAGTGTAATCATCAAAACTATTAGCTGCCATACTTTTGCATCAATATTTCATCACGACAACTAATTTCATATGTGGAGAATCCCCCATAGTACCAGTTGCATCCGGACGTTGATCTCATTCCGGATCCACTTCAAGCAATTTTCTAAACATTTTCTCGAATAATTCTTCCCTCATGCCTAGACGTTGTTTGAGTTATCTTGAGGTATAACAAGCTCCAGGTGTAAAATAATCATTCATCATTTTTGCATCATGCCACGCTAGATATCGGGTAATTACACTACATGTCTGCACCTCCCTAGGTATCGGTTGTCGAATGATGCGCAGTCGTTCATCCAAACAAAATTGTGTAAACATTAGCAAAGCTTTTTCTTCTTTGTCACTAGAAGTATCCAAATATATTCCGTATTTAGCTCTCACATAAGCACGCATTAGATTCATTTTGTACCTTTCCAAACAACAAACATAGTATCAATTTGCCTATACTATACATAAATACAAGTCAATCAATATGATACTACATCAATAGAATAGTACTTTACAAACATTTCATTCAACAAATCAAGAGATCATCACACAACAAGACAGAATCATGGATTTTTCACTAAATCAATGTCTTAATAATATTATTGAATTGCATACTACATACCCAGCCAACCTAATATCAACTAAAATCAAAATCAAACTAATTTTAAACCCTAAAATTAGAATCACTCACCTTTGATGATTTTGTGGATGAAAAACGAAATTGAAGGATGAATTTGTTTCACCTTGGAGTAACGATCAAACCCTTTAAATTTAAGCCAACGAATCGCAATGAATCACCACATAAATCAAAAGGGGATAAAAGAGGTTTTAGAGGGGTTTGAGAGAAGAAAGAAATAAAGAATAAGAAGAAATGGGGAAGCAGAGTGTTCTCCTGGAACTTTATGCCTCTGTGACGGAAACCCAATATCCGTAACGGTTAAGTCAACGAGTTGACTGTGACGGAAACTCAATTTCCGCACCGTACTATTCATACGGAAAAGGGAAAGGATAAAGGACATCATAGTGGAGTGGAGTTGTTTTGTGATCCATATCCCTTCTCTCTATTCGAGTGATAAAAAAAGGATGCCTACACTATAATGCTTGGCCTTAGTAACCTTGAACATGCATACACATTACACAATAATTGGCCGACCCTACTTGCAAACAAAAATAGACCACACCCACCAAAAATATTACTTAATTAACAAATAAAAAGCCAAAACAAAAAATACAAAAAAGCATCGTGACATAATCATCTCACCATCCTCCCTAAAGACCACGGTACACTCATTTCCAGTAATCACCTCAATCGGACGGTCCTAATTTGTATGGTACGAACCTTCGTGGCGTGGACTTCCTTTGCCACTTCCTTTTTTTTTTTATTCACACCCAAAATGGTGTTACCCTGTTTATATATATTCCTCCTTTTACCTACTCTAAAATTTCTTTCTCTTCTCTTTGGTTCTTCATCTTTATCTAGAAAATTCTTCTGTTCTTCTGTATTAATGGAGAATTTACTATGTGATGAACTAATTCAAGAAATCTTCACTCGTGTACCTTCAACATCATCCTCATCAGTTTCGTTGGTCTCTAAAAGATGGTTAAACCTGTACAGAACTTCAATTACTTCACTTTCAATTTGTATAAACCAGAATAATAACCCTTCTTCAATTTCTTCATTTCTTTCTAATTACCCTCATCTTTCTTCGATTACAATCGTCTCAGAATCAAACCCAAACTCCAAAATTTCATCTTGTTGTGATCATGTTTTGATGTCTGTAGCTTCAAATTGTTCTAATCTTCATCTACTTAGATTCTTAGCTGGGCCTATATCTCCATCTTCTTTAATATATGTATCAAATTCCTGTAAACATCTTACTTCTCTTCAAGTTTCATCACCCAGACCTTTGAATTTCCACTGGCTTAAGAATTTCCCATTTCTGAAAGACCTATCTTTTACTAATTCAAGCCCTAAATATGATGATTATCTAACACTCCACAGCCTCAATTCCCATCCTGATTATGATTCTGATTCTGAGGAGGAAACTCAGGTTTCCGGAAAATCTGGGCTGTGCTTAGAAACTCTGTGTTTATCCGGTATTGGAGCTGAGGGTCATGGAATGAAGTGGTTATGGAAGAATTGTAAAAATCTTCGGAATTTACGTTTAAAAAACTGTGAAAGCATCGGGTATGGTGATTCATTTACTTCATTTTTTAACTGTTTAAAGAATCTTGAACAAATTGAGGTAAGAACAAGTAGAACAATTGTTGATGTTGTTCTGTTTCAATTGTCGGAACACTGTAATTCACTGGATTCACTGCTCTTATACGACGGAGGCAGTAGAGAAGGTTTGCACAGGTTTATAACAAGTACTAAATCGAGTATTAAGCGTCTCGATTTTCGGTTACCATTAGACCTTGATAACTATCATATATCTGCAATTGGGGAGTGTTTTAATGGTCTTGTAAGTCTTAGACTACAAAGTTGTTGTCTTATTACAGGTGAAGGTCTTAAGAATCTTGGGGCAGATAGTATGAAACTTGAAGAATTAGCACTTATAAATTGTGATGTTGTTGAGAGAGAACCTGGTCTGTTAACTACATTGGGACAAAATTTGAAGGGATTAAGGAAATTGGATTTGTCTTTTAATGAAATGTTAGTTGATAAGGAATTGGTGTCTATGCTTGCTTCTTGTAAGAATTTGGTTGACATTCAGCTGAGAGGGTGTCGTGGGATAACAAATTCTGCTATGGTTTTAATGTGTAAGAATTGTAAAGGGTTAGAGAATGTGGACATCAGGCAGTGTTCAAGGGTGGGAGTTGAAGGTGTGGATGTGATTTTGATGGCGTTGCCCAAGTTGATAAGTGTTTTGGTTGAAGATATCAAGGTCTCATCTGATGCTAAGAAATGGGTTTCGAAGAAATTTATTGTTATTGATATTTGATCTCAATGTTGAATGTAAAATAAAACCTTTTCTTTTGTTGTTGTAAATAAGAGAACGATGAGTGATGAGAATCTCACTCTGGACTGTTCCGTAATTGTATTCATACAATGTAAGTTAATGTTAATCCAAAACTCATGAATGAAAACATGAAATTTCTTTAGATTGATGTAGGTTTCAGCACCTACACAGCTCTTTCAAGTTTCATCAAGTCTACTGATTTCTATTTCATTACTTCTTAATCACAGGAATTCCAGGAAGTATTTACCAACTTTGGACATTCTTTGCTGATTTTTTATTTAATGTATTTCTTAGTCTCAGGGATTCCAGGAAGTATTTACCAGTTTTGGACATTCTTGATGACCATAAACTGATATCCTCCTCCTTCACCTCAGGTAATCAAAAAAACAAATTTTTCAAGAAAAATAATAAAACGTTAATAAAGTCATACGAGATTGATACCTAGTACAACGCGACCATAATATACACCAACAGTTGTGTCATCTAACTTTTGTAGCTTTGAACTAACTGTAGCAGATTAAGAAAGAAGCAATAAGAAAAAAATGTAGCTAGTATTCCCTTGTGACAAGGCTAAACTCCCTCAGTCCTAGAATATTGCCGAAAGATTAAAGATGGCAATGTGGTACATAACACATTAACCAGCAAAATGGCTAACCAAAAACTGAGCCAATAGAAACATGTGGGAGAGATGTGATGGATGCTTGGAAGCTATTTTTTAAGACGGAACCCAGCGCAGTAACAAGGGGAGCTTCATCAGACCATTCAAGCAACTAAATTCATACCATTCGAGCAAAACTTAATTTTTCTCATCCACCACGACCACTTGATGATCTGCACAGTACAGAAACATCTCGCTACCCTGTTATGATGATTTAAATGCAAGGCGGGAGAGTGATAGAGATTAGATTCATCTTACCCCTTAGATGTACTCCCAAGTTCGCCTGAGCATCTGCCTCGCTGTTAAAATCCTTAAAAAAGACAAGAAAATATTAAAACTTTGAATAATTCCAAACGTGACAAGACGAAACCAAAAGAGGTAAGAATCGTCGAGATACGGGAGAAGCATATGGGTTACACTTACCCTATAAACATGTTTGATCTCAAAAGAGACACACTTATCCTTAAGTTCCTTAACTTGCTTGCAGAACATTGCCATGTTATCATTCTTGCATTTCCATTTACCCTGAACCTGTTTCAGCAAATAATTATCTATAATTTATTAACATAATAAGAACAAGTTAATACACACAAAAGAGCCAACATAGATATTGATTCATGCAGTGCAGGTTTTCCTCAAAAAAGTATGCTGCAGAAGGAACACCTGAGAATTCAATAAAAGAGGGTCAATACACACAAAAGAGCCAATATAGATATGGATTCCATGCATTGCAGGTTTTCCTCAAAAAAGCATGCTGGAGAAGGAATGAGCAGAACTTTCATTAAAAGAGGGTCAATCAAGTTATGGAAGCACAGAGAAAACTAGTCTATCTAGTCGCTATAATAATTAACATTCCATAAGTGACATTAGATAATTCAAGTATCACACTGAGTGTCACCATAAATTATAGGGTTTTCACAAGTTAGTATCATGATGAAAGTAACCACATATTGACAGGCTTCTTGACTTTCAGAGAAGATAAGTAACTGTATCAAACCATTGAAAGGAAAACAAACAAACCTGATTAACTACGAGGTTCGAATCACCTTGCACAGAAATTCGTTTGAAACCTTTCTGAAGGGCGTGTTTCACCCCTAAAAGCACCGCCCGGTATTCAGCCACATTATTGGTTGCAATACCAACACCTTCATGCAATCGACAGAGCTTCGTAAAGACACAGAGTCAGAGAGCCATCCATTGTGAATATGGAAAGACAACAGCTAAAATCGTTAGCCAAGGGTGAAAATTCTATACCACTTGCCCGTTCTCAGCTCGAAGTACTGCTCCAGCACCAGCTGGTCCAGGATTTCCTTTAGCAGCACCATCAAATTCAACTATGCATAAACCCTTCTAACGATAAAAAGAAAGAAAGAGATAAAAGAGTCAATTCCATGCTCTAATACTGCTTCAGAACCACATAAGAGCACTCACTTGTTCCGGTACAGAACTTTCATGTTTGATTATCTTGCTCGGACCCATTGCATGAAAGCTAGAACCATTTATTTGCTGCAAAAAACATATAAACAATTAGAAAATAAGACAAAATATAAGAAGCTAGAATGCCACCTCAAAGAATCAACAAACTCACCAGTATAGCATTGAACCACAAACTCAACAATATAGACAACAGCAGAAAACAAACTGCTAGTCTACTACAAGTATTATCTTGAAAAACTGTGTGAAGTTCATGGAATCTGCTTTGGACGGAAGGAAAAGGTCTATTTCAACGAAAATTTTCTAATGATGTGAGATTTGTAATTTTACTTACAGCTACTATATTGCCTGATTGCAACATTTCATGTGATCTCTTTTGTGGGAAAACTTTAACTGGTAATTTTCCTTTGGAGGAAGGTGGTTGCTGAAATAATAAAATATAAAAATAAGACCAGAAATAGGGTGTCTGATTTGGCAGCCAGAAATAGAGTGTCTGATATAATCTATGGCCAACGACTACATTAATATTAATTTGAAAGCTATAGTGCTCAAATACTTAACCTGAAAGGGACAAGGTACAAGATCCTTAAAGAGGTCCTCATTTACATCTGCTGCATTGACGGTATAGGTGGCCTTCTGAAGACCACGCGCATTAAGATATTCCTCGGTCTCTTTAGCCAAAGAATATCCTTTGAATACACTAACAGAAGGATCACATACCTATCAAAAGAAAATCAGTTACATGTCTTAGTAAATGGAAAGTACTACCAAGAGTTGCAGAAACTAAAACAATTAATCGATTTGAAGAGCACAATAGTAGATTTCAATTGAAATTCCATATCCAGGTTTAAGTTTAACATAAAAGACAAGAACACTATGAAATTTGCAACTCTACTAAAACATGCAACATTCTACGACCCTTTTCCCACTTTATCAGTCTCCAAACATGCAACAACATAACATAATCGAACACCTCCAAGCCATTTCTGATAATCTCAATTTTTACCGGATACCATCGACACCCAGAATTATACATACATCGTTTACAAAGTTAGACATATTTAAGGATTAATAGGACAAATCTTACAGAATTTCCAACTTGGGCTTGGCAATCGCTTAAACTCTTGTATATACCGACGATATCTCCCTTCCTGACAACATAGAAAGCATCTTTTTCTTTCTCCATTGATACAACCCTAGCGAAAGAGCACAAACTAAAACTGAACAAAATTAGGTGAGGTTTTAGGAGGGTTCAACTGAAGAAAACCCCTAAAAAATCGGTTAGAAATCTAAACTCATATGATACGATCGTTAAGATCATTGAAATAGAAGATTTAACGAATGAACAGTAAATGTTACTAACCTGTAACCTTTAGTGGTAGAGAGTGGCAGACTCAGAACAACTCCGGTGAAAACGACTCGTTAGGTCTTCTTTTTGGCAGGTTTACTCAGAAAGTATGCGTCGATTGCGTCTAACATTATTCTGAAAACACTTAATAGAGGGGCCAAACTTATGGTCCAAACACGGTTCAAATCCAAGATGATTCAGTCCAAACACGGTCCAATCCAAGATGATTCAGTCCAAACACGGTCCAATGATTCGGTCATTCGCTATTATACCGTAGTAGCTTTTTATCCTAGTTTAATTGGGGCCATAACTTCCAATTGGGGCCATGGAATTTTGTTTGCCCCCCAAAATTTTCAGGGATATAAATATCGCAATATGAATATATTATTTTACCCTTCACTAATTGAAAATCAGTTTCACTAATTAACTACCCTAATTAAGGTCCCTAATTTATATACCCTAATTAAATCAAAGAGAAAATCAGTTTCTCTTTTATCTTCATCTTCTTCTCCTCCCTTTCTCTTCTCCACCTCCACCATTAACGACTCCACCTCCACCGAGGAAAATTCTTCGAACCGATTCATCGCGTAATCGTCGATGATAAAACTTTAATCGACGATTAACTTCTTTTACAAATATGGCTAAAACAAAGCAAACCGCTCGCAAAGCACTTCAAATTCCTAATCTTGTAGATACGGTGAATGCAAAGGTGTACGTGCGAAGAGCTCCTGAAGCAAGCAAATCGAAACCCAAAAAGGGAATGGCTCCAATTAGAGGGTACGTGAACTTAAACCCACCTCCTATTCGATGTTTTGGTTGTTTTTTGATTGTGTAATCGAGATTGGTAACTGAAAAATAGAAGTTACGGAGTGAGAGTCGTTAGCATCGAAGAAATAATACCCTAACGACTCTTACATTGCATGCTTTTTCTATGAAAAATCGTTAACCTGTTAGTGTAAATATGACGACCCTTGTTCTGCTACTTCGACCTTTTGTGCCCTAGAATAGAGTCGTCACCATATTAGGTTGAAGATGACGGCTGTAGTTTGACGACCCAAAATTAGTGCGTAACGACTCTGGGTTGAACTTGAACTGCCTTCTGTTGGAGAAAACGATAGAGTCGTCAGTAGTATATAATCCCTAGATTAGAGTCGTTAGTAATCTATAATCCCTAGAGTCGTCATCTCTTTTAAAGGGTCGGCAGTTACTTGTTTGACGACCCAAGTTTAATCTTTAACGACCCTTTAAGGACCAAAATCATCCTCACTGTCCAATTTTTGCAAAGAGTCGTTACCTTATAAATTACAGTCGTTACTTTGTAATGAAGAGTCGTTATTTTGTTAGAGCATATCATTGACGACTCTTTAACTGATAGAGATAAAGTTGATGTCTTATAAAAAAAAAATTCATGTTTGGAATGTAGTGACAAGAAAACGAAAGACAGGGTTGAAATCACGACAACTCCTCCTTCGAAACCTCCCTGCAACGATGAATATTTACTTGCCGGTCCATTGCGCGGAAGAAGGCCGAGTGAGGTATCATTTTCTATCACCGAACCAAGAGACAAAGGTAATGAGTTATCCGATTCGTCAGAATCAGACACTCCTGTTGTTTCAGATAACACTAGTGCTGAAGAAGAAGATGAACAAGAAGAAGAGCAAGTAGAGGAGGAACAGGGTGTAGAACATGAGATACAAGAAGAAGAGATTCAAGAAGAAGAAGAGGAACAAGAAGAAGAGCAAGAAGAGGAGGAAGAGGGTGAAGGTAATGGTAGTGGTGATGATGAGGATGATGGTAATGAGGAGGAACAACCTAAAGGTAATAATGGCGGTGATGATAATGATGATGAGGAGGAAGATAATGAAGGTAATGATGATGAAAAGGATGAAGGTGGTGATGATGGTAAAACCACTATTGAGGATGAGGAAGAGAATTCAAAGGAGAAAAAGCCGGTAAAGAGGGTTAAGAAGGATGAAACAGATATTGCAACCAGTGCGAGACACGTTCCCACTACTCATTTGATGTTGCCTCCTCTTCGAGGTGGTAAACTTAGAGGAGAACCTAGAGATGGGGGCAAAGTTCTATTTGGATATCCTGGATCGTGGGCTCATTGCATTAGTGAGACAATCGGAAGAATCCCAAATTTGCTTGCTATTTGATTAGTTGGTGTTAACTTGTTTATGTTTTGTTTTTTAAATACGTGTTTGTTTATGTTTTGTAGGATCATAAGTATGCCACACGTCTTTTTCGGCACCAATCTTCTTTCAAGAAAATGGAGTTGTGGCCGCTAGAAGGTGAATGTGCAAGAGTTATAGATTTGGTTGAAAACTCAGGTTTGTACAATGCCGTTCTGAACTCTGTGATTGCGTATGACAAGGTCGCAGTATCTAGTTTCTGTGAAAGGTATCACGCTGAAGTCGACACATTCCAACTTCCTTTTGGTGAGATGGCGATAACTGCTGATGACGCAGAACAGATATTAGGGTTGCAGGTCGAAGGAAAATCAACCGGTGAGAAGTTCAAGAGAAGGCCTAGTTGGGAAGACATCTATACATGGACCAAAAACTTGTTTGGCTGGGATTCCGTGAAGATTAATGGGCTTTTCGAGAAGGGACCTAAGTACCCGAAGAAAGAGTTCAAACTTGTAGATATTAGGAACATGTTTTCTGGGACAGAAAAGAAGGAAAAATAAGGAGGTTTCTCTGATATGGAATGTCGCTATGCGGCGGCTGGGTATTTGTTGTATGTCCTTGCGTCGGTTATATTTCCTGACAGCAAAGGTAACCGGGTGAGCGCCAACCTTATTCAGCTTTTGGATCCCTTGGAAGATGTGAGCAAGCACTCTTGGGGGACTGCCATAATTGCACACCTGAATGGTCAGCTTTCTCAGGGATCTCGCAAACTAACTTCTCAAATTAATGGGAATTTGGCTCTAATCCAGGTATTTGGATTGATGAAATTTTTCTTATTTTTGTACATTTTAAAAATTGAATTATTTATGTTTATTTCATTGGTTTCTATAGGTGTGGATTTATGATCATTTCCCATCACTGATCAAAGATAATGAAGATGTGGAACTCAACCCACAATGGAGCAAAGGTAGTCCAACGGGAACCAAATACTTGTTCACTGGTTCTCAAGATAGGGAACAAACTGATGCGTTGATACAAATGCGTCAAAAACTTGACAACATCACGGCTAAAGAGGCAGTCTTCAATCCGTACAAGAATAATAGAGTTGGCGCAATGGAAGATGTCATGTATTACCATGGCCCTTTGTTTCACCCTAACTGTTTTTCAATGTACAATCCGATAAGAATCATGCATCAACTTGGTTTTATTCAAGATTCACCCGATGAGGATTATATACCTCCATTCAAGCACGCGTTGGAAAAGTGCGAGGCTGACGAAGCGGGTATAAAGGTGGATTATGAACCTAAAGTTGATGTCAAGCATTGGAATGATAAACACTCTAGGCTTGTAGACATCTCATGGTGGGTGCATGGGTAGATCCGACTCCGGGTAGGAGGACCAACAGAGCATCCACCTCTTCTTCTTCTCATATAATCCGTACTCCAAACATCGATGAACTTTTGCAAATTTGCATAGTACTTTACTTCGGTCTTCGAATGGGCCAAAAGGTCCCAATCTTTGAAGAAATCCTCCCATACATCCCCCTCTTCATCAAATTTTTCCTTGGCTTTCTTTTTATCTTCCGCTATCTCTTTTTTTGAAAGTTTACTAAGACGCTCGTCTTCCTCCTTGGAACGTTGATTACCCTTTGCAGGTTTGATCTTTTGGATTTGATTCTTGAAATTATTAAAAAGATTCTTTTGGATGTGCCACATACAAAGAAAATGTTGAGCAAGGGGAAAAACTTGACGAACGGCACTCATGACTGCAAAATCCCTATCCGTAAATATAACCTGCGGTGTCTCTTCGCCACGGTAAATCAACCTAACTTGTTCCAAAGCCCAAACATAGTCTTCTATTTCTTCCTTTTCCATAAAGCACCATGCCACGGTGAATGATTGCTTATCCGAAGTATGACTAGCCACGTTCAACAATGGCATGTTATACTTGTTGGTTTTATAGGTGCAATCTATGAACAAGACCTGGTAAAAGCACTGTGCCAAATCCATCATCCTAGGATGGGCAAGAAAAATATGAGTCACTTTGTCGCCCGGACCGATCCTTGTTTGCATGGCATAATTATGTTTTTATGCCAACCACTCTGATTGTTGCATAATTAATATACCATCCCATTCAGTTCTCTTGATCGTTGCTTTGGCAACGTAGATTGTGGAAAGAATAGACAAGTTTGACTTATCTTCCGCCTTTATTGCATTTAGAATCTTAAGGGGACTACACCGCTTCATCTTCCGAACCTTTTCCATTTGATGTGGTTTCAATCGGGCATATGCTGGGTGCCCTAAAAGAGTACTAGGTGGAGGATGGTTGTGACGACCATCCGGAATATTATACATCCACCATAGTAGAGTTTCGGGATGCCTTTTGAAAACAATCTTGAAGGGGAATTTTATCTTCTTCGATGAAGTTTTGTAGACCCTCGTCGTCTTCTTCACATACTTGTAGTTCTTCCCTTTGTGACTTTCTTCCTTATCCCCCGCTCTCTCGCATACCATCTCCATTTGCTTACAATCAACGTGTTTGCTTTGAACAATTACGCACATATTCTCTTTTGCCTTGGAAATAATCCATTCCTTGACCTCAGCCTTTGTTTTCCACGTCTACATTAAAAAAATAACACGTTCATTATAAAACACTAATTAAACAATTTTCGTATGGATATACATTGACTCAAACAATAAAAACGTACCAAATCGGTCATATATGCTTGGGAGGTATCCGGGCCGACAGTTTCGAGGGGTTCAGGTTGAGAGCTCACCCGTACAACTAACTACAAAAAAGAACAACAAAATCAGTATAGGGTCGTCACTCTGTAAGATGTTAATATGACGACCCAGACAGTCGTCAGCATAATTTACAGGTGAACGACTCTTTAAGTCGTCACCCAGATTTTCTGTAGACCAACGACCCTTTTCTCGATGTATGACGACTCTTTTTTATAAAGTGACGACTCTACATTGATAGATATAACCAACTCTGCCCAGTTTTCACCTTGAATCGTCACCTTGTACACATATAAAATAACGACTCTACGAGTCGTTCTCTGGTACATATGAAGAGTCGTTTGGTTTTAATCTTTACGGATTAACGATTCATGTTAGTGGTTGCATTTATTTTTGAATTTAACTCAACCAAATGTGGTTGAGGCAGTTTGGTCGCTCCATTCTATATATAGAGGCCCATATCTCACTTATTCCATATCAAAACCCTAATTATCAACCTCCTCTTCTC
This sequence comes from Papaver somniferum, assembly GCF_003573695.1. Lineage (NCBI taxonomy): Eukaryota > Viridiplantae > Streptophyta > Magnoliopsida > Ranunculales > Papaveraceae > Papaver > Papaver somniferum. The sequence continues at coordinate 100,051,769 of NC_039364.1, read as the reverse complement.
CTTCTCATTTAATTACCATTTAAGAGCAAAAAAAAAGAGAAACATCATGACTCCATTCACTAATGAAGAGAATTGTGCCATTACAAGAGCTTGGAAAACAGTCACTAACCACTTTGAAAGTCTAGACAAAGACATTGATGAAACATCAGATGCTTGGTGGAACCGCGTATTCATCGTTTTTGTGGCGTTGGACGGAAATTGCAACTCAAGGTCTTTGAAACAAGTCAAGGAACACTTCTAGAAGATACAATTCGAGTGTGATGTTTTGAAAAGAGAACTTAAGGCTGTTAGGGAAGCCTTTTCGGATATGTTGAGTGTTGTAAGAGTAAGTATTTGAACAAGAGGTAAAACTTATAAAAAGCTTTGATCGATACTAACTAAGTATATTTGCATTTTCAGTTGGGGAAGGCGTATCGCTATTATGAGAAGCTTCGTGGGGAAAAGTTTGAGCTCCACGATTGCTACTTTATCTTGGAAGGCACTAGATATAACTATGCCATATATGATTAAGTGTATAAGTGCACCTTTATTATCTATTGTATTTCATTTCCTTCAATGCAACGGTATGCGAGATGTATGCCTTTTACGATTCAATGAAATGATTTTATGAAATCAAAAATTATGAGAATCTAGTGCAAGGGTCGTTATTTTATATAACTAATCAAACTAACGACTCTAAAAGAAATTAGTAAATGATAGCTAGGATCGTCATTTCATATGACTACATGTATGACGACCCTAAGTGTTACTTTTTACAGAGAGTTTTGGTTTTAGAGTCGTCAATGTGTAAACAAAACAACAAAACGACTCTAAGTGACCTAGTTAAAAAGGGTCGTCAATGTTTAGCACACTATCCTAACGATTTTTCATAACCTGGAAAAGTTGCAGGTTTGAGTCGTTATTGGTAGTGTCAATATACTGACGACCTCAGAGAGTCGTTTGGGTATACACCCCCCGACTATGACGACCCTTTCTCTGAGTTGTTCCATAGTGTGGATGATTCGACCACTTGGAGCACCATTCCGACAATTTGAAGAGTATAGGAAGTTTACCTGATTGTTTTGGCCTTGGGGTTCCTCATTTTGAGTGTTCGTTCCTTCATCTTGAGCAATGGGATCTTCATTCCAACCATTGTTCATGCCTTACTCTATCAACATCTCCTCATCAAACATCCAACCCATATCATTAGTTGAGACAATCTTACCATCAACACAATCATTGTTGTTATTTGAAGCTTCACCAATCTCATTCCCTCCACTTGAATCACCAATTTGTAAAAACCCTAGGTTTTCCTCTCAAAACTCCTCCTCTTCTTCTCAACACATAAAACATATAAAACACATTTTCCATAATTTTTTCCTAAAATCAGATTTTAATCTAAATACACTTACCACACTAATCAAACTAATTTATTCCTAATACTAATCATATAAGGGCAGTTTTTCCATTTAGAAAATATTTTTTTAAGGGGTGACCCAAATTAGGATTGGGTGACCTTTTTTTTTGTCCCGTAGTGCATGGCCCCCAATTGGAAGTTATGACCCCCAATTAAGCTAGGCTTTTTATATAGGACCTATACTAGAAACCTTTGTAGAAATTGACATTTAGTTCCAAAGTTGTTGGGCTTTTGACTGTTTAGTCCTATGCTCTCAGGCCTAGTACTAGGTGGTCCAAATTTAGCTAATTTAAAACGAGTCAGTCCATTTGTGAACGATTTAGTCCAAAATGTATATTGTTGGTGTCAATAATAACCCTCGTAGAATACTTTCGCTCTGAATCATTTCTTCATTGTCCATTGTAGACAGATCTTTGCAGCGAAAAACAAACTCTAGGTTTTATTAACTTAGCGATGGAGTACGACCTAGAAAATCCTTTAACAGGATTTGAAGAACACCAATCGGATTCCATTTAATCACTATTCCCATCTGAATCTGATCATATGTGTTCCATGACTTACATTTTGACTTCTAAAAATAGAGATCTCGATGTTTCTGTTCGTCGACAAGCAATTCCTATGATTTTTCAGGTAATTATGAACTTAAATTGCTAGTTTGAGTTTCCTGGCTTTGATTTTCTTCTTTCGGATTTTGAATTTTGATTCTTTTTTGTATTGAAAATGTAGTTCTCGTGCAATTCCGACCCGTTCATACCTTATTTAGCTTTGAATTACCTCGATTTGTTCATCTCTAGACAAGAGTTGCCGGTAATGTTGAAGAATTTGGTGTTTTTTTTTGTGTTTAAATTCTCTTATAATCCTTTTCGTTTTAACTAAAACTCTATTTTTTTCATTATTTCTTCATTGATTCGAGATTAATATGATCATTTTGATTGTTTCCTCGTTGAAAACTCAATTTGGGGGTTGTGGTAAAGATTCGAGATCAAATAATTTCATGTGATTGTTATTGATGGTTGGTTTCATGCTCGTCGTCATAATTTTAATTTTAATTTTAATTTTAATTTTTTTGTGATCTTGATGTATAATTTTCTTAGATTTGAAATGAATTTATAGATGACATTGGAATCTATTTTTTCTAGTTTAATACAATAATAGTGTCTTAGTGGCTATTGATAAATATGAACATAAGAAGTTTGCCTTTTGATTTTCTTACTGATGTACGTATAGTACATGCTTGAACTTGCTTTATTAAAATGATTCTTATATTAATCTGTTTTATGAAGATATTGGGGATTTAGAAATGTTTTTCTTCTGGGATCCTTTCACCATTTTCTCTGAATGTGACAGTTCAATATTGGGTTGATATGGTAATGATGACGATGGCCGATGGGAGGAGTTTTTGGACTATAGTTGAAACTGTCGGGGGTGTTGCAGTCCTGATCCTTCGAGTTCTCTACAGCGCGATTTGTATAGGTATATTTTCTTATTTGTAAAGCTTTAGAATAAGAGCTACATGCTGCCACGATATGGTCCGTTCATTAAATTTGGAATCAATACTGGTCACTGTAGTAATTTGAAACATAACGCCATATCTGGTATGTTTACTGGGTGAAATATGTTGTACATACTTAATGAGAAAATTAGATCAACATTTTGATAGTCTCGAAAATATAGAGCATTAAGATGGCATGTACGTTATCTATTTAAATTCGAAGCATCGGATTATGAGTAATAAGAGTTCTCCTGATGGGAGCCTTAAATTCCAAGGTGCATAAGATTCACGTTTGTTAGATATTTTCCCTACCTAAAAGTTCAATTAATGGTGTGCACTGATTTAAAAGAAGGAAATTTAATAGGTATCGTCCCCATATTACGTAGTTTCAGTCCTCAAGAGCAATAAAATGTTATAAAAGATGATGCATCAAGTGGTTAACTTGGCTACTTATAGAATGATAGGATTAAACAAGTGTTGGCAGGATTAGGAAGGAGTGCATAGATAGCAACCACATATTTCACTGGTGTGGTCAATACATGTTCAGTGGATGTAGTTCATTCATGTGGTGTAGTACTATGTGACCATTTATTTTGCTCTATGTCAATTTCCATCATGCGTAGTATATTATGTGCGTTCTGTGTGCTGACATGATAACTTGCTACCGATCAATCTCACTTTGGTGCCATCCATTTTGGAATTCTGTCCTCGTATTGTCTTGTATATGTAGTCGCCGCATTAACTGATGATTGTTGGACATGGTGATCTGGTTGTTGTTGATTCATACCCTCTCTTCAATGTTGTACACATCATGATTCTCAATGTGGACATAATTGTACACATGTTAATTTCTAATGTATACATATTTATACACATGCCGATATATAATGTGCACTTAGTTGTACACATGTTGACTCTAATGCAGTAGCATCAGTAAGCAGGGTATAAAATACGGCTAATTAAAGGCAGCTAAGCAAGCCTCTTGGCGTAGAATCTTGGTGCAGCCAAGGTACAAATGTTGCTTGTTCAGGTTAGTTAGTTACACTATTAGAATCTTGGTGCAGCCAAGGTACAAATGGTGCTTGTTCAGGTTAGTTCAGCCAAGGTACAAATGGTGCATTAGTTTCAAAACCTCATTTGAATTAAAGAACCTGTCGGTATTTCTTTTGTTGCTTGTTAAATGGTTCTTATGCTACTTGCATGTGTGTGAGTGACCATCAGACACCCTGTTCCTCTGTTCGGAAATTACCATCATTCTCCTATTTTAGAATCTTGTTCATCACTATGTTGTGTTTTGAACTAACCGGCTTTAACTAACAGTTGCAACTAAAAAGTTGGACTACACATTTTTTTATTTTATTGTCAATGTGCACATAGTTGTGCACTTGTTGTGAGTAGTAGATAAAATCTAATAGCTTCCGTAGTGAGAAAAAAAATGAGGAGAATATATTTGCTTAAGAATGATAATTTTAATATGTTTGTTTGTTGGTCTTTCTAATTTATATTAGATAGATTCTGCTTCCTTTTTTTCGATTTGTTGAAATGATAATAGGAACCGATCTATATACAATGTCACTACAAATGTAGTTTCTCTTTTTTTACCCATTCCTCTTCCACCTTTAGCAACCGTGAATTCTTCTACTGAGTTTAAGATTTCCTTTCGATTGTTCCTACATTTTTAGGCACTTTAAATTTTAAAATGAATTACATAGTCGATGCTAATATTTTTAATGTGTACATAGTGGTACAATTGTTGATTCTTAATGTGTACATAATTGTACACATGTTTTTCAATGTGTACATAGTTGTACACATGTTTTTCAATGTGTACATAGTTGTACACCTGTTGATTTATCATGTGTACATAGTTGTACACCCGTTGATTGTTAATGTGTACGTAATTGTACACCATGTATGTTTCTTGCAAGCTTTTGTGTTGTGTATGAGCTATAAAAAGAAATTATATCCGAACTGTATATCACTAATTGTAGAAATCTCTGTTTGTTGGTTATATAATACAGTTTTAGGTAAACATATTTTTATCTCGCATTTAACCTTCTTTTGTTTTCTTTCTTTTTTATTCTGCTTTCATATATTGGGTTCCATGACTCATAAGTTGCTTGATGTTGCTGCTGCTTCATTCACAGGTACGATGCAATGATCCTTGAGGTACTTTCTAACATTACAAATCCCAATGGAGCAGAAATTGGTTCTATCGACTACTCTGTTGAGGTCAGATAGACATCTGTTGCCATGTCACTGCTTTCATTTTACATTTCTATTTGTTTTTGTCTTTGGAATCTGTGTGTATCTCAAGGTCTCAACCTTTTTCTGTATCCCATTTGCAGGTGTAGTGAAGGTCAAAGATGATAAAGATGAGTTCCCAACTTATGTTGCTATGCTTGCAGCCCAAGATGATGCAACACGGTGCAAGGTATTTGTTCTAGTTATATACTTTGGTTCCCTTGATGATTTCTACCTTAATATTGGTCCTAACTGATAACATGATTGCGTGCTTTAGGCTTTCTTAGTTGAATTATAAGTACAACCTTCGTTTAGTGAAATAACATATTGATTCTTAATGTGTACATAATTATACACATGTAGGTAGCTAATGTGTATATAGTTGTACACTTGTTGATTGTTAATATGAATGATTGGTGTTGTGCATGTTTTACAGGGGTGTACATATTTGTGGACCTGTGTAAATCTTATGAAAAAGTATGTTTCCCTTGTTTTACAACGGTGTACATATTGGTGCACCTGTGGGAAGTAACTCTCATGAAAAAAATTAGTTTTGTGTGTGGTTGTGAATGATTAGCTTTATGCAGGTTTTGAAGCGGTGTACGTACTGGTGCACTTATGTGATTCCCATGTAAAAGTAGGTATGTATGTGGTTATGAATGATCGTTTTTTTGCATGTTTTGTGGGGGTGTACACATTGGTGCACCTGTATAATTCCCATGAAAAATTGTGCCCGAGTGTGAATATGAATGATCGATTTTATACATGTTTATGCATGTTTTGCAGGGGTGTATACATTGGTGCACCAGTGTATTTTCAATGAAAAAGTAGGTTTGTTTGTGTCTATGAAGGATCGGTTTTAGGAATGTTTCACATGGATGAATATATTGATGCACCAATATACGTCTCATGAAAAAGTAGGTCTGGGTGTGAGTATGATTGATCTGTTGTGCATGTTAGTAATATCCTTTTTGGTAAAGTACAATGAATCACTATACTGGGATGTTTCGAAGCCATATTATGTTTGTGTATTAATTCCCACATGAATTGTGTCTCTGACCATAAACTGAGTAACTTTTTATTTTGATCGTATTCTTATTTTGTTTTCTTATGTGGATGTTGGTGAAAGGATAATAACTTTCTTTTCAAGCTGTGATTTCTTATGTTCATTGGTTTGTCCTCGATGCAGGTTATTTGTTAAACTTACCTCTGCAAATCTGGATGTTATCCGACTGGAGCTTGGCGTGGTTGGTATTTTTCTCAGGCTGTGCGGATTAGGGTGGCAGTTTTCCTATCATGGATTCTGGAATTTTTGGATCTTTGGAGCGGTGTACATAACTGTACACACCTATGTAAATTAAAATTTTTAAAAAATGAAAATTATATAGTCATATGGGTACTCTTTTTGTAGCTTTCGGAAAACGCTTTCCAAATATTTAAAGTTTGTCGATTTTGGACGAGCGGTTCAAAAGATAAATTGTTTTTAATTATTTTTTATATTATTTAAAATTGCTGACATCATCATGAGTCAGTGTGAACTAAATTGCAAATATTTGGACTAAATAGTAAATAATGAGGGTTATTAGTGTACTTTCCATATTTTTGTACTAATATGTACCTGGTTAACTCGAAGTGGACTAAGCTGTACCTTTGGATTTATTTTTGGACTAAACCATATTTTTCCCCAAACCTTTAGGGTTTAGACCAAGGTATTGAAAGCGTGAAGCGTTTTTTATTTTTAGGAAGCGATGCGTAAGTCGAAGCGTGCTTCATGGTTGATGTTTGAAGTGGATGTTTCCTTATATATAAATTAGTCGTAACTAGTCATTATAAATTTATTAGGAAGATATCTATATAAATTTTATATAAGTCTAATTATTATCAAAAACAAAGCGTGTGCATATCAGTTCAACCTTCTCCAGGCGAGCTGGAGGTGGGGTGTTAGATTCCCCTTAAAACATTCATATTTTTCATTTAAAAGCTTTAAAAATTAGGCGGGAAGGAGTTGACCAAGTCAAAAAGCGCACTTCACATGACCGCTTCGGAGCGAAATGCTGAAATTTGAAGCGAAGCGTACGCTTTTAATAACCATGGTTTAGACGTTTAGGGTTTAAATGGTGTCCACTTAGGTCGGTTCCTATATGGTGGCTAACCCACTTATATACCATGCCAGGTAGCCTGACAATTTTTTTCTTTTTTTGATAAAAGGAAATATATTAAGAATTAAGCAGAAATTACATTGTTTTGATTACATAGCTTAAAGAACCACTGATCTTTTCTAGATCTATCCCAATATCTAGAATTTATGCTAAGACCCGAGTACCTAATTAGAAACTTATCTAGCTTATCCGCATACTTATTACAAGTTCTTATGATATAACCGAAAGAAGAATTAACAAGAACATGGCTGAAACTTAAAGCTTGTTGAAGAATAGATTTAGATCTCCAACCAACAGCAAAATTATCCTTCTTTTCCATACTACTGATAACATTCTTGTTGTCATTTAGGAAGACTATTCTGTCATCATTGTATCCTTGCATCCATCTGACTGCTTCTCTGCAGGCCCTGGACTCTGCTTCCTCAGTGCTAGTGCACCAGCCTGTTCCTCCTGCAATATCCATAATATGACCAGTGGCTTGACAAATTGGCCAAGCCACTATGGTGAAAGTAATAAGTGATCGAGTCTGTATCGATTGATGACGGTGTAATCTAGACCGTTCGGTGGAGACTCGATCGCTTGCTAGATAATGATGTAACGACAATTCGCCCCACATCTTCTTATAAATTCATCCTATTAAATTCAATTTAATCACACTCATTTTTCATTAATACTGTCATCCTACTCTTTTGTACTTTAATCCTTTGTTTAGTTTTTGGTTCCGAAACAATGGATTCTTCTGACGAAGAGGTGCGTATTCATATGGATCGATTTGAAGAACAACAACGAATGTTCGTTCAGGCATTGCAACAAATCGATGATGAGTCAGATGAAGATAAAGAACTAACCAACATTATGTTGCAACTATATTTATCGGGGCAGATACCTGGAGATCCAGAGCCAAGACAAGTATTCACAAGAAGATATACCTACCAAGGTCGGAATGAATGGTACGAGAAGCTGATGCACGATTATTTTCTTCCCGACTGTGTGTTCTCTGATGAAGATTTCCAACACGGATTCTGCATGCTCCGGCATTTGTTACTAAAGATTATTGTTGAGCTTTGTCAGGTAGAATCAACTTAATTATCAGTATGATGCACTGAATATTAGAGGTTATAGCCCTGAACAAAAGGTTACTTCTCCCTTAAGGATTCTAGGATATGGAAAACCTCCAGACTCTAATGATGAGTACCTTCGTATGGGTAACAAAAAATGTATACAAGTATCTTGTGTTGTTTTGCGAAGCAATGATTAATCTTTTTGGTCCAACCTATTTACGAAAACCAACTGACGCGGATGTTAGAAAAATACAAAGCAACATCAGGAAAGGGGATTTTCAGGAATGCTGGGTAGTCTTTTCTGCATGCATTGGGTATGGACCGCATGCCCTACATATTTGGTCGGTCTGTATAAGGGTCACTATGAAAAACCAACGGTTATCCTAGAGGCTTCTTCTTCTCATGATTGTTGGATATGACACACTTTTCTTGGTCTTTCGGGATCTCAGAATGATATAATTTTTTTACACAAGTCGCTTTTGTTTGAAGATTTAAAATATGAATTTAGTCCTCAAGTAAATTTAACTATTAACGGGAATCATTACACTCATGGTTATTATCTTGCAGATAGAACTTATCCAAAATGGTCAACTTTAGTTCAATGTTACTGTCAGCCACCTTTCGGCGAAATCGGTCGTTCATACACGTATTTTAATAGTAGACAAATAGAATTAAGGAAGGATGTGGAATGGCTTTTGGAATTCTGAAGCGAAAGTTCGCCATCATTTGTGGGACTTATCGTTGTCTAAGTGCTCGTGAAATGCATAAGACTATGCTGACTTGTATCATTATGCATAACATGGTTATTCAGGAAACCCGTCAAAATAAGGATTGGAGTAGTTATGCAGGTGTTGACTTAAGGCCCGAGATTGAACCAGAAAGATGATTACCTGCAAGAAACTATGCGCATATGACTAGTCACATCGAGAACATAGCTCTGTATGACAGGTTAAGGGAAGATCTCAGAGCGAATATGTGGGTTGAGTTTGGAAGAGATGGAGAGCGAATTGATTAATGTAAGATCATACAATTTTTAAAATTATTTGTTGTAAGCGAAAAACGGGGGTACTACACCACACCCAACTTTTTCTTTCGGGAATCTGTATGGACTAAACCTTAATAATATTCTGAGAGTAAAAACTCAATCAAAGAATGATACTAAAGAGTTTATCTCTTTCTCTTTTAACAATAACAAACTTAAACAGATATAAAAATTGAATCCGTAAGTCTGGTTACGTGAAGAGAATCTTGGATGGTACCAAAGACCAATATCCAAGATCAATCAAAGTTTTATCCTACAAACAAGGTCGGATTTATCAACGATGATTGATTAACGCACAACCTGTGATATTTCAATTACAAAGATAAACAATATAATACGAAAAAGAAATAACATAGACACCATAAATTTTGTTAACGAGGAAACTGCAAATGCAAAAAAAAAAAACGGGACCTAGTCCATAACAAACACACACTGATTATAAGTTGTTACACCAATTTCCTTCTACCTATTCGGACTAGATGTAATACCTGCTTTAGCTGTATTCAATCACTTGTAGAACTCCTAGCATAACACCGATTCTCTTTAGGAATTATTCTTGTAAATCTTCTAAAAGAACAGAAATTCTCTTTAAAAGTTGTTCTCGAAAATCTTCTGGTAGAACACAGTTCTCTTCAGAAGCACTCTAAAAATCTTCTAGCAGAATGTTAGTTCTCTTTAGAAGATGCAACAACACGATTAACACTTTCTGATCTTTTGCTTTCATAAAAACACCAGTTTGATTTCCCTTTAGATGTGAATAAAGGTTTTGGAAATCTTGTGTTTGTTTTGAGAAAAAGAATTACTTGGTAAAAGTAATCTCAAAACAAACTTGTAGATTAGGATTTATTATACTCTTCTTAATGGAAGAGAAACCTAATTATTCTACAACAAGAATAACTAGAATAAATCTAGAGATATCTTGTTTAAAATATTCTTAAGGATTTTTACAAGATACCTTAATCGAAGTTTTCTTTCTATTTTCGATTTCGACCAACTAGTGTAGGTATACGATCGAGAAATGAAATCTATCAAAACCTAGGGTTTATGATCAAAAACTCTTGAATGGTCTTATATTAGAAGAGAAGACCTTAGAATAGACAAGAGGTGAAAAACCTAGATTACAAGTTGTGCAACAATCACGAAGATTATTATCAACTCGGCTTTGTGACCCCCAAGGCAAATACTTTTATCTCACTCTTGTTCACGAGGAACAAAAGACATGGAAAACAACCTTATGAACATTACACCAATTTTCCAAGGGATGAAAAAATGTGGTATTCACGAACCCTTTATTTATAGTGAACAAGGTAGCTTGAAAGCTAAGCAAAGCTATTTTCCTTTTTTTCAAGACTCTCATGATTTTGGGAGCCTTTCCTGAGTTACAACTCTTGCCAAAATAATTAAATAAATAATTAATTTAGCAAATATTGTATTTATGTGAATAAATCACAATTTATCTTAGGAAGGAATTAAAAGATATCACAAACACTTTAATATGGTAATCAAATATGTTTGGAGTAATAGTTATCGTGCCTAGATAAGGAAACATCAAAAACATGACTAAAAAAGGCCTCTAGTCACGTAATTGGGCTCAAGTCCGTTACAAACTGTTCGTGGATTGTTTCCTACTAACGAACTGCAACAGTTTCAACAACGCTTATAACTATTGCTTTAATAAATCACTCATAACTTCATCTTTATAACTCGGAATTAAGTGATTCTTGGCTCGTTGAATTTGTAAGATCATTCACTATAACATGAGAACCTTTCCAGGGATAAAGGTTATTGTCACAAAAGTTGTGTCTCAAATAACCTCGAGTATATATACATAAATATACTTTCACTGTCATAGGAATTGTTCCATAGAGTAAGCATTTGTTTCGATAGATTAGAAAGGTAGAAATGAACAAGAATCCAAATGAAATAAAACACCACATACCTTTTTTGATGAAATCCCCATTGATGTCTTCTTGTAGTCTTCAATCTTCATCCTTCAAGAATAGCTCTTCTTAGACCTAATCTAGTCTGAAACTAACTTTGGTATACTAAATCAAGAATGCGTTTGGGCAACTAAATTCGACAACTAGCTTGACATACCAACGTTAATGGGTTCAATTGAGCAATTCTCTAACAGTAAGTTTAGTTAATCAGGTTTAATTGTTTGTTTGAATCATTTCAAATTTTCAAGTTTATGGTTATTGTTTGTTCCAATCGTCTTAATTTTTACGTTTTCACCAGAAGTATGGGTCTAAGATACACCGAGCGACCTAGAATGCATCGCTAGCGGCCTAGACTCAATCTCCAACAATCCTTATATATACATGTCATTTCATCCATTTCAAAATCATACCTTCACTCAATAATTTCTTTACTTTCTGGGTAATTTATGGATGATCCTAGCTTAACTGAAGATGGAGATTTATCTGTTTGTAAAAACTATGTAATATACTACCCAAAGAAAGGTGACGAAAGAAGGATGAATGGTTTGCCCAGTGTGAGTTATTGGGGTAAAATTCATGAAACCTTCTGTACATAGACATGTAATCCTCATAACCGAGATCGGGCTGCTTTGTTTTGTCGATTCATGACTATCAATTTTTTTTGTATGAATTTTGAATCTATTATACAGATTGTCAATCAATATCATCGTAGAGGTGACACCAATGCTGAATTGGGAATACGAACTCGAGAAGAATGATGAAGATGAAAAGGATTTTTTTTTTGAATACGAAGTGCATTTCCAAATTCTTAAGGAGTTTCTCATAACTCGTATGGGATGTTAGTTTTAATAGGATATTTCTCTTGCTAAATAGGTAGGATGTGGAGTATTAATATAATGTTTAATTTCAATGGATGTTGTCAAGTTTTAACGTAATTCAAAAATCCAATTAATGAAAAACTACTACAACTTCATTCACCTTAACCGAACTATTACATTTTCATGGAAATTAAAGATGATACATTAATTAATGAAGTGGTACTACTTCATCGTGGTCTGGTTCTTCCTCATATTCATCTTGAGTTCTAAATTACTGTTCCAAATTTCTCCTTTTTATGTTTTCTTCCAACTCCTCTGCTAACATGTCCATCTCCATCTCCATCTCCCATAAGTGGATTGTCCGATCGCTTCGTTATAATCAACACCCAAGTTGCCTTGTATGTTGGTGCTCGTGCTCGAGCGAGCGGTCTTGTCGATGTTGAATGAAAGTTTCGAAATGATTGGCAACACAAGTATGGGAAAATTTTCAATTATGAAAGTTGTTATCATATTTTGAAAGTGTTGCCTAAATATAATCCAGAATTGTTAGCAAATTTGCAGAATGTACCTGCAAGTTCCCCATACACTTCTTATCCTTCAATACCATCTTCACATCCATCTCTATCATCTCACCCCCCTCTGGAGAATCCATTTTCTTCACCAAAACCACGACAAACAATAATTCTAACTTAAATCTTAATGTTGCAATTAAGAGGAAAGAATTAGGAAGAAACAATGTAAGAGCAGCGATAAAAGATGCATAAGTTGATGTTCATAGTTTCTTCGCGAAAGTTAACAATTTTTTTATCCCACAACTTGATACCATTGATACTATCTTGTGTAAAAAACACGTAGTTTCCGCAAATGCTTTCATCTTTGGCTATGGTAAATTTTTCACCCCTAATATTCTTTTGATTAGTCAATTGAGAATTAGATTGAGATATATATATTAAAAAAAATTACACAATATGAGTGAATCGTGGAGAAAACGGATGAGTTGGATGGTGAAATTTGTTTTAGATTATAAAAAATGTGAGAGAAGAGTAGAGAAGGTATAGTTATAATGAAAGTGTAAATGGGTATTTATAGGGGGGGGGGATATTTATGGCCATTGGATAAGATTCTACTAGGCGATGAAGACTACACCGAGCGGTCGTGTATACACCGCTGGCGGCCTAGACTACGCCGCCCGGTTGAGTGTACACCGAGGGGTTAGGTCTCGACCACTTGGTTGAAACTAGACCTAGCCTGGCTAAGTGGAAACTTTTATACTTTTCCATGACCATAGTGGGTGCAAAATTAGCAAACATAGGGTTTTTCCATGCCCATAGGAACCGGCCTTAGGGAAAATCCAGTGGAAGTGGGAAAATATCTTTATTTGAGGATCTAAGTAGATAAACAAATATAGTTTTTTACAATAGGAAAAATACATATCGGTTGAGGTTGATCTGAATGTCTTTAACAAGAACAGTCGTCCCATTGAGCCGATGCTCGTTTTAGTTTTAGACAAGGCTCGTCCTAGTTTGGACGGTCGTCTCCGTACCGTAAAATCTAACGACTATATGCTTATACCTATAAAAATCATATTCCGTCCACCAATAAACTCTCACAATTTCTATCTATTTTCATAAAAGTTTATCAAATTTCTTCCATAAAGGTATTCTTTGTTTGAAGTCCTTTCAATCATGGATCCTAATTTGGAAAAGATGAAGTGCAGACAATAGCGTCGCTATGTCTCTAACAACAACAATGGATGCTTTAGGTGGATCAAATGGATGAATATTCAGAAGAAGAGGAAACAATAATGAACGACATGATACAATTATACACGGGCCAAGAACCGCAAGCTCTTGAACCGAGAGCTTCATCGACAAGAAGATATACATGGAGATTTCGTGAGGAAGGACATCAAAAAATAATGCGTGATTGTTTTATTAGTGGATGTGTTTATTTTGATGAAGATTTTCAACGGCGATCTTCGTATGCCGCATCACTTGGTTATTAGGCTTATCGTACACTAATAAAAACCAATTGTTGTTCTGGAAGCGGCGGGTTGTTATGATTGTTGGATATGCCATGTTGTTTTTGGACTCCCGGGTTCAAATAACGACATCAATATTTTGCACAAATCGCTTTTGTTTGAAGAACTGAAGTATGGAAATGCTCCAACTGTAAATTTCACTGTCAATTATAAGATGCGGTATGTTTTGGCGGATGGAATTTATCCAGCGTCGTCAACTTTAGTTCAGGCTTATAGTGAGTTAACCAAAGCCGAGGAGAACCATGCTAGAAGATATTTTAACGGGAAGTAAATGGCGTGTATGAAGGATGTTGAATGAGAATTTGGAATTTTGAAGAAGAAGTTCCATATAATTTGTAGACCATATCGTTAATTTAAACCAATAGAAATGAATAGGGTTATGCTCACCTGCATCATTTTGCATAATATGTAAGCGAGGTCCGGGGAAATCTTTGGACAAGTTATCCAGATAAATAATTGAGGAAAGAAGTCCAACCCTTTCATGTGTGCCTGCAAGAGAGTATAGAATGGTGTAAGAGAGAATTCAATACAAAGGTTTACATTTAAGACTAAGGGAAGGTCACACTTCCCACAATTTGGCTGAATTCGGAATAATAAATCCTCACAGGATTTAGTTTGTTTTTATCTTATTGTTTGTGTAATTTGATTTGTGTCATTTGGATCAAACAAACGTTGAAGTTGAAACTAAAGATCAGATTGAGATTAAAACTACATTTAACTTAAAACTAACGATTACATTGAATTTAAAACTAACTATTACATCCATAATTTAAAACTCAAACTAAACAAGTTTAATAGCATTACTTTCATTTTCATTCTCTAGGTTCTCTGCATCAGAATCAATGTCAATTGTTGCTGGGCATTGTCGTGTTTTCGGTGCTTGAACTTTACCAAATTCATCTTCCCCAAATCATAGTTGTGCAAAATTCATTTTCGATGTGTACATCCCTAATATTCCCCTCATATGAACATTAAAAAAATTATGTTCAACCGTCTTACGACCTCTCTCCATTTCTGAAACCATTTTCTTACGCTCTACTATTTTAGCAAAAAAAAAATTCAAAAAAATCTTGAAGGTGGTATTTTGAATTTGATGATTGTTTAGATTCTTGAGATGCCTTTTTGTTCTTTTGGTACCCACTTCATCAGGTTTATTATCATTTCTATTAACCTTGAGATTAAAATTACCATGTGAGAGACCTCTAGTTTTGAGATTACGGTTTGAGCTTGTTTCTGGTGAAGAGTAAGCATATCCAGGTTGTTGAGAAACATTTTTAGTCTCGTAATGTTATTCCTTTGAAACTTGATATCCATTCAACAGATCAGGTTTGTACCAGTTCAGCGTTTTGAGGATATGGTAATATGCTTCGTGCTTGAAACCTGAAGAGTGTTTTTTTTGTCAGTCTTCCTGAATTTTTCTATGCTACAGTTTGAATAATTTTAAATTAGTTCTTACTACAAAGATAACACGTTTTAAAAATCAATTCAACCATTGGAAACAAGACTTACCAAATCGACTTCAGTTTCACCGCTCCCTATTAAGCAACCCAACTGTTCATATCTTTGTTGATTGTATTAAAATGACTCGACAACCCTGAATCGTCACGTTTTTATACATATTCCCAGTTTCTTGGCAAAACTGTTTGAAATTTTTCCCCAAAGAGTATTATGATATTGTTAAATACCCTTGACAGAAACAAGAATAAATGTTACATAACCTCCAGAAATATCCTTATCTTCATCCAGACTATACTTCTGACCACGACTTTTCTGTGAGGCATTTTCTATTGTAGTATTTTGGTTTTGTGATGACCTGGCCATATTTTTAGAAACCTTTTTTTTTTTTTAATTTCTTTTCTACTGTTTTGGAGATTAAGAGTTTGAAAGTTGAAAATATAAGAAACTTTGGGTGAAGAAGAAGTGATTTTGGAGTTAAAATTGATTGAATTTATAAGGAGTGATATTCTAACCGTTGGATGAACATAGTCGTTATCGTCCGAAGAAGGGCCGAGGATAAGCCTATGCTGGGATGAAGTCTCAGTTTGAACGGTTCGTCTCTTGTTGAGACTGTTGGCTGCGTTTTACCATCTATTTCATTGGTTTGGAAGTTCCACTGGCACTGTGGGATGGAAATGAGCAAATATGCTCATTTTCCCATCACATTGTCTTTGCCCCTAAGAGCTAAAACAAGCACTACAGATGGGTGATTCTTCTTGTTTTGGCAAAATTCTAGAATGTAAGTTATAAACCAAGCTTTGTCTAGTGGGTGCTAGAGATGTGCAACACCGGATAGATTAAGGAAACTCAGTTTTCACGAAATACGCAAGGCGTATACTCAATATTCGTCACATTATTTATGGAAACAAAGTTTCCTTTTCCCATTTATTGTCTGTTTTACCTTTTTTCACACATTATACTAACACTTGATCTTGGCTTTTTTGTTATGTTTAGCACCACTTTACCTTCTAGACCGTCGGATCCTAAATTCTTTTTTTTTTGTTGAAAAAACTAGGGAGAAAGCTCTATAGGTAGGAAATAGTTTTTCTTCTTTAACTCACCCCAAAAATCATCTTCGAACAACTTTATTCTCCACTCAAGTCTCCTCAAATTATCATCCAAATCATCTTATAAACAAAAATGGTGATAAAGAAACACTCTTGTCAAGAAGACTTGCATCTTGTTACATCATTTGGTATTTTAGTTATCTGGATGATAGAAAATTGTTTTAGAAAAATCTTTCAAAATTTTTAACTGCTTATGGGTGGAAATCCAAATAATCATAATAATTGTACCATCAAGGTTGAAGCGGATAAATTTGTTATATTTATTCGATTGTTAACAAAAATAATAAAATATTGGATAAAAGTTAACGTGTAAGTTAACCAAATACGTTCATTTCAATTGTTTTAGAATTTTTCTTTCTACTAAATTATGCTTCATTTACATTAATGTAGGTTACAATTGCGAGAAAGAAAAACAAAAAACTTCCAAACGCGATGTTGAATATGAAATGCTCAAAGACACTAGGAATGTCATAGAGACATAAATTGAAAATGCGGATACGGGGAAGATGATATTATTTCTCATTTGACAACCGAAGACCCTTATATCAGAAATCCTTTTTTCAAGTGCAGCCACCAACCAAAACTCATCTTCAAGTCATAGTCTTTCTAATCAATTAGAAATCAATTTCAAAACTCGTTTAGCATCCCTTATGGTGTCACTGTTTCACATATTTATCGAACTACTACCGACCAATATACAAAGCCTAGATCGCTATTTGTTTACGGAAATAATATAACATGGGGTAAAAAACGCAAGTCAAAAGATCCCTTCAATAAGAAATAACGCCCAAGAAAAGACAACAATCAAACACACCAAATAAACCATCATCTGAGTGACAGAAGTTCTAAACTTACTGAATTTGTTAGACAAGCATGATGAACCTCATCAAAAACATTGACACGAACTTATGAAATATTTAGCAAGAACAAATTCGTCACAATCAAGATATAGAAGAAAAACGTATAACAGAAAAGGATCTCCCAACATTAACATGAAAGGAGACAACAAGTCATTTTTTAAAGATGATTGAACACCACATACCTCAACAATCACCACCACCATCACACTGCGACCACTATCTTTACAAAAATAACAACCAACATCCTTATTAGTTTTACGTTAATAACTTGAAATTATAATATGTATTAATTGTAAGTTTAACTTTAAATTATTGAGGCTAGATGTCAGACAATGTGTTTGTTTGTTTGTTATTTTATTTTATTTATTTAAGTGAACTTTTAATTTAGGTGTTGTTTTATTTAGTGGAAACTTAATCCACCTAATTACTAGTTGTTTTTTGTTTTTGCTTATGTTAGACTCTCTTAGAAAAGGGGTAGGAACCTAGTACACCACGTGATAGGAGAATGAACCAATATTGTACTTTTAACAATTAAAAGAACTAAAAAACTTTCAATGCGGAAAAGTAAAAGCGCAAGCACACAAGAATTTTGTTAACGAGGAAAATTAAAATGTAGAAGAAGGAAAACCTGAGACCTTGTCAAGATTGAACACACATTGCACTAAACCATTATATAACTATATACACTAGCCTATAATCTGACTTCAGAATGAAATGTAATTGTGACCGAATATACCCTCCAAGCTATTCAGCTGCAATTGTGTCCCTGTGTGTCTTGGATCTCACAATACCCTACACACAAGATTACCCTTCCTGACGTCCTTTACAAACTTAGGAGTTGCTCCACGGTTTTTCGTGAAAACTAGTGATATCCTTCATTCTACTTTCCAATGTTATCTCATCAATCAACCCCATTCTTATCGTTATATTATTTAATACTGTTCTACACTAATTGATTGTCAATTTTGTTTAAACCTAAAATTTTAATCTAACAAAAGAATTACGTTAAACTCTATAATATGCCTGATGGCCTCTGGCTAGATCTGCCGTCTTTATTTCTTTCCTAGTTTCCTAATTTGAGACTTTAGCTTAGTGATAGAATAATCCAAATGTTCATCATCATCATCTGTCATTATTAAATATAACTCAGTAGTAACTAATAAATAATTATAGGATCCTATATGATAATTTTATTTAAGTCAGAATATGTTAAAAAGAATGAAAAGTTATCTATAGGATTGTTAACTAACTAAATTTTTGTTTAAATAAGGAAATATTTCACAAATGATGATATCAAGATATGCGCTTGAATTGTGATCCAAAATTTTTAGCGAGGTAATTTGTTAAAGTCTAATAACAATAACAACAAAAACAACAAAACATAAGTTAGTTTGCTCAAAAAAGGGATTTGTATCAATCAATCAAAATCAATAAGGTTGAGTGTAATACTTACTTAAGCTTTAAGAAGAGAAATCTTAATGCTTTGATTCAATTAACAAAAGCAAGGGTTGGGTTTAAACTTATGGGGATATTAGTCAATAGGGTTGAGAACAATATTTACTTGCGGGGGTTTACTCAATAGGGTTGAGTAAATGAATGAAAAACAACAAAAATCAATAATACTTGTTTCAACTTCAATAACTCCATCCCGTAAAGGGTATTAATAAAAATACAATTATATCTATTAAAAAAATTATTTAAAAATACAACTTTTTGCTTAAATGTAATTACTTAATGAGTAAGTAGCTTATTGTTTGAGGGTGAAAACGGTTTCTGCTGATTTTGGTAATTTCGGGTGTGTGGGTGAGAAACGAGTTTAAACCCTAAACAGTGTACTGCAAGGGAGTACTTTAGATTCGAGAGATCAATCTGTACAAATCCGGCCTAAACCAAGAAATGGTCGTTCCAGACTTGCTTCGGTCATAAAGTGAAGGAAAAGGGTTGGTTTTGGGGAGGGAGGCGAAGAGAGTGTTGAGACCAGAATAGTTGATTCTGGAAGAGTAGTCGTTTCACGACTTGTATCAGAAAGTGGGAAGTTAACAGATGGAAAGCTATCAAATGTTTTCTGACTGTTGTATGCTCCTGACCTGAACTTGTTGTTCGGTGGAAATAGGTAATGCCTATTTATACAAGTCGAAGTGAAACATACTCTGGTCTCATTAAGAAATGGGAAACGGGTGAGTAAATGGGAGGAGGTGGTAACCGGTAACGCCTGGAATTGATGTTCCATAAAAGAAAGCGTTTCACCATTACTCCCTGTATTTACTAACCGCCTCATCCTTATGACACTTTCTTATAACGGGCGTAGTGTACGCCGTACGCTGTAAACCGCCAAACCAATACCCAATGATCATCCCCCAGTTTGTGACATGCGTTGATGTCTCGAGTGTTTTCATGGAAAACATGTAGCACGTTGTTGTTGTCTGTAAAGTTGAGCTTGGGAGACTTTCCGGCTCGGTGGTGACCTTCGACGGTCGATATTTTGTATCTTAAGAGGAAAGATAGCCGTTGATTATTGCAAGCCTTCGTTTGGTAGCCAGTGACATGAAAGCATGATCAGTATGGCTTTAATATGGCCTATTTTAGGCGCGGCCAAAAGTTAGGGTTTTGGCCTTTTTTAGGCACGACCAAACTAGGGCCAAAGGTTGCCATGCGTTAGCTGGTAACCTTAGACGGCTAAGATCTGCACCTTAGATGAAAGAGTGGCCGTTGATTGTTGCAGGCCTTCGTTTTGGTAGCCGCATAGGGAAGGCCGGAATGGTATGGCGAGACAAGGTGGTTGGCATGCCATTGGCACATGTGGCATGGCATGCCTTGGCGCGGTTTGGCGTGGCCAAAACTACACTAGTACAAACCTTCACATAGGCCACGTTTTTTGGTTTACAGCCTAGCCACGTTTTGGGTTATTTATGTGGCTACTGGTCATCAGTATAACTATAGCCACGTTTTGTGTTACCATGTAGCCATAGTGCACCATTTGGTCATGGGTTTAAACCTAAACCTATCAATTGTATCCATAGGCACCTTTTGGTCATGGGTCTAGGTCTAAACCCATCACGCGTAGCCATAGATGAGTATATGGCCACATTAACCAATTGGGTATGTGTCTAATATGTAGGGTGGAATTAGAAACACCTATTTAGCCGAGGCGATAAGCGAATTTATTTAGCCACACTTTAATTTTTTTATGTGTCCAAAATGTAGGGTTCATCAGACATGTCGAGAAGATGTTGTTTACATTCCAAAGCATTGATTGCACCGGTTCAATATACAGATTTGTATACCCACGTGAGTATTGTTTGCGCTACCAGTATCTTGAGTAGCTTATTATTTGATTCTTTAACATCTGATACGCTATAATGTAAATTTTCCTTACCAGTTTCGGAATCGGGATGTTAATCAGTTTATCTTGTCATGTAATGGTCATATTTAATGAAAACAATGTTAGTCACTGAGCAAAAACTATGCACCATTTAGGCTGTGGTGACTGAATCGTGTGATGCTGCCACATCACGTGCTAAAGCATTAACAATACTCTTTGTAAGAGAAACTTCATTAAGATCAATGTCTTTTCCAAAACTATCTTTGCAGAAAGTAAACTAACATCTCCGCAGAACAAATTAAACGACAAAAAATTAATAAAATTCTTTGAACTAAGATTGACTAAGATAACTAAAGCCAAGTCCGCAGAAATATGAAATGAATAAGATTACAATGAAAAATCCAGTAATACAAAGAAGTAAATAAATCCACTATAGTCGACTTCCTCGATCTTAGGTTCAACACCACCAACTCATGCTGCAAGATCGTCAGCATCCATCCCTACCAGCAGGTCAAAATCAATCATGACCAAAGATTGTCATAAGATACACTCAGAAATTATCTTATGGTAGTCCTCTGCATATTTAAGAGTCTTGTAGTAAAAAAAGAATCAAGAAAGGTATACTGAGACTGAACAAAAATATTTGACAACACTATTACTAATTTAGAGAAAGAAGGAGTATACCTATTGAATATTTGAATTGCTATGTAAAATATGTATTACTTATATCGCCAACAAAGAAAACATGAATATCTTTACAAGGACTTATGTAATATTCCTGGGAGTCTGAGCAATCCCGTGAACAGGTGAATCCTTGGATGTTGTACATGATAGAAGTTTTTCGTGAAGCTTCCTTTTTATGGATATTGGTGGAAATCCCATACTGAGATGATTCAATAGCCCCAGTTATTGCAAAATTGGCATCTACGTGCTGCATGTATAAATAAGGTATTACTATAATTACTATGATCCTCAAGGAAGAAAGCAAGTCTCTCTTCAATACCAGCGTAGTTATTGCAGTCCATGCATTTATAGTTCTCAGAACAGAGAATGTTGGCTTGGAAACATTTGCAGTATTTCTTAAGACATCCTGATTTCTTGCAATGGCATCCCTTATTGTGCTTTTCGATTATTGAAATGTCACCATTTTCCTCCTAATATGGGTTTAGAAAGTCCATATTTTGTCAGCAACATAAAGTGAGAATGTAGCAAATGGGATTATGTGTATAGCAATTTTTAAGTGTGAAGTTCTTCACTTTAATATTTGATTTGAAATTAGTCAATTTCATTTTTCATGCAGTCTTTCTTACATGTTAAATAGTCAAACATAACCTAGCAGAAGCAACAAACATGGAACTACGGGAAGTTTGGGTTTATATTTACACATATGGTTGTCAATCAGAGACCTATTTTTAAGTAACCACATATTAGGTCATATTTTAAGATACAACAAATAGTGGATCCATGTCAAAATTTACCATCGAAAACATAAGTAAGATGACAAAGTAGATTTATTAATTTGTGTTCAGGGGAAGATTTAACAGTAGCAATCCATGCTCAAAAATATCCCTAAAGTAATTACTCAAGTTTTCCTTCAGCAGATCACAATGATACACCAAAAATAAAAAATGGTCGCTCTAACACAGTTTTCATCGAGTGGTAATTACATATTATAGCTGGTTAGAAAACTCATAGACACGTTTTTTAGAAACTCAATGAGTTAGACCACATACCTTAGTGTCACGAACCCCATGAGGACCACTAGAAATATTTGTCCGGATGCATTCAGATTATGTTGTAAAGTAGCTTCCGCAGCCTCTTTCCTACAGGTCTCGTTCTCAATATTGTTAGAACAATATGTGCAGTTGCATCCATCACAGTTAACTCCTGAAGCAAAGCACTCATTAAATCAAATTAGATAACTTAGAACCCACAAATAATAAAAAGAAAAAAAATTAGTACAGCCCCAAGATCAATGTGTGAATTTCACGGACAGGGTAAATTGATATACCTTCTAAGTCTTCATCTTAAAAACCAATGTACTTGTCCTTCACCTGTTTTCCCGACGAGCTTTGCCAGTCCAAAATCTGAAATCTAAAATGCCAAAAATGGATACAGATAATGGTACCAACAAGTGATTCTCAGGTAGTCAAAGAACTTCTGAACTGAGATTCTCAATGCTCACCACAATCACATAAAATTTTGAGTATCAATTTTCTTTTTGTTGTTGCTAATGACGGAGTTTCCCTAATTTCATTGAAAATTGAACGACACGAGAGTCTGAGACACCAAGAAAAAATCGGTTAGCTAGAGTCAAAACTGCTTTTAACTCATGACCACAAACAAAAAACTCCAAATTGAAACATCCAAGGGCCTAAAAATAATGGTTTTTTGCCTAAAAATCGATACACGGTCTAATCTCAGCACCCATGGCCTGCAATAGATATAGAAAGTCACAGAAAATTTTTGAAGGAAGTTGTTAAATTAAGCAAAAGTTGAGCTGATCTTATACGAAAATTCATATCGAATTACATTATTTCACAAGCCGCAGCTTAGGCTTTCTATAGTTTTGACTGATATATGACATGATTTTGCTTGCAAAAATAGGAGGTGGTGAGAAGCTCGAATACTAATACAAATCTCATATCCTGCAGTGAAGATACCAGATTTGCTACTTCGCTAAATTTTCATACAAGATGGCCTGGAGGTTTGTTCTGCGCAAGGGTATGTTAGGATTCAAAGAGAGCTGATAATAAATGCTAACCTCAACCGTATCACGAGCAAACACAGTGAAACTACGGGTAAGTGCTTTCGAAGCAAAATCTTCCCTAGGAAGACTCTGACTCGGCGAGCTAATTTCCTTCTCGATGGCCTTCACATCTACACCACCTCCAGAAATTAAACCTGACTGTCAGGACCATGCTCTGCCTGAGACCACCAAAAACAATGTAACTAGAAGATCAGACAACACTGAGTGGCCCAGTAGAAATAGAATACGTCGATGAACAGGAAATGTTTGTGCAGGACATAGAAGATATTAAATAATTCAATTATTTTACATGAAGTTCACAATACAAACTAAATGAGAAATTCAGAAGTAAATGTATCTATGAACACCTGAGACGGTAAATCACAGTAACCAGAACTTCAGATGGATGCAAGCATGTGTACTGAAACCATCGGTTCATTGTTCTGCATCGCAAAAAAAATAAGAACGGACGGAGGTCGAAGCTTCAAGCAATATTAAGAACTTAATATAAATTCTGAAAATTTAACATGTGAAGACAAATAACTTGGGTATAAAAGAACTGTAAATGGTAATGGAAGTTATAGTGCTTAAATATAACGAATCTTAAAATTACCTGAAGAATCATTTCAGCAGCAAATTTTCTCCACCTACAATAAGATAAAAGTGACCATCGCGTCAATCTTTTTCCTAAACAAAATTCCTTACAAATAAATGAAAATGCTGGAGAACTTCAGCACCTTAGGACATATAAAGCCCCCCACGCCATGGCTGAAATGGCCTGCATGGGTGGAAAAAAATGATATTAGTGTTTCCGTCCGAAACTATATGTCTACGCGATGTAGTGCTAATAGAGGTTGCGGTAAGATTACTACCTAAGGTAATTTGAAAACTCCAATCATCAAGGAACCAAAGCTGAATATATTGTCTCTCCTGGACCCTGATACTTATTCAGGAGATGTGTACCTATTTATAAAATCCAAGCAAATTTTAGTTAATCATTTCCACAAACACATAAAGGACATCAAGTTATCCAAGTTAGTTGATTTGCAATTAAACTCCTAAGCCTATTCATTATGGTCAAGCCATTTTTTTTCTTCTTCTTCGCAGAAAAGAAATTGCAAACAGCACCAGTGAAGAAGGAAGTTAAATTACAAGAAGCCAAGGGGCATGGACCGATGAGAAAACCCAAACATAAAAGTACATAAAAATATTTGAACCAGTAGTCAAATCAAAATTTAGAAATCCACAGATAACAATAAAGAATTTCAATTAACACATATCTTCATACCCAAAATCAATGTACGATTACAAGGATCAAGATAAATCGATATATCTTACTTTTCTCCATCTTCGAAATCCCTGAAAAATCACGAGAAAAAATCTAAATAAAACTGATGGGTTTTGGGTTAGGGTTGATTAACCACTTAGAGATGTGTCGTTTTGTGATTTGGTTGGAGTAAACACTCTGCTAATTGGTTATTGATATTTTTGGTGGTGAACAATCGAAGTCTGTTCATGGGTTCTGTTGAAGGGTTTCAAGCTTGGAAAGAAAAAGAAGAAAATGCCAAGAACAACAAATATGGAAAGATGCGGTCAGGGTTTTCATATAGAAAGAAGTTTTAGTGAAATTTTGGGGAAATAATGCGCCAAAACTTGGGTCGCTCCCGCCAATCGAGATTGCAATTTTCCCTCCAGTAGGTGGGTAATCTATGTCACTTTTTGTATTTTCATTTATACTCGTTGGATTAGAGATTCTATTTTCTATTGGTGGGATAAACACGATACGGATAATACTTGTTCTATTGTGTTGGTGATGTTTATTTCAACATGGGGCTGAGAGCAAGGTATTAAGAGCGTGAAGCGTTTTTCATTTTTATGAAGCGATGTGTATGTCGAAGTGTGAAGCGTCGCTTCATGGTTGATGTTTGAAACTGATGTTTTCTTATAAATAAATTAGTCGTAACTAGTAATTATAAATTTATTAGGAAGATAATATATATATAAATTTTATATAAGTCTAATTTTTAGCAAAAACGAAGCGTGTGTAAACCAGTTAAACCTACTCCAGACAAGTGGGAGGCGGGGTGTTCAATTCCCCCTTAAACACATGAGCTTCACATGACCGCTTCGGAGCGAAATGCTGAAATTTGAAGTGAAGCGTACGCTCTGAAGCTTGAAGCGTACGCTTTATGAAAGATGCGCTTCACATGACCGCTTCAAAGCGAAGTGATGAAATTTGAAGCGAAGCGTACGCTCCGAAACGTGAAGCGTATGCTTTTAAAAACCATGGCTGAGAGTATTACATTGAATCTTACAGCGTGCATCCTCTGGAATGTTTGGAAAACAAGAAACAATTTTAGTTTCAACAACACCATTACAGTTCAATAATGCATGTTCAAAGGCCTACATATCCAGATGAGACTTTAAATGTTTGACCTGCACCACGCACTGAATTTTGACTCAAATGCGAGTATTACTCATCTCGACAATGTGATATGGAATCTTCCCTCCCCTGGTTATAAAGATAAATGTAGATGCAGCTTTCTCCTCTATTGTAGCGGAAGCACGAGCTTATAGCTTTGGGGTTCAGCTGGCTAACATGCTACAAGTTACAAAGATCATAGTGGAAAGTGATGTTGCAGATATCCCTAAGGCTATTAAAGGAAGTACAAATGATATACTCTGGTGTATCCGCTCTATGATTCTATCAATTCGAGATCCGTTCAATCCATTTCTACTCAATTTTATCTTAATATCACTTGATAATACTCAGATTCAGTTTTATTCAATTTTCTCTTAATATCACTTGATATACTCACATTCACTAATTATATACGAATTGAATTCAATTTTACCTAATTTCACTATATTTTATAAAAATCATTGTATCATATTCATACTCGTTATCACTACATCAGAGTCAATGTGACCGATTATCCACCTAGTTCCTCTAGTTCAATCAGATTGTACTAAACTTTCTCTCAATATCACTAGATCACACTTATTTTTTCTAATCATCCACGGAGGGATCCAATTTTACTTAATTTTACTTCATTTATCAAAATCACAAGATAATATTTGACTAATTATTTACGTAATTCGATCTAATCCAATCCAATTACACTAACTTTTCACTCGATATCACTAGATAATACTCACATCGGTAATTATCTGCGAAAGAAATCCAAGTTTTTCCAATTTCACTCAATTCAGTCAAAATTATTAAATATCATTTGATTTCATTTAAATATGCATAGAAATTTACATGTAGTTGTTTCTAACAAAGATTCATCCAAGTTTAAGTTTCTCGATTATATTGGGCACGCTAAAAGATTTATAAAAATTGATTCCTAGATAACATTATAATATCTGTGCCAAGATAAATAAAGAAATTTCCACAAATTGAATCCAATTTTACTCTTTTTCATCACGTTCAATCAAAATCTCTAAAATTCATTCGATCACATTGAATCTAAATAGGAACTTACATGGATCCAAAAAGTATTAGTCTGATTTTAGGTTTCCTTTGCTTGTATTGGATGGCGAAACATAAATCAAGTCCAAGATAAATTTATCCGTCTCTAGAATTTGTTCATCTCAGTAGATACAATTAGAAATTTGTAATAGATAACTCCAAGAAAAAATGCATCCCGAATGAAACTGAATGACTTCAAGGGTTATTCAGCTGATTTAATGGGTAACGTGTGAAATTGGGTAAAGTTGAATATTTTGATTAGCTTTTAGGGTGTGACCTACGGGCCGGAATAAAAAAGATTTTATCGGAAATTAGAAGGTCGATGTCTTCATGAAAACTTGACGGATAAAGCTTCGACACCATTTATTTTTTTGGGTGAACTTGGAAGTTTCAGTCAAAGTGAGATTCATCGTGGAGAAAATGTTTTTTTTTTTTTTGATAACAAGGAGTAAATGTATAAATCATGCTTTTACAATACTACGTAAAGTTAAATCAAAATTACCACGAACTAAAAGTACGCCGTAGATGGACATTTAATTGTGAACCAAAAATAACAATTGTACTAACATGTAAGATATCCAAGGACAAATAATGTCATATCCATCCACATTTCATAGTTCTCATGCTCTCTCCCACCACGAAATAGGAATTCGAACCCAGTAATTTTCAAAGCCTAATAAATAGAAAATCACTAGATCATAGTCGTTATGAATCAATATACTCGTTATGGATGGTTTATCCATGATCTACTTCAATCTAATTGCCCACAATCTTCCAAGAAGATTACTCGACCATACTTGTTATGACGAATTCTCAACAAATTTGATCCAACTATTCAAGATTTTGCATAAATCGAAAATCACTAGATCATAGTCGTTATGAATCAATATACTCGTTATGGCTGGTTTATCCACGTGATATACTTTAATCAAATTTCCCATAATCTTCCAAGAAGATTACTCGACCATACTTGCTACGACGAATTCTCAACAAATTTTATCCAACTATTCACAATTTTGCATAAATCGAAAATCACAATATCATAGTCATTAGGACTCAATATACTCGTTATGGATGGTTTATCCATATGCATTTCCATAATACTTCAATCAGATTGTCCCAACATTCCCATAAGACTACTCGACCATAATTTCTATGACCAATTCTCAACAAATTTAATCCAATTATTCACAATTTTGCATAAATCGATCATAGTCATTATGACTCAATATACTCGTTATGGATGGTTTATCCATGATCTACTTCAATCAAATTTCCCACAATCTTCCAAGAAGATTACTCGACCATACTTGCTATGACCAATTCTCAACAAATTTGATCCAACTATTCACAATTTTACATAAATCGATCATAGTCATTATGACTGAATATATTCACTATGTTTGATCTATCCATTTATTTCCATTCACTTCAATCGAACTATCCATAATTTTGGTTAGTATTACTAGATCATACTCGCCAGGAATGATTATCAACAAATTCATTCCAACTGCTCAATCTTTCGTTATTCCATTGAACCACTAGATCATTGTCGAAATTATCAGATAGGGCTCGGTATAACTGATTACACGCCTGATTATATGTATTCCAATTTTCCTCGATTTTCCCCCAACATTACTGGATTGACATTTATTTTCCTAATTATCCATAAAATCCAATGCAATTTAAATCAAATTTACTTTGTTCCAACAAAATGTCTTGATCAAATTTTTTTTTTTTTAGATCACATGGTTTAACCCACCAGTCCAACCCAGTCCAGTCCATTATGGTTTTAGGGTTTTACTTATGTTATTTCCACATAACATCGAATATGATGTCCTTAGTAGATCTAACGGTGGATAATAGTTATCATTAGCCCAACCAATAGTTAGATCAATAGATAAGAACCTCTTATCTTACGCTCTGTAACACCTCAAATTTCTTTTTTATTTTTCCTCCTCAACCAAAGTTACAAAGCGGAGAGAACTGGAGATAACTAAGCCGAAGGGGATAAAGTTCTTGGCTGAAAATCAAGGAAAGTTTGAGATTTGTTAGAGAAAAAAGGGTTCTCAATTTTGGAAATATTTTTAGCTCTACCGTAGGATCAAAATCAAATGGTGTTTTCTTAGATTTTTCCCGAAAGAAGAAATCGTAGATGAAACTCAATATTTTTTCAGTTCACCCTAAATAATTTTGAGCGGGATGAAAATCAAATGCAAAATCTTTTGGGCGGGATTATTCAATCTGTTCGACGATATAAAGAGCCCTAAGATGATGAGGAATTGCATCCGATTTCAGCTAAATCTTACAAAGGTAGATCTTGTTCTCAATTTTTCCTTCGTCTAGAAAGCTTAGTTATTCAAACCCTAATTGATTCAAACCTTAATTTTTGATTTAGACCCAATTGATTCAAAGGTTAAGTTTTGACACAAACCCTAGTTCTTAATTTTTGATTCAAAGGTTAATTTTTGACTCAAACAAAACCCTAATTGATTTTAGTTTCTGTGTTTTTCTTTTTTTCTTTTTTTTATTAGTATGAGTAATTGGTACTTTTGATGTTGCTCTACAATCTTGTTTTAATTATTGGTTTCTAACAGAAGGGAATATATGGGGATACTGAGATTTTATAAAAGTCGGTCAATTTTTAGTGTTTAGTCATGCATCTGATTTTGAACATAAATCAAGGTGTGTAAGAAGAGCAATAAAATTGATGGATTATTTTCATATTTGATTCAATTTTTAGTGTTTAGTTATGCATCTGATTTCTGAACATAAATCAAGGTGTGTAAGAAGAGCAATAAAATTGATAGATTATTTTCATATTTGATTCATTGGCAGCAGGGTTTATGCACCTATTTATGTCTTATTAAGAAGAAGACTGGTGTTCTCTTGGGAACTTCTGGATGAATCTATTACCCATTGTTCTAGTGTTTAGTCTAGATACATATATGCATGTTTAAGCTTTTCCTCTGTTATGCTTAGGATCTTTATGCATAATTTATTTATTATAATGAGTATCAATCAATACATGAATTTCCAGAGTATCTATATTTCATGATTGTGCATACACAGAGTGTTCTACACATAGGTTGTTGTTTGATTTATTAAGTTACAACTAATTTGTATTTACAACTTTTTTTTTTTTTTGATATTCTGAGACCGCATCCTGCTCTTGCATCTAATCATACTATTACTTCTGTTAAATGTTATGCTAGCAGTATGAAAGGAGAGTTCAAGATGTGCTTTTCTTTTTCTTTGTTATAGAATAGTTGTAGTTTTTTTCCCAAAATACTATCATCAGGAGGAGCATTCATCCAAGTTAGTACTGACATAATCAAGACCATTTTAATTAACTGTTATATTGAATACCAGACCTGTTCATCATCTCAAATGTTATGACATAATATCATGTTTTATAATCAAATCATCATTATGCTCGATTTTTGGATCGAGTGTACAAGAATTAAATATATGCAAGCTTATTAAATTTTGACTTTTGATTGAAAAGAATTCAGACCATATTTAATTGAATCATATATATGTATATGCAGTTTCTGATATGCCTATATACGAGAATTCCAGTTGGGAGACAGAGTATGATGATGAGTATGCTGATAATGAGACTGCTGCCCTGAAGGTTCAAGCCTTGCAGAATGTAAGAGAGTCAGAGGATGAAGGCGAAGATAGCGATTGTAGTGGCACCAGTTCCGATTCCGATGGTGATAGCTCCAGTTCTGATAATGAATCTACTGAAAGTCCTGAACATCCTGGTAATGTTTGATCTATTATACTAGCTTGTTTGTTTTGGACTTAAGTAGAATGTGTATACTCTTACACAATGTTTACTCTTATTTTGGGTTTTTAAACTATAAAAGACACAGGGGCTCCAAACAATACATCAGAGTCTGAGGAGATTACTGTTAGAGGTTTAACTAGACTTAAGAAGCTGAAGAAAAAAATTAAAGGCAAGAAACACGTGATAGAATTTGATAAACTTGGTCGATTTAAGGGGGAGTATAAATCTGAAATTGCTAGTTACATGGGTGTATTGGTACGTCGAGACGTTGGTCTCAGGCACTTGAAGTGGAAGGAAGTGAAGTCAGTGCTGAGGGATAAGTTATGGCACGAACTATTGGTATGTATATGCTGATCTATATTCAATTTTAATTATATTTTTGTTGGGTTACCCGCCATTAATATTCGATTCATATTTTGGCAACGGTTTTATGAAATTGAGGAGACTAGGAGAAGACAACTTATGAAATATTTTGGTGAACAATTGCGCAACTTCAGAAGAAAGTTGTATGTAAAGTTCATAGTGCCCAATTTGGGTAAACCTGGTAAACTAAATACTATTCCTAAACCATATCGTTGTATTGTGAACCAAGAACAATGGGACGAGTTCGTAAAGTGGATGCTGTCTGATAAATGCAAGGTTGTATATCACACGTTTTAGTATTATTAAATTTTTTAAATCTGTATGCTCAGGAATTGTCCATTAAGGGAGTGAAGGCGCGTGAGAGCCACAAATATAACCACAGGACGGGAAGAGCAGGGTATGCAGGGCTATTGGAAAAATTAGTAAGTCCAGTTTCTTATCAAAAATTAATATTATTTCCATATGATGATGTTCCGTTAGCTTGTATGCTTAATTAAAGAGTACATCTAATGATATGAAGAATATGTATCTAATATTTGACTTGTGTTTTTGATAATTACTAGATTAAAGAAAAAGAGATTCGTGAAAATGAAAATCCTTCACGATCTTTACTGTGGAGGAAGGCACATCAAAACAAAAATGGAGAATACGATGACGATGATGTCAGGGAAAAGGCAGCACAGCTTGTAACACGACTAAAACTACCTAGCTATTTGTTCTGTGCTTAAGTAAATGTGAAAATAAGTTTGTTTTAATTGATTAACACTTTTAATCCCCTAAATTTTTTGTGCAGGAGGAGTTTGATAAGCAGCTGGAAGATGGAACTTTGACGAAAAAACCAGGCACTGATTCTATCACACTTGTGTTTGGGGAAGAACATGGTGGGCGTGTAAGATGTGCAGGAAAGGGAGTGACTCCAACAACATACTGGCACCTTCCACGGAAAGGAGCGTCCAAGGAGCACACTGAACTACAGAAACAGCTGGATGATGAAAGACGCAGGAGCTAAATGGAGAGAGAGAGGAAGGATGAAGAAATGAAGGAAATGAAGGAAGCAATGAATGCGCAGGCAAAAATGATGAGCAACTTAGTGTCTCAGCTGAAATCTCAAGGTGTATTGAAAAAGAAAAAAACCAAGAGCAAAAAGGCACGGGTGTGTTTAATATCATCTAAGTAATTTTGATGAAGTATATATTTCCTAATAAAATTGAAGTATCCAATATGTCAACTGCACTAGAAGTTTCCTATTAGAGAGACGTCTCTTATGCATGAGTCCCCTGTTAGAAGCAATTCTTCAACTAAAAGGCGGGAATCTAATACAAATAGAAAGTACTCTGAATCTCAACACGTATCTCAGTCTACGACATTGAAAGAAAGTTCTGAACTCCAAATGGTATGTTCTTTTTCTAAGTATTTAAATATATATTATTTTGAGAGTTCCATTTGTTGATGTTAATGTAACATATCTGTTTGCAGTCTGGAAAATACAAACAAAAGTCTCTAGCATCCGAGCATCTGCCCCTTAATTCTCTGGAAGAGTCTCAATTGAAAGACAAAACTGAAGTTTCAACGGTATGTCCGTTTCACAGGTATTTAAATATATATTGTTTTGAGAGTTGAATCTGTTAATGTCAATATAGCATATATGTTTTGCAGATTGGTGGTAAATACAAACTAGCTCATGCTTCACTGAGAAATATCATTGCATTGGGTAGCGTTCTTCCATCAGTGCCAGGTCAGTTAGTACATGGAGATGAACTCAAGGATGATTGTGTCAGAGTGACGGTTGAAGAATCGATATTCAAGAATCATTGTTTGCCAGTCCCATCTACTCATCTCAAAACAGTAGAGGATGTTGAAAAATATGTTGTAGCTTGGCCTAAAGAGTTTGTGATCTGTTGCTCTACTGTAAGTTGCGTTACTATACATGGTTTATTACCTTCTGCATCCTGTGAGCATATAACTGTTAACATGGTCTGTTTCCATAATTATACATCCACTTGCTTGCTGCAGGGCCAGCCACTTTCAGACCCTGATGAACATGATGTCGACCCTGACGAACATGATGCCAACCCAAACACTAAGAAGAGAAAGAAGAAGAAACCTTCAAATACAAAGAGTGGGGAACTGAAGTCTCGGAGATCCAGCAAGAGACTCAAGATTGCAGCCTAATTATTAAGAGAAATAGTCGAGGACGGTAGAATTTGGATGTTTAAACTTGTAAATCTCCCTTTGAAATTTTGTTATCTTAAGGTTATTGCAAAATTGATCAGATATTGAGACGTTTATCATATGACTAATAAATGTTTTTTGGTTCAATTATAATTGTAGTGTGATTAATTTTTGTGGATGGTTATTACGATGAGGTTTGATACACATGATAGAAAGAAGTGGCCAATAGGTCCCTGAAGTCTCGGTATAGTGGCCAATACTGTGGTTGAATATAAAACACGCCACCATTTATTTTTAAACAATGGCCAAAGAATAAACTGAGCTTAGAAAATTGCAATACCTAAGTGGCTAAAAGATAATACTTGCCACATTGAATACGTTTTTTGTCATTTTTATAAAGTTTATTGCCATGGTTTATCTTCCGTGTCCGAAAGATGAACAACAGCCATGTTGAGAACATTTGATGTGTCTTTGGAAAGTTTTTAGCCACGGTACTACAAATTCTTAGTGGCCGTAACTTATTAATTGGCCATGTAAAATGTTTATCACGTGTCCTAAAATATCGATGGCCATGGTATTATAGATTAAACGTGACTACAAGTCATGTTGAATTATTTTTCGTGTGTCCAAATGATAGAGACGTCCATGGTTAAGAAAAATTAGTGTGGATGCAAATCATGAATTGACCATGATAAAATGAATTTGCGTGTCCAACTGATGACAAAGGCCACGGCTATAATAAAATCCGCGTGACTTTAAGGTAAACTTTATCCATATTTAATCAAATTGTGTGTCAATAAGGATCCTATGTCCATGGTGATAGTGAAAATGCTTAACTACAAAAAAAATTAATGAGTACCATACAGACACGGTTATAGAGGTATGGCCATGGTAAATCATATTTTATAGCCACTCAAGGTTTATGTAGCCAAACAGGTACCTCTTTGTCACGACACCTGATGCCACATTTTTGGAGTAAAAAAAATCCATGACCAAAAGCCTATGGACACGGTGATTAAGTGTGGCCAATGTGAAGATTTGTACTAGTGCTAGGATTTGCATCTAGGATTGAAAGGTGGTCGTTTATCGTCGCACGCCTTCGTTTTGGTAGCCGCATAGGGAAGGCCGGCATGGTATGGCGCGGCAAGGTGGTTGGCATGCCATTGGCACATGTGGTATGGCCGGCATGCCTTGGAGCGGTTTGGGCGTGGCCAAAACTAGGGTTTTGGCGTTGGGACAAAGGTTACCATGCGTTGGTTGGCGACCTTGGACGGCTAAGATTTGCATCTAAGATGGAAGGGTGGCCGTTGATTGTCGCACGCCTTCGTTTTGGTATCCGCATAGGGAAGGCCGGCATGGTATGGTGCGGCAAGGTGGTTGGCATGCCAGTGGCACATGTGGCATGGCATGCCTTGGCGTGGCCAAAACTAAGGTTTTGGGCCAAAGGTTACCATGCGTTGTTTGGCGACCTTGGACAACTAGGATTCGCATCTAGTATTGAAGGGTGGTCGTTGATCGTCGCACACCTTCGTTTTGGTAGCCGCATAGGGAAGGATGGCATGGTGGGGCCAAGGCAAATGGCGCGGACGGCTTGGCATAGTGGGGCCAAGGTTTTAGCACGGACGACTTTGCATGGTGGGGCCAAGGCAAGGTGCGGTTGGATTGGCATGGTGGGGCCAAGGGTTTGGCATGCCATTGGCGCATTGTGCGACTAGCATGGTTGGGGCCAAGGCAAGGTGCGGCTTGGCATGGTGGGGCCAAGGGTTTGGCATGCCATTGGCGTATGGTGCGGCTAGCATGGTTGGCGCGGTAGGCATGGATGGCATGGTTTTCTATTGGCACCGTGGTTCGGCTGGCATGTTTGGCATGCCTTGGCGCGGATATGTGGCTGACATGGTTTGCCATTGGCACGGTGGTGCGGCTGGCATGGTCGGCATGCCTTGGCGCGAAGATGTGGCTGGCATGCATGCCATTGGCACAATGGTGCGACTGTCATGGTTGGCATTCCTTGGCGCAAAGACGTGGATGGCATGGCATGCCATTGACACAGTGGTGCGGCTGGCATGGTTAGCATTCCTTGGCGCGTAGCATGAGAATTAGGGTTTGGCATAGATGATGTAAGTCAATGTTAAGGGTTCTGCCGTGAAACATGACCCATGTAAAAATAAAAGTACCCCAGTAATTCTTACGTAGGCATGCTGATCGATTCAATAAATGTGCTAATGGTCATAGTGACGTCATGTCAGATGTGCGGTTTTACGATTTTAACCCTAAGCTAAAAACCACCATCAACATTAAGTCCCCTGCTTAGCTCGGAACAGGAACATTGTTGCGAGGTAAGCATAAGATGGTGATGGGCAAGGATAAAAATCGAAACGACTAGTCGTGGAAAGATGGTCAGGAAGGTCCGACTAACCTTTTTCGAGAGGTAAGGAGAGTCCATGATCCTCATGTTTGGCGGCCTTGCGTAGATTTTATTCATGGTGTAGACCGTGAAGTGGTGAGATGAAGATCGTCGGCTTAGTCTGCGATGCATCACCTTGTTAGGGAACATCATGACGCTGGCTTGGCGAGTTGTTGGTGTGGGCGCGGCAAGTCATGGCGCGGTACGATGGTGCAAGGCATGACACGGTTTGGTGAGGCAAAGCATGCGCGGATGGCGGTGCAAGGCATGACACGGTTTGGTGAGGCAAAGCATGCGCGGACGGCTTGGCGTGCGGGGCCAAGGCATGGCGCGGTGGTCTTGGCATGGTGATTTGTCTTCGCGGGCCCGGTTGCCTCTTTTCCTTACTTGACTCAAATAGGAAGTCCCTTCCTTATTCAAACTCCCAAGTATCACGCCTATAAAATGAGGGAAGACCTCTCCTTTTATTTCACATCTATATATATATATATATATATATATATATATTTTTATTCTGGCTGTGTGGTAACAGTAAAGAGGACGAGCGAATTCCAGGTATGTCTCTTAACACTTCCTCTTTAACTTGCTTTTCTTGTTTTTTTTTTGTGTTAGTGCAAACCCTAGCTGTAGGTGTACCTTTTCATGAACTTGTAGAAATATTGTCCTTCTGCGTTGGTATGAATCCTAGCCGTAGGTATGCTTTGCAAAAACTTGTAGTAACATTTAGGTACCGTAGTGATGTTGGCCGCCTCAATTACCGTGCAAAATAGGCATGCATGAGCTGGTAATTGTCATTCCCTTCCCGTGAAAACCTAGCCTCTAGGGTTTACTCCTTTTTTCCTAGTGTTGTCGTGTGTATGGTTCCCGTGGTGGGGGGCGCCTCCTCGGCCGGGGGCAAATTTCCTGCTGTAGGGTACAACCTTGGCATGAGGTGGTGATGCAGGGTCTGTTAGTCCCCATTCCTTTGCCTATGTGCATTATGACTTTGAAACAAATTGTCTTGCGTCCAGGATGGATCTCCTGCGTCTGATAAAATAATTTCCATGCACTTTCCGTAATAATTTCCCTTCGTATTGTTCCATTGTAGTTATTTCGAAGGTGGAAGTAGCGTGAGAGAATTTTAGATAAGATGTCATTTGAGAAAAGTTTGCCGTACCGAAAGATGTTGGCAATTCCAAGCCAAACATAGATGATGAGTTCTTTACAACATCTGCCACGATTAGGAAAAATCATCCCAAGTATGTGTCGATTCTTATGACTGGTCCGGAAAGTGAAGGAGTGGCCCGGTCGGTTCCGCCAGGAGGTGTAATAAGGTTTTGTCTTCAGAGGAAAGAGTATCATGCTTCTCCTATTGACTTTAAAATCTCTGTGAGACCGTTGCGTCCCTTTGAGAAATGGATGCGATTCATGTTGAGTCAGGAATGTGTAAAAGCCAGTTTGACCAAGGCGCAGATCATTGATGCTGTCGCGGCTTCCGCAGTGCTTCAAATTAGGAAAGATATTCCAGGCTTGGTTGCTTTTATTTCCAGATGGTGCCCAGACACTCACACGACCATATGCAGGTGGGGTGAAATGACTATATCCTTAGAGAGCGTGGCCGTGTTGCTGAACCTTCCCGTAATAGGAAACCTCGATGTTAAATTATATGCAGATGAAGAAAAAATGCGCGCCGCTCTGGTTGCGAAATCAAAAGGATTCGTTCGGAAAGAAAACGAGACGAGGTGCTTCTACGGCCGGTGGGTGTCTCAGTGGTTTCCCGACGAGTTGGACCCGAATCAGAAGAATAGTACGCTTCATGTCGCGGCGTTCTTGGCTCTTTGGTTATCCACAGATGTTTTCGATGACGGCTCGGGTAAGAAGGAGATAACACATGAACTTATCAATTTTGCCATAAAATTGGCAAAAGGTGTCGTTCTCCCTATTGGCGGCTTGTTTCTTGGTTCTTTGTATACACACTTGGATCAGCTGGTCGCGGATATGTGCGCTTCAAATGGTTATATGAAAGTGGATTCGTATATTCATGCCGCCTTTCTCCAAGTGTGGTTGTGGGAGCACTTCGAAAGGTATGCTCCAAAACTATTGGCCGTACTTCCCGAGTCTTAGGGTGGCTCTAGAATACTGCGCTGGTCGAATAGGCGCCCAAAGATTGGTTCGAACCTGGTTGG
This sequence comes from Papaver somniferum, assembly GCF_003573695.1. NCBI lineage: Eukaryota > Viridiplantae > Streptophyta > Magnoliopsida > Ranunculales > Papaveraceae > Papaver > Papaver somniferum. The sequence continues at coordinate 100,013,706 of NC_039364.1, read as the reverse complement.
ATTCCTTGACAACTCGCACATGGTCAATTTTCGTCCGTGGGATCCGGTGCATGCGTCCATAACTCAGATCAGTACCTTTGCTCCTGCTCCGAACATGTCTTTGTCTTTTGATAAAGAGGATATGAGTGTTGGAGAGATGGTGTTCATGCGAAGCTGCACGCCCGCTCATGTGTCGTATTTCTTTCGAGGATCTTGCAAAGCAGTCTCTTACGATATCGATAGGGCGGCTCGACATATGGGTTTTGACCAAGGGGTCCCACTTGTTCGTCAGCCGGTTGTTCTAGAAGTCTCGTTGCCAACTGTTCTCGGTGCTACTGTTCTTGTGTCGGGTAAAAATCTCCCTTTCCTGCTTACGGAACGAAATCCATCAACAACCTCCAAATATAACATATTTTGGCAGGATTAGTTTCTCGTTTTCCATGGATTCGTGAATGATGTGGTAGAAAACCGTTGCGGTAAGCCTTCTCCTGCGGTTTTAGCGAAGCATCCACTGCTGAGGGATCCTTGTTCGCCCAAGCGGAAATTCGTTTTCCCGAATGCAGATAGTCCCCAAGTGAAATAGAGAAGATCTAAAAGCTGTGCAGATAGTTCCCAGCCAGTATCGACAGCCCTACCGACTTTAAGTTCGTCCAATATGCGGGTACGTATTATTTTCCTCTTGACTTTAGTTGGATCGTGTATATCCTTGTTTCTTTTCTGAGTATCCGTCTTTGTATCTTTCCTAGGGTCTCAGCAGCGTGAACGCCTTTACCAAACTTGAAAGTGGTCAGAAAACATCGCTTATCGATACAGAAGGTGGCGGTGTTGAGCCTATCCATGGTGATGGGGAACCTGAGAAGGATGAAAGTTCAGAGTCCAGTGATGGCGAGAGTAGTTCTTCCGACAGCAGTGCTGGATCTTCCTCTAGTCGGTCTGAAAGCGAATCAGTGAGTCTCCCGCATGTTTTTCTTCTTTCCTCTCTCCCTTTATCTTTGGAAAATATCTAATCTGTGATATCATAGGGGGAAGCCGTTTCTGAAGATGGCCCCGAGATGGAGACTGGCGGAGATACAACTTTGTCTCCAACTGTAGCAGCCGCACCGGGTGACCTTGAAATGAATGTTGATCGAGATGAAAACGTCGTTGTGACTCAGACAATGGAGAGTACTCTAGTGGCCGAAGGTGCAATTGCCGTTAGGAATCCCTTGCATGTAGCTGATGCAGTCGCGGGCGCCACTTTCAATCCTCCATACCTGGTTCCTCATCCGGATCATGTGTTGATCGGGGGATTTAGCGTGCCAGCCAAACATGCGGCGCTATACACTAAGATATGGGAAAGCTACGGACATATCGCCACGACCAAGAAAATTACTAGTCAATTTGCGTTGGTTAAGCGTGTGGAGGAAGCTTTGACTTCGATTGACGACATGTTCAACGTGACAGGTCATACTGTTTCTGAGGATGTAGTCTCGAGATGGAGGTTCCATCGTGACGTATGTGTAAACTTCGAGTTCAATGTTCCTTGGTTCGTTGAAGGTCTCTCTGAGGTTGAAAAGTTGCTGGCCGAAACAGTCGAAAGTCCTTCTGCGGATATGGTGAAGAAGCAGGAAGCGGAAGTCGAAAAGTTTTCCAAGAAGTTGAAGTTGAAGAGGGCGTCTCTCCAAAGCACGAAGGAGGCTTTCGCCAAGAATAGCAAGCCATTGTTGAAAAACTTTCCTTGAACGCATTTCTATCTTCTGAACTTCTTATTTTAGGTTTTTTTTTGAAAGGCAAATGAAACGCTTAGTTTATGGATTTGATTTCCAGAATTTTTGGATTGGTAGGCAAGTGTTACCTATGAGGGTTTTGGATTATTATTTGGGATGAACTGTTTTAGGATGATGTCGTTTTTGGTTATGATTGTAACTGACACAAACATCCAAGGAAAGATATGGAACCGTGAACGTTGCGTGTCGGTAGATGACATGGGATGAAGCATAACATGGCTATCGATTTTATCATTCCCGTGAAAACTTGAAATAGTAAACCATGTATTTTCTCTAGGCAAGACTTACTCGGTTTTTTGGATCTGCTAACGGAAAATGAGTCAGGTGCAAGTCCGAGTTTTGTGGGAAGCACCGCGATTGTGGAAAGTCCCTAGTCGTCCCCGAGTCACTTGATAATCGAGTCGTCGATCCCTGGGCAGATCGTTTGTTTTTAATCTATGGGAAGTCCCCAGTCGCCCCTTGCGGTGTCATGACTGGTAATCAGGTCGTCTGGTAACTGAGTCGTCGATCCCTGAGCGGATCGTATCGGGCCGTCTGGTAGCTGAGTCGTCGATCCCTGAGAGGATCGTTTGCCGCTACCGTCCTGACGTCTGGGTCGAAGTATGAGATCGATGATTGAAAATTGACATTGTAACCGAAAGATCAAACTCCCACTGTGGTCGCCAATTGTTTGAGGGTGAAAACAGTTTCTGCTGATTTTGGTAATTTCGGGTGTGTGGGTGAGAAACGAGTTTAAACCCTAAACAAAGTACTGCAAGGGAGTACTTTAGATTCGAGAGATCAATCTGTACAAATCCGGCCTAAACCAAGAAATGGCCGTTCCATACTTGCTTCGGTCACAAAGTGAAGGAGAAGGGTTGGTTTTAGGGAGGGGAGCGAAGAGAGTGTTGAGACCAGAATAGTTGATTCTGGAAGAGTAGTTGTTTCACGACTTGTATCAGAAAGTGGGAAGCTAACAGACGGAAAGCTATCAAATGTTTTCTGAGTGTTGTATGCTCCTAACCTGAACTTGTTGTTTGGTGGAAATAGGTAATGCCTATTTATACAATTCGAAGTGAAACGTACTACGGTCTCATTAAGAAATGGAAAACGGGTGAGTAAATGGTAGGAGGTGGTAACTGATAACTCCTGGAATTGATGTTCCATAAAAGAAAGCATTTGACCATTACTCCCTGTATTTACTAACCGACTCATCCTTATGACACTTTCTTATAATGGGCATAGTGTACGCCGCACGCTGTAAACCGCCAAACCAATACCCAATGAGCATCCCCCAGTTTGTGACATGCGTTGATGTCTCGAGTATTTTCATGAAAAACATGTAACACGTTGTTGTTGTCAGGAAAGTTTAGCTTGGGAGACTTTCCGGCTCGGTGGTGACCTTCGACGGTCGAGATTTTGTATCTTAAGAGGAAAGGTAGCCGTTGATTATTGCAACCCTTCGTTTGGTAGCCAGTGACATGAAAGCATGATCAGTATGGCTTTAATATGGCCTAGTTTAGGCGTGGCCCAAAGTTAGGGTTTTGGATTTGTTTAGGCACGACCAAATTAGGGCCAAAGGTTGCCATGCGTTAGCTGGTAACCTTGGCCGGGTAAGATCTGCACCTTAGATGAAAGAGTGGTCGTTGATTGTTGCAGGCCTTCGTTTTGGTAGACGCATAGGGAATGCCGGAATGGTATGGCGCGGCAAGGTGGTTGGCATGCCATTGGCACATGTGGCATGGCATGCCTTGGCGCGGTTTGGCGTGGCCAAAACTAGGAATTTGGGCCAAAGGTTACCATGCATTGTTTGGCGACCTTGGACGGCTAGGATTGAAGGGTGGCCGTTGATCGTCGCAAGCCTTCGTTTTGGTAGCCGCATAGGCAAGGCCGACATGGTATGGCGCGGCAAGGTAGTTGGCATGCCATTGGCACATGTGGCATGGCCGGCATGCCTCGGCGCGGTTTGGGCGTGGCCAAAACTAGGTTTTTGGCATTGGGCCAAAGGTTACCATGCGTTGGTTGGCGACCTTGGACGGTTAAGATTTGCATCTAAGATGGAAGGGTGGTTGTTGATCGTCGCACACCTTCGTTTTGGTAGCTTCATAGGGAAGGTCGACATGGTATGTCGCAGCAAGGTGATTGGCATGCCATTGGCACATGTGGCATGGCATGCCTTGGCGTAGTTTGGCATGGCCAAAACTAGGGTTTTGGGCCAAAGGTTACCATGCGTTGTTTTGCGACCTTGGACGGCTAGGATTCGCATCTAGGATTGAAGGGTGGTTGTTGATCGTCGCACGCCTTCGTTTTGGTAGCCGCATAGGGAAGGCCGACATGGTGGGGCCAAGGTAAATGGCGCGGACGACTTGGCATAGTGGGGCCAAGGGTTTGGCACGGACGGCTTGGCATGGTGGGGCCAAGGCAAGGTGCGGTTGGCTTGGCATGGTGGGGCCAAGGCAAGGTGTGGTTGGCTTGGCATGGTGGGGCCAAGGGTTTGGCATGCCATTGGCGCATGGTGCGACTAGCATGGTTGGGGCCAAGGCAAGGTGCGGTTGGCTTGGCATGGTGGGGCCAAGGGTTTGGCATGCCATTGGCGCATGGTGCGGCTAGCATGGTTGGCATGCCTTGGCGCGATAGACGTGGCTGGCATGGTTTGCTATTGGCACAGTGGTGCGGATGGCATGTTTGGCATGCCTTGGCGCGGAGATGTGGCTGGCATGGTTTTCCATTGGCACGGTGGTGCGGTTGGCATCGTCGGCATGCCTTGGCGAGAAGATGTGGCTGGCATGGCATGCCATTGGCACAGTGGTGCGGCTGGCATGGTTGGCATGCCTTGGCGCAGAGACGTGGCTGGCATGGTTAGCATGCCTTGGCGCGGAGACGTGGCTGGCATGGCATGCCATTGGCACAGTGGTGCGGCTGGCATGGTTGGCATGCCTTGGTGCGAAGACGTGGTTGGCATGGCATGCCATTGGCACAGTGGTGCGGCTGGCATGGTTGGCATGCCTTGGCGCGAAGACGTGGCTGGCATGGCATGCCATTGGCACAGTGGTGCGGCTGGCATGGTTGGCATGCCTTGGCGCGGTAGCATGAGAATTAGGGTTTGGCTTAGATGATGTCAGTCAATGTTAAGGGTTCTGCCGTGGAACATGACCCATGTAAAAAAAAGGTACCCCAGTAATTCTTACGTAGGCATGCTGATCGATTCAATAAATGTGCCAATGGTCATAGTGACGTCATGTCAGATGTGCGGTTTTACGATTTTAACCCTAACCTAAAAACCACCATTAACACTTATACATGGATGCTTAAAATAACCATTTGATATAATCTCATTCATGGTACAACCATATCATAACTTGTTTACATATCAACAACAAATCTATGCCATGTCAATTCGAATCTTCGGTTTCAAGTTGAAACCTTTGAGGAAAACACGTCCAGAAAGGTGTATTAAGTTTGAGACAACCTTTCACAACACAATCCTAAAAAAATGCCTTATTTTCCAAGCAACATATCCATTCGTATGTACAAAACACGTTAGTATAGAACGTATAAAACACGTTAGTAAAGAATCTGGGAGGGAAGACCGTATAATAGAAACCATTTCATTTTTTTATGTTAATTCCCTCAAATTTTAAATTGAGAGTTCGAAACTAAATGACAATAATTTTTTCCATCTTACACACAAGTTATCACAATCATTAAAGAATCTTAAATAACTAAAAGTTCACTTCGTATTGATTAATTTCTTTGATTCTGCTTATAACACCCCGACTTTAGGATTAGGATCACACCCATGTAGAGAGCCAAACTCAAGGTATTACAGGCCAACGAGACTTAAAGATTTATTTTTATTATTATTAAAATCAAACTAACACATTAAGATGAATCAATAAGAACAATAATCCTCTATCCTTGAAAATATTATTCATGAAATATTTGAAATCTATTTACACTTCAAACAATTATAAGAAAACAATGCAATTGCGCAGTTACACATGTTTAACTTCCACTTCCAGTTTTCGTTAAATCTGCAAGAATGTCAATTGAGGTGAGATGATTGCTCGATAGAATGCACCCAATTCTCAAAAGATGCATAACAATATCAATGAAATAAACACACAACAAGAGTATATGACATGATTTCGAGGAGTCAATAATATATATTCAACAAATTATCTCATCACATCCATAATGTTTTTAACAAATCATCCAATTTATATTTCAACGAATGAGTTCATAACATCAATGATATTCCAACAATCATCCAATTTAGGATTTAACACATCAATTCACAATATCATTAACTTCAACACATGAGTTCATGGTATGATTGTCCTTGATTCGTACACCCACCTATCGTTTACCTCGGCATAGACAACCGCCATCGGTGGATCAGGGGATCATTACCTATGCATTGTTGGAAATCATTACCCATCCTCTCTCAGGAATCATTATCCGTCGTTAGCATGAAACCAATTCGATCTAATGGAAAAAAATTAAATCATTTCCTTTTGTGAATCATTATTACAGGAAAAAAAACAACTATCAAATCATGTGATAAACAAGTGATAATATATTTCACTCAAATATATACGCAAACAAGAATAAATTTTACAAACTGCAAACATATTACAGTTATCATATCAAGGTGGTAACTCTGTCCGATCTATCTCAAATTTTAAATTAACATTCCAAACACTATTATCTATGATATATATCCAAATTTCGCAGCAAACTAATGGCTCAATCATAAGATATTGATTTTACAAAATCAACATAAAAAAAAAACTAGGCATATTACATCATGTTACCAAAATATTGTAAATAAATTCATATTAATCTGAGAAAATCCAAAGCACAATGAAAGATATCATACTCATACATATCTACAACTTTTTTTTAAGATTACAAATCATTCCAACATCATTAAGGTTAATAGAATCAATAAAAAAATAATAAAGTGAAACCGTCCGGAAATTTCAGAAATCATCATATTAATTAACACAAACATTTAGCAGCGAATTTATTGTGGATTATTCTCAAACTTCAACTAGTGGTACCATGTTTTCTATCCATAGGAGAAGCTTGATCATCAGTTAGAGGTGTATATTTGTTCTAATGAATTATTGAAACCTAACAATACAAATGCATACTAAACAAGCACCCAAATAAAACACCAAAGACAAAGGTTTTAAATTATACCTCGATTCCATTAATCCTTTACCGATTTTCCATAGTCTTATTCTCTAAAGAAACCATAGCTTCATATCCTTCTTCTTCTCCCTACCTTTTGATTTTCTTACATCTTATTCACTCTCCTAGTTTTAATTATAAAACCTATATTAATACAGAAACTAATTTATAAATTTATTATTTATTTGATTATTCAATTGTCTCTTCATTTCCCAATTTTTTTTTTATTTACTAAAACTATAATATGGTGTTTAATGCCATCTAATTAATGCCTTTAATAGCTATAAGAAAGATTTCTAAATATCTAAGTTCAAGTGTCACAACCTCTACTAAGGAAAACATAACTAATGACTCATAAAAACCCAAATAACAAGGTCAACTAATAAGTTGGGTAACACCCAATCCGAAAGGGAAAACAAAAATACCGGGTATTGCACTACTTATGTTAATATGATACTTCAAATGATTGTAACAGTTGAACACAATTGATTTTAGAAATAAAAAATGAACCCTTTAATGCAACTAATAACTTACAGAGGATTAAGCAATGAATTTAATGATAGGCGATAATCACCAGGGATATGCCCAGAAATCTTCTTTGGGTAGGGATGAAACATCACGTGGTTTCTAATGCAACATAAGGTCACTGATGTTCTTTGGAACTAGTCACATAGTTATTGTATAATTAACTAGAATTTTCCTATAAAACACTATATATATAAACACATAAAAAATTAAAATGTGATAGGATAGAAGAATTTATGATTTATGGAAGATAAGTGAAAAAGTAAATATGAAGAGAAGATAAAGTTTCTTGTTCTAAGAAAGATATTAGGTTTAGTTATCTTATAGCATGGGATAAAAACTATTTGGGCTAGAAACCATATCAACCAAATATAACTATAGGTGGGATGAATACTAATTTTGATTTCAGGACTAGAGAACCATTTATCCGTAAACTCACTCGCAATGGTTTTTCTCTCAGTGATGAGCTTCAATGATGAAGTATCAAAATCTTTATATTTATTTACACGAAAACGATATTTACCCAAGCCCCATATGTTTCGCCGTTTATCACGACGACTGCCACAAAAACCTTTAGGGATAAGGCTTACAAATTGAGGTTTTGGGGATCTTGTTACAACATGGAACTTCTTCTTGTCTCTGGAGCCAACTGAGCTTCTTATCATAGGATGCATATTAAGGGTTTTAAAATTATCAGGAGGTTGAGTTGGGTTATATAAAGGAATGCCTGCTGCAGCCTCGTAAAGGAGAGCTATCTGAAGCTCCTCGATTTCTTTTACATAAACTTACATACCCAAAAATTGTTGGGCAAAACAGGGACATGCTATAACATTTTTAGCCCCTTGATAGGTTCATCCCTGATAGTCACTATATCGATGTGTATATACTTCACGGATAAATAAAAAGGGATGAACAGTTTGAATGTTGTATACATCTATGCTGCGGAACATGTCGTAAAAATTAGTTTGAATGAGATAACGAAGAGAATGAATACACTTAAAATATTAGAATGTCCTAGGAAAATCTTTAAGGAAATCAGTTATACAAAATATACTTCTGAGATGTGTCATCTTATTTGTGGTGAAATTGTACATCCGTGTTACATGTTATTTTGTGCGTAGAAAGAGATAAGATTTAATTAAACCATTTATTAGTTATACTTTTTGATATTTATGCATCATGTCAAATTGGTTTCTCGAGGGTTTTTTATTGAGATTTTTCTTTAAAAGATGTTGTTGAGATTTTCCTTTAAAAGATACTAAGCTATTCTAGTTTGCATTTTCAAAGAAAAAAACAGTGGGATATCAAAGCACTGGTGCACAACATATCGCCACGAATTTAACCATGATTCCATAAATTTGTATGGTAAAAATCCAAAATAAAAAAGATCTTTTTTCTTGGTAATAACAAGGTTATTATAATTTTTTTGAATTGCGAAATTGGGGGATAAAAAAAATAATTGGGGGATATAAGAAAAGGACAAAAACTGGATTCAGATATCAATTCGGGGTCACCCCTTATCTAAGTATTTTACGTATTACCTAATATACCCCTCGCTAATCAGGATTAGTGGTTAATAATAATTAGTAAAATCATAAGATTTTTGATAAATGATTAGTGTGTGTTTTATTTGAATTTGGGTGAGTGAGGTGAGAGTAGAAGGAGGGAAAAATATTTTTGAGTGGAATTTTTTTTTGTGAAAATGGAAGATGATTTTGAGGAGAGAATTGCATCTGCTGAATCGTTAGCTCAACTACAACAAGGAGCTAATGACAACAACTCTCAATTGCAACTCTTTGTTGAGCCAACACCCTTGAATGATGATTTTGACGAGTATGCAGAGTTTTTCGAAGAAGCTACACAAGAAAGTAAACTTGCACAACATGAAAGCATCCCCAATACACAGGTAAAGCTGCCATGAGGTTGAAAAATCGATTTTTTTCTTTAAACCCGCCATTTTTTCAACTGTAAAACCTAGGTGCCGGCATAGAAATGGTATGAATACCATGCCGGCAGACTTAATACCGGCATGGTATTCATACTAGGACCATGCCGGTAGAGCGATATCCCCCATTTTGAATATTGATCCGGCATAGTATTCTACTAAAAAACTATGCCGGTACGCAGTTAACTTTTTTACCTACCAAGGAATATACTACTGAATATTCAACCGGCATGGTTTCATTGATAGGTTTTTATGCCGGAACTGCATGAAAAACATATAGGAAACATTTCCATCTAAAACCAAATACCGTCATGGGAAATTAATAAACATCAACGCCGGAAATCCGTACCGGCGTGGTACCATCAATTTCGAGAATGCCGGCAGCGCAACCGGCGTTGTTAAGTTTCAATTTTACAATGCTGGTACCTACCAAAAAACATACAGGAATAAATGTTTTCCAAAGCTAAATACCGACATTACATATCAATTATTTTTAATGCCGGAAGCGTGTACCGGCTTGGGACAATAAATTACGAGAATGCCGGCACCTTGGCTTCCGGCGTTGCTGTCTAATGAATCTTTTATGTCGGAATATGTTTCAAATTTGGTCTTCAGTTTTAGTTAAGTTCGACAATGCCGGAACATTGGTCGAGCATGCCGGTACGGGTTTCCGGCATAGTGTTTTAATTTCATTTGGAACTAATTTTCATTCGATCTTTAGGTGGTGACATATATTGATCCGACAAATGAAAATCCGCTTCATCGGGATACGTCGGAATACTATAAAATACCTCTGGTATGTGACCAAAGAATACTTTTCACCTAGTATCTTGAACTTCACTAATGGATTGCTAGTAATGAAACTTCTAATGAGTGTGAAATTGATCTTATGTAGGGAATAATAGATCGAAATGAAGCAATCGATTGGGCTAAAGAGACGGCTCTTAAGAACATGTGTGTGTTGGTGAGGAATACCGAAGGTTCAAAGAGGCGTTTTGAGATGGCTTGCGAAAGAAGTGGGAAATACAAGGAGAAGAATAGCCACAAGAGAAAGGATTATGTATATCCAAAGAAGACTAATAGGGTATACAAGACTCGTAGAAGGAAGAATAATTACTCGTTTAAGCTTGTATTCCGTTTAAATGACATGAACAATTGGGATTGTGAGGTTTTGTGTGGATTTCATAACCACCGGGATCCGAAAGATTTTGTTGGTCACTCCCTAGTTGCGAAGCTAAAACCTCATGAGTTCGAGGATGTAAAGAGATTGACCAAAGCACTTATCAAACCGAGATAAATTCTCAGAGGCTTCAAGGAAAAGGATACGTCTAACGTGTCTTCTCTACGTACAATTTATAGCGCACAAGCAACTATTAGAAGGGTGGAATGGGAAGGGAGGCATGTTATGCAAGAATTTGAGAAGATAGCTTGGGATTACAACTACACGCGTATCATTAAAAGAGGGCCGGACGAGAAGCCCCTTCAAATATTCACTTCGCATCCTTTGCTTTCACAATTGGCAAATACATGTTGTGGTGTTCTTTTGATGGATTGTACCTACAAGACAAACAAGTACAATATGTCGTTGTTCAACATCGTGGGGAAAACCTCGGACAAGGTAACATTCACATTGGCTTGGTGTTTAATGGAAAACGAGAGGGACTATAATTATCATTGGGCATTACGACAATTGAAATTATTCTTCCAGGAAAATCAACTTCCGAGGGTCATCGTAACCGATCAAGATGACGGATTAATGAAAGCAATATCCGACGTTTTCCCTGACGCACAAAATTTCCTATGTACATATCATATACGTCAAAATATCATAAAAACTTGCCATGCCTTGTTTGAACCCACTAAGGCGGATATTAAGAAGAGAATGATTGTTCAACTAGAGGAAGATGTTCGAAAGAACAAACTATCCCCCGAAGAAGAAGAAGATGAGAGAGGCAAGATAAAGGAGTGAGTGGACAAAGAACATGCGGAAAATCATAAAAAGTGGTTGGAATTTCTAAGAGATTGGTACAAAGTTTATTGGTCTCTTACCGAGGTTATGTACGAAAAGAGATTGGGGAAGTTTATTGCTGATTGGAATGAAGTTTATCCGACTTCCGTCTGGTATTGTCGGACTCAATGGTTGGATAAGTTTAAGGAAAAATTTGTGCGTGCATGGACAAACCGGTATAGACACTTCAAGAAAGAAGCAACTAGTGCAGCGGAGTCCGCTCATGGGAGATTTAAAGATATCATCCAGTCCGGTCAAGGCAATGTGGTTACGGTCACCGAGGCAATGGAGCAATACTTTAAGGCTGATATCAATAGGATCAATGAGGCTTTTGAGAAAATCTCAATGGAAAGGATGACTCAATTTCTTCGTTATGGTAAGTTGCTCCAAGGAATAGAATTCAACGTCTCTCATTGGGCAATAAAACATATGATGAGACAAATGAAATATGAGAAAAATTATGGAAAACCGGGTGATGTGTGTATTTGTCCCGACATGTCTTCATTGGGGCTTCCGTGTCGTCATATGCTTGTGAAGTATGAAGAAGTGATACCTATTGAGGTTATTGATCCGTTTTGGAAGCAACTATCTTTCGAACCTCCCCCTTTGGGAGATCCCGGGCAATCTCCATGGGATACGAACGAAGCAAAGTAATTCTTCGAAGCTTACTCATGTGGCACATCGGTAAGCCGGAAAGTCTTGTTGAGCCAACTAAGGCTAATTACTCGTCCATGGATCGCACAAAGCGAAGAGCCAAGAAAGGGAGATCCAATAGGTAGACTACAAACTAAAACGTCAAGTAGAAAACAAAGGATAAAATTGAAAGAAATGACTCAATGTGATGAAGAACGCGCGGCAACTAAGAAACGAGATCTAACCGCATGTGAGATTTTGGAACAAAGGTTCGTGGAAACGCAGGTTCCAAATAAAAGAGGTAGGTCGAGGAAGGAACCTCTATCAAGTCAACAACAAACGAAGGATTCCGTATCCACACCAAAAGTCAACTCATTGGAGGTTCCAATGAAGAGGGGTAGGCCGCCAAAGGTATCAACATCAAGTTACAAAGAACAACAAGATGAGCATTCCGAAGCCATACCCATAGTCGATCTAGCGGAGGTTCCAAAGAAAATGGGTAGGCCTCCAAAGGTATCAACATCAAGTGACAAAGAACAACAAGGTGAGCATTCCGAAGCCATACCCATAGTCGATCTAGCGGAGGTTCCAAGAAAAAGGGGTAGGCCTCCAAAGGTATCAACATCAAGTGACATAGAACAACAAGGTGAGCATTCCAAAGCCATACCCATAGTCGATCTAGCGGAGGTTCCAAGGAAAAGGGGTAGGCCTCCAAAGGTATCAACATCAAGTGATATAGAACAACAAGGTGAGCATTCCGAAGCCATACCCGTAGTCGATCTAGCGGAGGTTCCAAGGAAAAGGGGTAGGCCTCCAAAGGTATCAACATCAAGTGACATAGAACAACAAGGTGGTGAGGCAAAGGTGGTGACAAACCCAAGTGATAAAAAAGTTGATGTAGTTTTAGTTTCAAGGCGAAAGGGTAGGCCAAGGAAGTACGGACTCCCATCACATATCGAAGACAGTGCAAGTGTAGAGATTGCAGAGGATGATTTGGACTCCCATCACATATCCCATAACAGGTAGGGCAATTAGAAGTTATCATACCAAGATACAGTCATACATAGACCAACTTCCTGAGGTTATTCGCGAGTATATTGTATATACGGATGATGTCGGTGGAGATGGAAATTGTGGCTATCATGCTGTGACAGAACAATTAGGAATGTTTGACACGATGGTTAGTAGAGGTATGACACCATGCCAATATGCTAGAACGAGGATGGCCGAACAACTTGTGAACAAGAGGATATTTTATGAGCAATTGCTCGGTGTAGGCGAGGGGTTTGATGATATGCATGCCCAAGTATTAGGGCCCGAGCAAGAGATGAACTTTCTTCCTTCTCAATATTGGATGAGAATGCCGCTTTATGGGCACCTAGTGGCGGATACATTTAGATGTGTTTTTCATTATTTTACCCCCACCATAGAAGTAACATTTACCCCAAAGTGGCAAAAATGCGAAGGATCCCTTAAGAAGAGAAGAGTTGTTTTGGCGTTCGTGAACGGTAATCATTTCGTTATTCCAAAACTCAAGGACAATTGTCCATTGCCACATGTTTGTGGGATGGTAAAAAACAAGGATCTAGATTCCAATATCTGGAAGGGATGGATGGCATTGTATGAGGAGAATCACCAATTTTGGGATGCGTTGGCCTTATCAAAGAAACCTCTTCAAGAGGAGGAGATTCAAGTTAATACGTGTGAAAGCGATGCTGAGTAATTTCGATATATGTGGTTCACTAATACGCAACCTTTTTTTTTTGGAAGTTTGAATTGTAAATACCGGCATAGTTGTGTTTTATAATTATGACGCCAGAACCATGGTGTCGGCGTAGATTATTATTTTGAAATCATGCCGGAAAATACAGAAAAAACATCCAGAGAAATCAGTAAATTCGCCGGCATAGATGTTAACATAATAACAGTGTCGGTTTTCTGTGAAAAATATTTGCCAAGGAGATTGCAGACCACCGGCATAGTATCCAAACACATTTGAATGCCGAAACTCTTTCATTTAGGAAACCGGCATTGATTTTACTCTTTTCGAGCATGCCGGTACTGGAGAAAACTTAGAAATTTATGTGATCTTACCACATTCAAACTCTGTAAAAGAGGTAATTTGACACAAGTTTATCAACATAATAAATATAATAACAATACTAGATTGTATACAAGAACAAACTCCAAAGTTATGTGGTTCCAAACCGAAAACAAATCAAACATAAACCAAGTCAAGCAAAGAGTTTAGCAAAACACACAAACAAACACATTGTTCAAGACTCACAAACAAACATAAACCAACACTAGATTGTTCAAACCAAACTAATATTATAGAAGAAACACACGATCACTCGGTTCTTGGCTTCTTGTGTACCCTCTTCTTCCTTTCGCCCCACAAGTCTTTTGCCTATGAATCTTCAATTTTGTCTATCTTTTGCTCGACGTTCTCCATTTCTTTCTGGGTCAACACCTCTCCTTTCTTGTTCTTTTTCTCAAAGACCTTTGACAAATTTCCAATCCGCCGATGTTGTTAAGGAAATTTTAAACATGTACTTAGTATGTACAATTGTATAATTTCATATATATAGATTAAAAGAATGGTAATGAACAAGACGTACGTACCAACAATGTAACGAGCTATAGAAGTGCGGGTACAATTTCCAGAGTTGTGGAGGGACGTGCTGGTGGTGGAGGAACATCTACGATATCCGGGTGTACAATATAAGGATGCGAGAACTTCCGATGGCCTCTTAGGAAGGTTGGTTCACTCTCATAACCGTCTCAGCCAATTCCCAATCAGCCCTATCCAGCAAAAGTCCTTGTTCTTCCTTTGCACTCCAATGTGCAAGAATAGGTTTAAGGTCGTAAACTATGAGAGTATGGTTCTCATTTGATTGGCATTGAGGAAAGTCATGAGAGAATTTCTGATAAGATGTATCCTGAGATCTTTCTGCTTGTACCCAAGTTGGCGCATTACACGGTGAGGGTTGTGCATAAAAAATCCTTTTGTATGAAATAACGGTCCATTGTAAAATGAAACATTGTCACGCCTTTGCAAGTAAACTCCTCTGGCATTCCTATATGGGTCAAACACAACATCTTGGACAGCCACCGAGTCCAAATCCAATCTCATTGCACATAACTTTTTCTTGTTATTGGGCCTCGGGGTACTGTTGAAGAAGTATTTCTGACCTAGAGGCCTATTCTGTTGATATTCAGTGAAAGCACTCAATCCTTTATACCGTATGAACAATTTTGGGAAATGTTCATAAGCCCACACCTATGCCAATGAAATGTATAAGAAAATAAATAATTGGAACGTAACAAATTTAATGAAAACGATCACAAAATAAGTAGTTTAGTATACCTGAATTACAGTGAAATTCTCATTAAATTGACGGGCGCCTTAGAAGCTCGACGCATTTCTGCCAAAAAATGTGCCAAGAAAGCAGTCCCCATGAACACTCATGAACCTTTTCAAACTGATTCAAGTATTGTAGGTTGTTCATATGCACCCTGTTACCATTAGCGTCAGAGAATATAGCGGTTCCCAAGATGAACAACATATAAGCAGCGGCAGTTTGCTGAACTTGTTCGGGATTCAGTTCCTTGTTCTTCGTATTCCCAAACAATTCAATGAGTTTGACGAATGTGATAGTCTTTGTCTGGGAACGGTTTGTCTTGTACATATTTTCCAAAGTGGTTTCCTTGTCCCATCCAAACAACTTTTTAGTTAGCTCATAGATTTTGTCCTATCCTAGGTCCTTAGACTCATCTCCTACCTTAACGGCTTTCCCAAGAACCTCAAGACCTATTATCCTTTGGACATATTCAGGGATAATGGTCATCTCGCCAAAAGGAAAATGCATGGTATCAGTTTCACCAAAAAACCTCTCCAAAAAACAGTTCGTTGTGGCGGTATCAGTGCCCACATAATTTTTTATCGCGGGATACAACTCAGATGCTTTGACTACTTATTTAACAGCGTCATACTCAAGCTTCAAAGGCCATATATCCGATTGTTGATGGCGGCTAACACGGAAGGATTTCTTGTGGTCCTATAAAAACACACCAAACTTAATTAAATTCACTCGATCACAGATAAAGAATATAATAAGAAGATGCAAACGTCTTACATAAGTTTGATATATCCAACGAGCCTAAGAGTGTTTGTAAGCAAATAAGAGTTGCGGGTTTATCGGTTCACCCCAATATTTTCCATCATCGCGGTCTGGAATCATGTCATATTTATCAGGAAGGTGGGCTGGGGGTGACTTTTCATTCTCCTTAGGGGCTTCAACTCCGACACCAGTTTGTCTTAATCCACCTGCTTGTGAGGATGAGCCACCTGCTCGTTCCGGTATAGGTAATTGTTCCCACTCATCATCATCATCACTGCTGGTTGATTCTCTTATAGGTTGATCCCGAATTGTGACCTTAGCAGTAGCCGGATCAGGACGGCTACGTCGAGAAGACTTACGTTTTACTTCTACAACAGCTTTGCCTTTTCCTTTGTTCTTTTGTTCTGCTGTAGACCTATTTTCCAATATGTAAACTGAGTTAAATAATCACAGCCGACATATATATTGGACATAACATCAATGCCGGGAACTGAGCCGGTATTGTAAATAATTAAAAATCCATGCTGGTTGTCTTAAATTTTAGACACAAAATTAACAATTTTTGGTAAAGAAAACCGGCATAGTAAGTTCACATATAGACACTGCCGGAACAGCTTCCGGCATTGTAAGATAGATACTGTGTATGCCGGAACTATGTAATTTTAGTACAGAGTTTTTAACAAAAGAAGCTAACGAAAACGTCATAGTATTGATCAAATATACAACGCCGGCAACTACAACCGACATGGTATTCAATTAAATATTCATGCCGGCAGGCTCATGCAATAAAAGAGGGATTCAAAACACATAATCTGGCATGATTTTCAAATTGAATTCTACCGCGAATCAAACATGTAACTGAACTTCAAATTTCGATTTCAAAATTTACTTCTAGTGTAGTAGAAAGACTAAACAACCAAGTTTCACTTTGGATAAACCCTAAAAATACTTCAATTCAACATATACTGTAGGATCAAAATCTCGCAACAGTTATGTCTCAGCGAAGTTAACAGTGGTATTGCACAAAAGCGTCGCAGAACAATTTCAGAAACGACATCAGCAAGGATCATGAGAAAAATGTGATAGTCTCGCGAAAATTAGAAAGCTTGCGAAGTCAACATTTGTAAGGTTGCGAGAATGTCGCAAACCATATCCGAAAATAAAGGAAAGATTAGCTGTCATCCACTATGTATTTCCCTTATAAATAGTCATTCGAGTTGTAAAGCAGAGAGAGATCTTTTTTGAGTGAGAGATAAGTAAATATGAGAGAGAAAGTTGAGAGCAGAGATCATTCTTGATTTCTTTATTTTCCTTGTAAGAATATTCAGAAATTAATCAATAAAATTAAGAGAGTAAACCTAAAAATAGGTTGATCAACGATAAAATCATACGAGTGGTGTATTGTAGGATTTCCTGCAACTACATAATGGCGCTAGAAACAGGGACGATTGAAGATTGAAGACTATTCTAGAAAAATCGAAGATTAACATTGAGATTTGTGAAAATTTAAAGTAGTAAATTAATAATTTTTCATAATTTCTTGAAACACTGTTAACATTGAAGAAATGGCTAGAAGAAGAAATACATCCGAACAACCATTTACTATTAGAAGAAGCAAAAGAATTGCTGGAAGAGAAAGAAGTGAAATGGGAGAATCTACTAGAAGGAGAAATAATAGAGAAAATATAATTCAATCACCAATTCAACAAACACTAGTTCAAGAGAGGAATACAGATTATGACAGAGTGAGCGTACACACTTGGCGATCAAATTCAGCAGAAGAAATAGAAGAAGAACAACAAAATAGAAATTACAGACAGGAAGAGAGAAATCAAGAAGCAGATGAAGGAATAATTCATGGAGATGAAGAAATTGGAGCATTGAGACGAAGAATACATGAGGAAAGAAGAGCTGAGGCGGAAGAGCGTGCAAATTTAACAAGACAAAATCACGAATTAAGGATGGAGAATATCAGATTGCAGAATAGAAGATCGAGAAGTATTACAAAATCATATTCCAGATCAACTAGAAGAGAAATGAGGCAAAATTCACCTACAATCAATGTTGGAAACAATATTCAGGAAGAAATGTCAAATCCTAATGAAGAATATCGCGAAAATAGAGAAAGAATTGATGATCGTTACATACCACAAAATGAAACTTTTGATGATAGGAAAATTAGAGGAAATCAAGAGAACAGGAAAATTCAGAGACAAAGTAAGCAAGATGGCGAAGGAAATCAAGAGGAGGGAAGAAGAATTTTACATGTGAGAGAAAATCAAAGAAATCAACAGACAATTGAAGAAGAAATTGAAAGACATAATGCTGAACAAGCACGTTTAATCTGCGAACGTGAAAAGCTGAGAGCGAAAATGGAAGAGCAAGAGCTTCAGGAGACAATTCGCCAGAACAATCATGACAACCGTGAAAGAAGGCGTATACAAAACTGGAATAATGAAAATCTCAATGAGGAGTATGATAGAGTGAAGAGAATGGCTGAAAGACAACGAATTGAGTTGATAAGAAATGAACAAAATTATGGAGGGGAAAATGAATGACATCATCACTTGCGAATTCAGGATAGGGATGAGGAAGAGAATCACAGAAGAAGACGAGATGAGGATAATGAAGAAGAGATACAAAATTTCGCAAGAGAAGATAAACGTGAACGCAGAAGAAGAGAAGCAAAATTAAAGAGACCAATGGGTCAAGATTCAGGAGTAAATCAACAAATCTTTAAAGAATTAGAAGAAATGAGAGGAATGCTAAATAACAGAGGAGAAGTAGGTAGAAGACAATTGGATGAAGCAATAGAAGAAGCTGCGAAAACTCCATTTACCAGAGAAGTACAATTAGGAGGAATACCACCGAAATGAAATTTGCCCGTATTAACCAGCATTTTCGATGGAACAACTTGTGCAATTCAACACATTAAAGCTTATGTGAGGTGCATGTTACAATGGGAAAATCATGATGCGGTATTGTGAAAATATTTCGCATCCAGCTTAACAGGAGAGGCGTTAAAATGGTTTGAAGGTATACCAAAGAACACAATAACCTCCTTCAATCATTTGCAGACCACATTCTTGGGAGCATATATAAGTAATAATTCCTCACGACCTGGTATAGAAGATGTGTTTGGATTAAAACAAAGGATTGGTGAAAGTTTGAAACACTTGACTAAAAGATGGAGAACTATGTGTAGCGAAATGGATGGACGTGTAGATGAGAGATATTTCATATTATCATTTATCAATGCTATGTTTGCAACAAATCTGTTGTATGTCCAAATTTTCAGAGTCAAGAATACAATTACAATGACTGAATTGCGAGAACTTCAAGAAGAATACATTGTTTTGGAGGAAAGACAAAATAAAATGGAATCATATCCAGTTGCGAATACCATCTCACAAGCAGCGAATGCAAGCTTATTACCCAAGCTAATAAATACAGTGGTGAATACTTCGCAAGTACAACAAGAAAAGGTGACAGGTAACAATCAGCAGAAGTTGGTAGCTATGGGAAGTCGAGATCAATAAGAGTATGAAAGAGAAAGAAATTTCTACAGTCGTGGTGGAAATAAAAAGATTCAAAGACTCGATCAACCGCAAGAAACTTATGGAGGTCAAAGACCAAACTTTAATAGAGGACAAGGAGGTCATAAGGTAGTATGGGAAGAAATCAAGATGCCACCTCTAAATGCAAGTGTGGAGAAGATATGGGAAGCTATAATCTTGATGGAAAATATACCAACATCGTGGAACATGGGAACGGAACCACCTCCAAATCACAGAAGTCATGTATTTTGTTCTTATCATCATTTTCATGGGCATACCACAAACGATTGCAGAAATATAAAGAGGATTATTTTGAGAATGATAGATCAAGGGAAATTAAACGACTTTCTGGTAGGGCATCCACAACCTCAACCATTACCACCACCACCAGAACATCACATAGTGAATACAATGAAAAAGAAAGAAACATTCTTCATAGAAGTGTGTGCAAAAGCAAAAAATCTATTCTGTCACTCTATCGTACATTCATATAAGACAATTGAATACTTTCATGATAATGTTTTAAATCGAGTGTTCGCAAGAGATAATAATGGAAAAGAAATTATGAATATTGCGAAAATTTCGCAACTAGAGGAATGGCAGAAACAGATAATTTCCTTTACCGCAGAAGAAGTTCCCGAAGGAGAAGAGATGCATGACAATCCATTGGTAATAAAATTAGAGATTAATCCAAAACCAAAAGAAGATGAGGATGATGAAGCTGAAGATTCATGGGAAATCAATAGAATCCTAGTCGATAATGGAAGCTCTGTGAACATCTTATTTTATCATACTTATAAAACCATGGGTGGAAGAGATGATGATCTTATACCATCAACATATAAGATATATGGTTTTAATGGTACTGCAAACAAGCCTAAAGGGGAGGTTACTATGCAAATTCTATTGAAGGGAATATCTTCAGAAATCTCATTCTGTGTTGTTGATGTAGAATCACCCTACAATGCATTAATTGGTCGACCTTGGCTACATGGGATTCTGGGTGTAGCTTCAACTTTCCATCAATGCATCAAATTCCCTCACCCCAATGGTGTAGGAATCATAAAGGGAGATTGGGTTGAAGGAAAGAAATGTTACGAAACTGAGATAGAATCTTGCGAAGGAAGAGCAAATAAGAAGGAAAAATGGCGACATAAAGTCAAGGATGTACAAAGAAGTGAGAAGTTGATGGTGGATACAATCGAAAAGAAAGGACAAGAGATGTTACAAATCAATGCTAGCTCAAGGGTAAAAAGGATGAACATACCATTACCAAGGAAGCAGTAGCAGAAAATCATAAAGAAGCAGAGGAGGGCAAAAGTAATAAAAGCAAGAAATATATGAATGATTAAGTTGTTGCGATAATGTCGCAATAAGTAAAATTCTCAAAAATACATTTGATTGAACAAAAAAATTGAGATTCTGAAATTCAGATACAATATTATGAATTGTGAGACTCTCGCAGAGATAATGAATTTTACAGAAAAGAATCAGAAAAGAATGACAAAAGAAAAAGAGGCGAACCTTTATGGCGTACACCCTAGTTCGCGAATAAAATTTCGCAAGAGGCAAATGTAAGACCTACAGTACGTCATATTAGGGGGTACCTGTTACATGACTCAGGGAAAGGCTACACCGCCACCGGAACCTGAGTCATGGAGATTTGGGGTCAATAAAGCCCATCCGGGAGAGGCACCTTGGATTCTCAACTTAAGCATATGACTTAGGTTGGGAGACTAGGGTAATAAGAACTCTCCCAAGGAATGCAGATCTGATCAAGGCGCCGAGGTACACGGTTGAGTCAAGAGTTTCGAGGGCGTTTGAAGCGTCCTTGCCATTCTTGACAAGTCTTGGCTTATACTGCACTCGGCCCGAAGAAAACCCCATTTAGGGTGCAGTCTCGTAACCATAATCCCTATAGGTAAAAGGGATAAGAGGCTGCGAAAACAACTGGTTGTTGTTAAGAATGGATGGGAGGAGATAACCTTGTATGGTAGAAGTACGCCTCCTTGTAGGGGCAACCAAGGGGAAGATAAGGGCGGCACCCTCCATTAGGGAGCTGATAAGTGTCTTAAGACGCAAATGTCATGAGGCTTATTATTCGCAAGGATAATTAAGGCTTGTCATATTTGTGCAACATTCCTGAAGAGGCAATAATACAAAAGAAAAATAAGATGAGATCAATGGGTTTTCGCATGAAAGTGCGAAGACGTCCTGCGATTTCATCGCAAGACGGCAATGTCATGGGGCTTTATTCGCAAGAATATTTAGGCCTGTCATATTGTCGCAATATTCCTGAAGAGGCCATAATACAAAGAAAAAGTTAAGGCAATCAATGGGTTATTGCATGAAAGTGCAAGGACGTCCTGCGATTTTGTCGCAATGACAAGAGGTGGCATAATAAGACCTTTAATTAGGAAGGCAAAATAAGACCACACAAATGAGATTTTGAAAAGAAACAAAATTCACTTCGCAAGAGCTTGCGAAATTGTACAATAAGAAAATTTATGAAATCTCTCATTTGGATTCAAATAACAGAGGCAAGTATGGGAATGTATGAAATTAGAAAATGCTATTTGTCTCCATATGAGATTTACTCAAAAATTCAAGAATTAATGATTATATTGATTAACTGTATTGCAAAGAAGAATTGTTTTAATTTACGCAGGCCAAAATGAAAGAAACACAAATATACAGAAAGAAGAAATAAATATACAAGTGCTACAAAGAATCAAAGAAGAAATAAAGACTATTTTTGGTTAATCCTTCATTATCTTCATCAGACTTATTTCCTTCTTCATCTGCGTCAGAATCCTCATCACCATCAGAACTTCCATCACTATCAGATTCTTCATCGTCAGCTTCACTATCAGAGATAATCAAATTGGGAGTATTCTGTGGGATTTCCTCTAAAAGACAAGGGTAATCAGAATGTGGGATATTATGATCATCACAAACCATCTGGATGGTTTGATTGCGAAAATGCGTAGCATCATTCTTAAAATTTTCAATGGTGATTTTGATTTGATTCTTCAATCTAGAATACTTGTCGTTGCGAGAAGAAAGATTCTTTGCGAGTTCCTCCTTTTCAGCTTCAAGTTCTTCAATCTTTTCACGATATCTATTTTCAGAATCTGCGAACAAAAGACAACCAATTATTAATTTGATGAAAATCTATAAGAAGCAAAAGATTAGTAAAGAAGAGCAATTAGCAACCTTCTCTGTCAGAAATCATGTCTCTAATCAAGGCTGTATGTTCAACTTGGAGACTAACATTTACGCCTAAATCTTTTCTAGCATCATCTAAAATTTTCGCAGCCCAGACAAATTCTTCCTCACTACTTATGAGAAGACGAGAACGAATTTGATTTTCCCTTTCGCAGAGTTCAATATTCTTGCGGTTAGCTTCATCTCGCTCAAGTTGAACTTCAAGGAGAGCCTCTTGGAATTTCGCCAGAGCCTTGGCACCTTGATCAGAGATACGATCTTTATCATCTATGAGACCGCTAATCTTGGTTCTCAACTCATTGGTTTTCTCTTTGGAATCAATAAGGAGACGTTTAAATCTGTTAGCTAAGCCTAAACTGGATCTATGATCAATTTCTAAGAGGCGAAATTGTGATCTAAGTTCATTTAGAGAAAGAGATGAAATTATATCATTAGAAAAGCTATTTAAGGAATTGTTAAGACGTTCAAGAAGGGTATCATTATCCAAGGCATTAGGAAATGAACGAAGAAGGGTAGCTTCATCAGAAAGACCATAAATGTCTGCAAAAAGGATCATTTAAATAAGATAAAACAACAAGATGAATGAATAAAGAGAAAAGAGAAAAGTAATATACCGTAAAGCTGATTATTAGCTTGTTGAAGACTAGAAATTTTGTTCTTATAAGAGGAAGAATCAATTTCTAATTGTCTATTCTTCTCGCGAAGACCTTTAACTTCAACTTCCAATTCTTCATTCCTTTTGCGAAATTGAAGATTCTTCTTTTCAAGAATTTCGCGCTTCTCTCTAGATCTGAGGCAACCGCAAAAGAAGCTTTTCCAGCCTGCGAAAAAAAAAAAAATATTAATATAGAAAGAGATTTTGAGTTATAACAATGAAGAAGTAAAAAGAAAGTATACCAAACTATTGAGAGAATGCAAGAAGTCGGGAGTCACTGATCTAGAAACTCCGCGAAGAGAGCTATCACCATCTAGTAAAGGGACATCACAAAGGGTAGCGAGAGCTTTGCAGGTATTTGCGAATGGCTATCTCCCATTCCTTGTAGAGAATCAGAAAAGAGGCCAGAAAGCTTAGCCATAGAAGATTCGGGTGGAGAATTTTAGTTCCAGCGAGATCATCATTATCCTCATCATCCTTGTCACTTTCAGAATTCTCGTTAGGAAGAACATTTGAAGGAGAAGAAGAACGCACTTTTCTTTTCTTTGGAGGAGGACCAGTTGATTTTTCTCTGCGAAGAGCACCTTTACCTTTATCGCCAATCTTCGCAGCATCAGCAGATTCTTCTACTTCAGCAATAATCTTCGCATACAGATAGAAGTAAGAAATGGGAGCATGGGAATGACAGTACTATTTAAAGTCATAAGAGAAAATTTCTTACCTCATCTGTATATGAGCGAAGAGCTAACAGAGTACTAGATTTCCCAGTCCTGTTATAACTATCTTTTAGTTTTTGGATCTGCGGAATATCGCAAGAGTTAGCGAACATAATAGTAAAAATCAATAAAGAAGTATAAAATGAGTTAAAGGGAGAAGTATACCTCCTTCTCCTTTTCGGGCCAGGAGAAAACCCAAGGTTGATATGCTGCGAGATTCGCAGGAAGAACGTTTGATCCAGCAATGTAAGGACCCTTTAGCATTAAAGGAAACACGCACCATTTGTCATCTTTGGATTGGCGAGGAGTTGTGTTTTTACCAGAATGCCAGTCAATATCTTGCATAAGAATTTTGGATTCATCAATGTTATCTTTTCTTCTTAATCGAATACCCCAGCGAGTATTCTCTTTCTTCATGGAGATAAGTTCGTAATTTTCAAAGAAATTCGCCACTGTATACTTCTCAGCAACTATTTCTAGGTTGCGAATTTTGGATCCCTAAGTTCACTGGAGTAAAGAGATCCTCTACCAGCACCACGATTAGCGAACTCTAGCATTAGACGGATGCAATCCCCACTTAGTTGGAAAATGGCTCGCGAAAATCCCGGATGAGCGAGAATTTCATAAAATAAAGGAATGTCTGGGTTATAAAGAGGAAGAGGGAGACCTGCGAGAATTTGACCTAGCGAAATTATGATTGATTGATCATCACAATTTTGATTGGAGAAAAGCTTGACAGAAAGAATTGATTTGGCATTCACATCAGGAATGGGGGAGAGTGTAAGACCTTTATTAGCAAGATCTTTTTGGACATCTTGAAGATTCTTCTCATATCTATGACCACTTGGAGCCATGATTGAATAAAGGTATGGGAATGTATGGAAAGTAAAAGAATTGAAGGAAGAAAAAATTACAGCAGCAGAATTTGCAGAAGAATGACAGAGTTGCAGAGATGAGAGAATAAAAATAGAAGAGAAAGTAAAAAAAAGTGGAAAGAGGGAGGGAGAAGATATAAAGAAAATTTACTTCTCGAAGAAATAAACACCATTAAGACGAAGAGACGTGAGCGGTTGAAAAGTAGCGGTTACAGAAGACGTGTCAAGAAATAAGTGGAAGAGAGAGAGTACGTGTGATAAATGTGGAATATGAAAAGATAAGGAGTTGACATTTCTCACATCATTCTCTACTTTGCAGAGAAGATTTGAGAAGAGGCAAGATGTAGGATCAGAATCTCGCAACAGTTATGTCTCAGCGAAGTTAACAATGGTATTGCACAAAGCGTCGCAGAACAATTTCAGAAACGACGTCAGCAAGGATCATGAGAAAATGTGATAGTCTCGAAAATTAGAAACTTCGAAGTCAACATTTGTAAGGTTGCGATAATGTCGCAAACCATATCCGAAAATAAAGGACAGATTAGCTGTCATCCACTATGTATTTCCCTTATAAATAGTCACTCGAGTTGTAAAGCAGAGAGAGATCTTTTTTGAGTGAGAGATAAGTAAATAGGAGAGAGAAAGTTGAGAGCAGAGATCATCCTTGATTTCTTTATTTTCCTTGTAAGAATATTCAGAAATTAATCAATAAAATTAAGAGTGTAAACCTAAAAATAGGTTGATCAACGATAAAATCATACGAGGGGTGTATTGTAGGATTTCCTACAACTACATATACATCACTTACCGGAGCAATTGTGTTATTCTCGCCTCACCAACAGACTCTTCAGGCTCAAGCATTTCTTGCGCTTTTGATTTCGATTTACCACCATCATCAGCAAATTCTTCAAGATTGGTTATGGGGTTTTCACGAGGTTTGCGACGACCCATTGTCTTTGGTATAGTAGATGAAACAAAAAGGGAGAGTGAATACAAAGGGAGATTGAATAATTTCCTTTCTATAACCGTCACTTAAATAGAATGAAGGAGTTTGTAACCGACGCATAAACTGGTATTAAGGATTTTATAACCGTCAAATAAGTGGTATAAAATAGTTTGTAACCGTCAAATTAGTGGAATGAAGGAGTTTGTAACTGCCACATAACTTGTGTTTGTAACAGTCAGGATGCCGGCATGGAAATATGGCACAATTGACTGCCGACATTCTGATAATAAGTTTCAATTGTAACCATAAAACCGACATTCTGACAATAATTTTCAATTGTAACCATAAAACCGGCATAGTAAGCTGATCAAAGTTCAACACCGGTAGTGATTCTTGATTCATTATTAACGCTTCTCCAAAAGGTTTGAGCAAGGAAACTGACCCAAATTGGGCTTCATAATAATACTAAGGAAATAAACTAAAAAACATTAAACACATAAACAACGTTACACATAAACATTAAACACATAAAATGAAAGATCTCAAGCAAATTGCAACTAACATCATTTCTTGGTACGAGATTCAACAAACAACGCAGCTTCGAAATGCCTAAAAGGCTCTTTTCTCCATTTGGTATATGCGTCCTGAGCTTGATACCATTATCTTGGTATGTTGCAAGAAACTCGTTGTATTTGCGACACAATTTTATAAGGGTAATTGTCCGATTCGCTACAAACTCATCCCCGTAATCCATTTTGCGTTTCTTGCACTTACCGTTATATAACCTCGACATATAAGGACCATCCGCAACAAGATTTCAAAAAAGGTTTGAAGGGCGGTGGTCTTCCGGAAAATCCGAAACTATGAAGTAATTCTTAATCCATTCGGTTTATTCCTAAACATACGCTTCTATGTTCGCTTGTTTTACACGTTCGATTATCACTTTATTTTCTTTGCGATATTTTTATTGTATTGATTCCTCTTCTTCTACTCTTTTCCTTCTAAGTATATCTTCTTCCATTGCGGCAAGTGACTTGGTGGTTTGCTCCTTCCTTTTAAGTTTTTCTAGTATCATGTGAATTGAGTTGGTGGTGGATGATGATTGATTCCCTGTCGGAGTGGATTTTTTTTCTTCATATAAACATTCTCTGAAATCGGTAGTTCGTGATTTCTTTGCCATGAGAGAAATGTGTTGGAGCTTACCTTTTTTTTTTTTTTGAGGTATCAACTGCAATAAGTGTATCCATTCCTTTAAATAGATGAGGACACAACGGCTCTTTTCCACTTTATCATTCCGGCATTGTCAGTATCTTAGATCCCACGTCGAAAATGGTCTTTACTGGTTTATGGTTCAAAAAAAATAGCCATTATGCATTGAATGCTCTATTCCGGCAGTGTACGTTAGATTTTCGACAATGCCGGAACCAATTGCCGTCACACTAATGTATATAACTAAAAAGCCGGAACATTGTTTATTGCACTCAGAATTTTGACACTGAATTCCGGCATACAATTATATAGAGTATATATAAGATCTACGCCGGTACCAGATACCGGCATGGAATTATGTAAACATAGAATGCCGGAAATGTAATTTATTTCAAATGTAATCCTTGTCGACGGAAAAAAGAATGCACTTAGCATGTGCATCAAGCCTTTTAACCCCTAGGCGACCCTAGTGGACGAGTTATAGTCTCGTGAGGGTTTACATAGAGATCTACCCACAAAACCTACACTAAAATTTCTAAAGCCATCAATCTTCGTCCGAGGACGATACACTCTCCATCATCTCCGGGGCATACTCCGGGATTTTGGACTCCATGAATTGGTAGCTTGCATCGAATGCGAATGCTTCCCCCTTTTCCTCCAAGTAGCGCGCTTTGACGACTTCATGCTACAATAATATAACACAAACTTACTTGGTTAGTGGTGTTTAGTAGGACGATCAAACAACATGGATCACGTAAAATAAACCACAACAATACTTACAAATTGGTCAATGGACAAGTTAAAGTGGGGATCGTTGAAAATTGATTTTTGGATGTCTAAATAAGCAAGTATCGCACTTTCAATGACTTGGTGCCTATCATGAATCTGTTGAACACTTCTTCTATTCGGATTCCCAAACTCTTGCATATATTTGTTGTATACCTTACCCCAAAAGGTTACGAAATCCACCCTTATGGAGGACTGCCTCCTAGCTCGAGTTTCCGCGTACCAAGCTTTGGTGATCGCCAAATCTTCATTTGAATCAAGGATGCCATTGCTTTGTATGTTGAGGTATTGGGAGAGTTAGAAATATTATATAATGATATCAGCTTTGGAGAGTATATGGAACTAGGTGTGTGTTGTTTTGTGGGGAGAGAAAGTGTATTTATAGTATGATCCCCAAATATGGCTGTTATTGTACTCAATCAATGAAGTTGTACTTGCAAAATTTGAATTTTGAATTTGCCGGCATAGTAGTAAGGATAAACGAACCGCCGGAAAATTGAGCCGGATTGTGTCATCTATAACATCAATGCCGGTACATGGTTTATTATACACATAAACCATATAATTTTTGACACTATATACCGGCATGTAATAAATATATAAGATCTACGCTGGTACATGATACCGGCATGGAATTATGTAAACATAGTATGCCGGAAATTTAATTTATATCAAACGTAATCCTTGTTGACGGAACAACGAATGCACTTAGCACGTGCATCAAGCCTTTAAACCCCTAGGCGACCCTAGTGGACGAGTTATAGTCTCGTGAGGGTTTACATAGAGATCTACCCACAAAACCTTGCGAAATACCTAACCAAATGCCCTAAAAACCTAAGCAAGCACCACTAAACTATTAATCTTCTTAAGAAGAATCTGTCTCCGATTCACCCAGCTGGTGGTACTCCATGACTTTGGTTACAATATGGTTGACGTTGGCTTCAAACATGAATGCTTCCCCCTTTTCTTGTAAGTAACGCGTTTTCACGGATTCATGCTACAAAAACAACACACAAAATTTGTTTGCTACATAAAATTTTCAAACGAGTAGATTATGTCGAATTAATCATAAAGATAATTACGATTTGTTGAGGGGACAATGTATTGCGGGTAGCGTGATTGATCCGGTGTTTCATTTTTATATACTCAACCACCGCATTTAGGATGATGTCGTGTCGTTCCTCGATTTGTTTGGCAGTTCTTCCTTTCGGGTTACCGTAATCGTGAATAAATTTGTTAAAAATATTCAACCACATGGAATCCCGCGTGCTGTTATCTATAGTTGAAGGACGAGTTTCGGCGTACCATGCTTGGGTGATTGCTAAATCTTTCTTCGAGTCGAACGATGCCATTTGTTGTATATGGGATTAGGTACTATACTAAGTTATTTATAGATAATTATTCTAAGGTTTAGGGTTTCTAAGTTAAGAGGCTCAAGGAGATATATAAAAACACACCAGTTTAGGACTTTTGGGTCCAAGTATTAGCTTACTTTATATAGAGAAAAACCTCAACGACTATTTTTTTTTGAAAATCACCAAAACCGGCATTGTAGTAATTGTGACATAAGATGCCGGCACCAAGTACCGGTACAGTTTTCCATAAGCTAATCATGCCGGTACAAGGGAATTTCTTTGCAGAGATTGGGCCAAATATGCAACCATTACCGGCATGGTTTTACAACAATAATCAATGTCGTTACAGGGAACCGGCATTGGATCTATAATAGAGAGTACGCTGGCGTTTGTGAGATTAAAAAAAAAACGGCTAGTTTTTTGAAAAATAAGACCGTTGGTGATTCATTTCTATATAATACTCTCCATTCCTTGGAAAAAATCTACACAAACCACCCACCAAATAAAAAAATTCCTTCTCTCAAGAAAGCAAGCATGGTTAAAGCTTCACAAGGGATGGGAGATTCATCATCTAGCTCTATTTGCAAAGTAAGTATATTAAACGTTACTAACAATATAATCTTCACTACTATGACGCATAACTAATATAATCTTCTCTTACAGAGTCATCATTGCAAGTGTCAAATTTGCAAGCCACCTTCTCATCTAGCCATGGACTGTCCTTTTATTTATTCAAAGTGTAGAAGCTGTGATGGGACACGCCGGCTTTGGATTGCAAAAACTGATGATGCTGAAAATGGAAGAATGTTTCTAAGGTGTTTGAATCACCCAAAGTGCGATGAGTTTCAATGGTTTGACAAAGCTTTTGAACTAGCAGAGTCAAGAGAAAACCACAAGGGCCACTGCAAGCCTATCGATGGGTGTGATGGGTGTTATATAAAGGGAAAGGAATATTTTGAAAGAGAAGAAGAACCAATGAAGATGATCCTTGACACCCCCATCCCGGACGATGTCTTCGAACAGATTCGGGAAACGCTCAAAGGTTCCGCAATTGTTGAAAAGGGATGGAAATAGATAATCTTTAACCAAATGTAATCCATTATATGTTTTTTAGCATGTTTTAATTTAAAGTTTCAAATCCAATGTAATAGACTACTTAGGAATGAAATAAAAGAGTGTTTGAAATGGATTTATACTCAAAACTAGCAGAGTGCCGGCATAGAAGCAACCAAGCTTACAGTGCCGGTTTTCTGTCAACTATGAAAATTTGGAAAAAATCATAAAACCGGCATAGATGTTAGAAAAACGACTATGCCGGTACCTTCCAATTTCTATACAGGAACATGAAATTTTTAATCTTCTAGTTCCGGTATGGTTTTATAAAACATTTCATTGCCGGTACGAGGAACCGACAATGAACTGTAATTTATGTGCATACCGGAACGAGTACCGACGTTGTTGAACCTAAGCTTTTCCATGCTGGTAGCATTCGTGAATAAATCTTGCAAAAATAACATTTCACTAGAAATCTAAACATATTCGACATAAAGCAATCACTAAAAATTTAAACATGTTCAAAATAAACCAAACAACTGGATTCTGCTTAAATGTTCTTAACGCAGGTAACATAAACTAAAAGCAAGCCAAACAACTAAAGAGTTAACCATGAGATACAAATGAAAACAAGTTCGGAATTGTTCAAGACGTAACAACCACCATCCAGAAAAAGAAACACAACTAAATAGTTAATCACTTGGTCTTTTGCTTCTTTTGTACCAGTTTCTTCTTAATTTCCCCGAACAAATCTCTTTTACTAGGGTCTTCTTCAATTTTATCAAGCTTTTCCACGACTTCCTTCACTTCTTCATTGGATAGCCCCTCTCCTTCATCGTACTTGCAACATAACTGCTTCCTCAACTTGCCAAGACGACGCCGCTAGTTTCATACATACAACACATAATTAGTATATATATGATAATATAAGATTATGTGTACATTAAACGACTAAGTAATTAACAATACTTACTAGCAATCCAACGGTCTTATTAAGTTGGGCGATCGTAGGTGGTGACTGTGCGGGAGTTGGAACGGGAGGGTGTTTCCGGGGTGGAACTTGGACGTCATCCGGGCGGACGACAAAAGGATGTGACCATTGCAGGTAATCTTCCATGTAGTCGGCATCAAACTCATCACCGTTTTCCGAAAGCTCCCACTTATCCTACTAACTAATATCTACCAAACGACGTGGTTCCCTATCCCTCCAATCT
This sequence comes from Papaver somniferum, assembly GCF_003573695.1. Lineage (NCBI taxonomy): Eukaryota > Viridiplantae > Streptophyta > Magnoliopsida > Ranunculales > Papaveraceae > Papaver > Papaver somniferum. The sequence continues at coordinate 99,981,954 of NC_039364.1, read as the reverse complement.
GTTGGATCCGGTTTTGGATCATATTCTACGTGCAACCGATTAGGATTTGAAAACACCGAGAAAGGTCAAGAACAAAACATTGAAAAGAGTCCGTCTCGAAATGTGATAATTGCTTATATTCAAGTTGGCGCATCACACATGTAGGATTGGCCATAACGTATCCTTTTGGGTGGAACAACGGCCCATGGTAGAATGCAACGTTACCAAACCTCAAAACTTGGTGGTTTCCTCTAACCTCCTTGTAAGGGTCGAACATAACATCTTTGGTACTCATCGCGTCCAAAGCCAATCTCATATCGATCAGTCGACCCATGTTACCGGGCTTCAGAGTATTGTTCAACTCGTATCTCTTAGCTATAGGCGTATCGGGTTCGGGAAGGTATTTGATCTTCAAGGAGGTCCAGTCCTTGAACAAGGTTGAGAAGTGTTCATAAGCCCACACCTATTCCAAGGTGAAGCAATAAGTTTTGTTTCTAAGTTCACGATAAGGGTACATGTGAACAATATACATAATAACATAAGTTTAAAAACAAAATTACCTGCAGTAGAGTGAAATTCCTGACAAATTGGTTGGTTTTAGCCTTAGAGGCCCTTCTCATCTCCGTCATCAAATGTGCCATTACCGTGGTGCCCCAAGAATACCCATAGACATATTCCAACGGATCCAAGTACTGAAGATAGTTCGCACTAACCCTATTGACATTAGTTTCAGGGAATACCCTAGTGCCCAAGATGTATAACAGGTACGCAACGACAGTATAACGAATTTGTTTAGGGACCTATCCATCCTCCAAACTTATTTTCTTTGTGTTTTCAAACTTCTTCTTAAGCAGCATCGACTTGATTGTCTTTGTCTTACCAGACGTGGATTCATAAAAGCTCTCCACAGAAGTTTTGTAGTCCCAACCAAACAGCTTGTTAGTCAGAGCGTGCAACTTCGACCATTTTAGGTCCAGAGACTCAACTCCTTCTGCAATTGATTTTCCGATAACACTCAAGCCTAGAATGTTCTGAGCATCTTTAGGGATGAAGGTCATCTCCCCAAAAGGGAAGTGCATGGTATCGGTTTCACCATGATACCTTTCGACGAATCAATTGACAGTCACGGATTCATCCTTCACATAATTTTCAACCAAAGCATATAGACCAAAATACATTACTATTTGTTGGACCTCTTCACATTCCTCGGACAATTTCCAACAATCCGCGGCTTGGTTTCGGCAAACACGCACAACCTTCTTATGATCCTACAATTAGGAGACAATACCATTAAGATATTTTACATAAATACACAACAATACATATGCACAAGATAAAAAATTCTTACATAGGTTTGATAGATAGTACGAGCCCACGAGTGCTTGTATCCAAATAGTGTTTTCGGTTCCGGAGCTTCACCCCAAATTCTACCACGTTCAAGGTCAGGTATCATGTCATTAATATGAGGAAGGTGGGAACCTTTAACTTTCACTTTGCCTTTGCCCTTCTTGCCATTGCCTTGTGTTGGTTGTTGACTTGGCCCACCAAATTCACTCTGGCTTGCTAATTGACTTGGAGGAACCACATTATCTTCATCCTCACTTTACTCTTCATCTTGCTCATCTTGATCATCGTGCTCATGGATTACAACTCGACTACGGTCACCACCACTCTCCCAAATTATCCCTCTTGTCTCAGCCCCCAAACGCTTTTTGCGACCTTCATATTTCCCTCGAGGAGGGAGAGATTGAGGAGTATCAAGACCGTCCTTCCTTCTTCTCTTAGTGACCGCATCTTTAGTTTTTCTTTTGCTAGCTTCCTTGGATTTTGACCTATATCATAAGCACACAAAATGAATGTGAGACAACTCACTTTCAGTTTTTGTACCGGCATTGACTTACTTAAACTAACCACACCGGTTAAATGTTCCGGCAATGAACATTGACTATGGAGAATGCCGGTAGTCATATGTAATTCTCCTGGATATCAAAAGACTACTACCGGCACTCTCGAAATAAATCGATTACATGCTGTAACTTTGTACCGGCAAAAAAATCAACCTAAAATCTGTGCCGGTATCAGTGACAAATTCTTAAGTTTTCCTGTATGTTTTAAGTCCACTACCGGCATGCTCTAATTATTACCAAAGAATGCCGGTACCCAAAATCGGCATATAATGCAACCCAAAATCTATGCCGGTACTAGTGACAAATTCATAAACTCTCCTGTATGTTTTAAGTCCATTACCGGCATAGACGAATTATTATTAAAGACTGCCGGTACTAAAAACCGGCATATACTTCGACCCAAATTCTATGCCGGTAGGAAAAATTCAGTTTCAGGTGAATCTGGGGTTGGAAACGGCATTGCGAACACAAAACCGACACTGTATTCATACATATTTCAGTGTCGGTACTCATTTAAACTCAACTGTTTCAGTTAGGGTTCACGATTCTAACCTAAACCCATTGCTATAAATCGATTTAAACACTCATAAAGTAGTTTAAAATCACTTACCTTCTCACAGAAGCCATGGTTGCGAGAGGTTGATTCTTCGAATCTTCTTCTTCTTGCTCTTGAGCAATCTTAGCAATTCTTTGTTCCTGTTTTCGTTGAGAAATCAATTTTGAGTTCAATTGGGCATTTGTTTTCTTTCGTGGAGGCATTGTTTATGATTTGGGTAGGTTAATCGACGAAGAAATTTTTGAATCGACGAAGAATCGATGAAGAACGATGAATTTTGTTTTCCTTCAAAACCTAACCCTAAAATTGCCGGTAGTGAATTCAGAGAATGGGGATATGTTTTGGTTATTTGATTTTTATGTTTTAGGAGAAAGGGTATAATGGTCTTTTTATAATGTTTTTTAATTAATCAAAGGGTATTTTAGTATTTTCATACCCAAAAATCACCCCTTAGCACACACCATGGATTGGGGGAAGTAATCAATATCCCTCAATTACTTTTTTTATCCCCCAATTTCGCATTCATTTTTCTCACACATTATAATCGTCAGATAGAAATTTCAAATCTCATACCTTTTTATTTTGAATTCGTTGTAGTACCTATTATTTTAAAAATATATCAACTTAAAAACACATATTTTCTATAAATAATATATTTTTTTCTTTAAATCACACTCATACCCGTCAAAAGACTCAAAATGTATTGTAATGTTCGTAACATGTTTTTTAAGCCTTGATCCTCACTACTTTTTATTTTTAATTTGATCGTTGTATTAATATTGCCTGCTATTTTATAAAAATATCAACTTAAAAACATGCTTTTATGTAAATAATATATTTTTTCTCTAAATCATACGCATACCCGTCAAAAGCCTCAAAATCTATTATAATCTCCGCGGCCTATTTTTTAAGCCTTGACCCATACCAACGGGGGCTAGAGCATAGATTTACACCAACTATCATGTTCCTTTGTTTGTTTTTTTTGAAGCAGACCAATTAGAACTTGGAATAATGGAGATTGAACTACATTTCAATAGTTAATTTTGCAAGGAATAAAATTGTCGTAAGTGTGAAATAATCATAAGATGGAGTTCGCTAGTCGCACTTTTTAATAAGGTTTATTTCGATGCCAGCTTTCATCATAATACTAAATATGCATGGGTGGGTCTAATAATTCATTCTTTTGCAGGTACATGTAAAGGGACATGATGCATTCCAGTAATTGCAGCTGATGAAAAATAAGATGAGGCTTTAAGAGCTCTACATGCAGTATTACAGGAAAAAGAAACTAATATAAATAATGTGCACTTGAAGGAAGACCGTAAGAATGTGATTGAAGCTATAAATGTAAAAGATACATCGATCAAATGGGAAACTAACTCCATTATTTTAGATTGTAATAAACTATTAGAATACTTTGAAAAATGGAAATGTACTTTTCTTCCAAAAGAGACTAAGACCGACCTTTTAGATAAAGAAACTTACACTTATACTTCTTGTTTGTTTAGATTTAATAACTTTCTGTATTGGTAACAAACCTCAGTAGAGGATGACATTTTAAGTTAATTATTATGAATAAATCTCCTTTCTTAGTAAAAAGAAAAAACAAGAAGACAGAGCTACAACAGAGTGACTCGAAGGATTATGAGTTTTATACGATTCCTGTTGAACTTATATCTTCTCCAACATTGAACGTGGCATCACCCACAAGACATCTCCTAGTTTAAGTTCCTAATTATTAGTAGAACTTTGTTTTCATCTCGAGCCCATAAAGTTTTTTATCTTTTCCTTTACATATTCGTCAAGATATAATTGGTTGAAATTATTTCTATTGTATATTTATTTTTGAATTATTTATACTAGTAAAAGTGTGACTATGACGAGAAGACATTCTCTACCTGAACCTTCAAAACTAAAAGTATCTCCAACAACAGGTGTAAAAATCCTACGTGGAAATTTTATTAAGACCATTATTTATGCGAGTTTACACATGCAGCAAATATAGTACCTCGTAGATACAAAAAACTATTTCCAATAGTATAATATTTAACCCTTTGAGTATCTTGTGTGATAAAATGTTAACCGTTTTAATTTTATTGTAACTACTTATTAGAAAAAACAATAAAAAAATGATGTTCATACCGTGTATAAAATACATAAAAAGACCGCTAATCAATCCCGTCTTGCCTGTGAATGATGATTCCAGAAGTTTCCACACGTCTTGTTTCCCAAGTTGCTTGCACATCAAGTTTATACCAAAATTAGGGTTACATAAAATTGATCAAAAAAAAGGTTACATAAACTATATATATACATGTATATTAAACCCTAAAGGAATAGGGAATCCTAGATTAGCTAACCATACAATAATTATTGTAATCTCATATCAAGCAATACTCTCCCTATGGGATTCCTCCGTGGATGTAGGCAACACTTTCCCAACCACGTTAATTTTGTTTCCTTTGTTTATCGTTTTCTATCCCTAGCTAATTTTCAATAATAATCATCAAATCATCGTGTTTAATGCCTAAAAGTAATTTTGGGTACAAACATTGGCGTCGACTAAGGGGATTTGTGTAAAACAATCGTGTTTTGTCATTAATAAAACTGAAGCATAAATCGTGCACGAGATTCCATCCAAAAATCAGCAAAAAAAAAAAAAAAGTTGGGGTCAGAAAACTGTTGCGAAACAGTTGAAGAAACTGTTACGAAGATAAAAAAAACTGTTGCAAAACAGTTAAAGAAAGCGTTGCAAGAGTTGAAGAAAAAGTGGCGATAAAGATTTTAGCGACCGTTGCCAAAGGTTTTATCTTCATCCAACCTCACGTACAGCTCCAGATCAAGCAAATCTTCACCATCAGATTCAGAGGATCTCGTCCATAGGATCTGTCCAGCCTCCTATCCATAGGATCTGACATGTCAGCAGACGCGGTCCAATTAGCAGTTATTGAGTCAGCGACCCTTCATAGCTGATTGTTCTGCCATGTCAGCTTCCAGTCAACTACCACATCAGCATAAAAGTGTCTGTCAGTAACTTCCATGTCTCTAGTCCAGTCAGCAGTTCTAGTCAGCGTATTCTGCACTGTCATTAGTGCCACATCTGCAGCAGCATGCGCTCTTCGTGAAAATCTTGTTTAGTCAATAACTTCTTCGTTATATGTCCGAACTGAGTGATTTTTGGCTCGTTGAAATCTTCTTTCAATTCCCTGCAACATGGAAGCAAAAATTCTTGTTTTCGAGAAACCTTGATGTGCACTTGGAGCAGCAAAATGATCGAGTTCGAGGTTCGTGGATAGGGACATGAGTTGAGGTTTGTGGATAGCGACATGATCGAGTTCGAGATTAGGATTTCTTAGACCCTTCAATATTTAGCCTTGCATCACATCGCAAGCACCTAAAGCCTCACCTTGCACATAAGCATTTAAGTCTTGCTTTCGCAAGCATAAAATCTCGTCTTGCACACGAGTATGCACCCTGGAAAGAATAAAGTCCCGTCTCGACCACGCGATCCCAACGACCGATATTGGTCCGCATAAAGTCTCGTCTCAACCACGAGCCCAACGCTCAATATTGGTCCAAAGACTCGTACTCAGCACAAGCAACAAACAGTCTGCCCGAGCAGCGAGCGCTACAACCTTGTTACGTTGTGAGCAAAAATCCTTGCCCCATCCGCAAGCATGCATACTACATTCCTATCAAGACTCGGCTAACTCTCGTCACAAGTCTAGTACGTGAAAAAATTCTCGCCCAACACGTGAGCAAATTTCATTGCAGGTTATCACAGTTGGGGGCGTCTTCGTGATATCTCTACAAATTCTTGGGGAGAGTTACGTCATCAAAGGTCGACACAGAAGGAAAAATAATCTTCTTAACCACCAAAAAGTTGGGGCTTAAGAGGGGGCGATGTTTGTACAGTGTATACAATACACGGAAAGCCCGCTCATCAAGCCCGTCTAGCCCGTGAAAAAGATTTCAGAAGTTTCCACACGTCTTGTTGCCCAAGTTGCTTGCACATCAAGTTTATACCAGAATTAGGGTTACATAAACTATATAAATATATGTATCTTAACCCCTAAAGAAATAGGGAATCCTAGGTTAGCTAACCATACAATAACTATTGTAATCTCATATCAATACAATACTCTCCTTATAGGATTCCTCCGTGGATGTAGGCAACACTTTCCAAACCATGTTAATTATGTCTCCTTGTTTATCGTTTTTTAGCCCTAATTTTCAATAATAATCATCAAATCACCGTGTTTAGTGCCTAAAAGTAATTTTTGGTACAAACAAATAACATGGAGGTAATCCAAAGGTGTAAATAAGCCTTTCTTGAAAACCTTTATATTTAGTATCTCATCCCTCCTTGTTTGTAAGACATAACTATTGGAGATGAATTCATGTTAAATGGGGATCCAAGATCTTACGTGTGATGAAAAATTCAGACATTTATTATATATATCGACCCCCATCTAACATAAATTCTCACCCTCTGTTACGAATTCTCTAAAATGTTTAAGAGAAAAATTCACCACACCTTGGCACAACCATGAGTTAAGAGTCGGAAATTATATTCTAAGTATTCTATGTGGCACAACCTTTTACTCTTAGACTATCCATGGAATATCTCCAACAATAGGTGTAAAAATTCTATGTGAAAATTTTATTAAGACCTTTATCTATGCGAGTTTACACATGTAGCAAATATAGGACCTCATAGATAAAAAAAACTATTTCCAATAGCATAATATTTAACCTTAGGCTATCTTGTGTGATAAATAAAATTATGTCATGGAGGTAATCCAAAGGTGTAGATAATCCTTCCTTTAACACCTTTATATTTAGTGTATCTCATCCCTCTTATCTTGCAAGACATAACTATCGGAGATGAATTCATGTTAAATAGGGATCCAAACTCTTATGTGTGATGAAAATTTCACACATAAAATCTTTGGACAACCATTTATTATATATTTTGACCTTCATTTAACATAAATTCCCACCAGAGATGCTATAAAATGTTTATGAGAAAAATTCACCACACCATCGGACATCAATGAGTTAAGAGTCGGAAATTATTTTTTAAATATTCTATGTGGCACAACGTTTTTCTCTTGAAGACTAGCCATGAAATATCTGTTTTGTGCCTCATTGATATTGAGAAGTAGAACGTAATTGTGAGCTTCAACTCACTTCAATATTTCTTGATTCCTCCAGTTCACTTTCGCAGTTAGTGCATGTAGGCATATCCCTGCCAATGATATTGGGTCATGTTATATGGCTTTACAAAAATTTGATTTTGAAGCAGCCTGGATTTGGATGCGATCATTTCCCACTCAATGCCAAAACAAATAGGACAGAGATAAGATACTTAGTTACTTGAAAATAAATAAACATGGAAGGATGAACCACAATAACCGAAGTTAACTAAAAGGTTTCCGATAAACTTCCACAATATCCCATAACCAAGCTTTAAAAGAAGGAATATATACAAGACTTTTAATTCTGTCTAGTGAAACTGTAAAATAAACCGCAAAAAATGCTAACAAAAAACTGAACCAAACAACAAGAGAAGAACATGTTTGAAAGTAACAGGTGAAGCAACATCAGTTCTTTCGAGTAACTTTGTTTGTCTCATCCCACACCACTACTTCCCTCTCTGCAAAACTACATAAATACCTAATTACAACAACATCGATGAAACAAATGAAAGGTAGATAAAACATTAGCAGAAATCTTCTTACTCCTGACTTTTACACCCAAATTGGCTTGAGCATCCGCGTCACTATTATAGTCCTTGAATGGGCATGAGAAAATAATTAGATCTATTTATATTCTGACTGGTTGCAAAAAGTAAAAAATAACAAAGTAAATTTTACGAAATAATTTTGAGATGCGAGAAGCATGTGGAAACTAACCCTCTCAGCATGGCTGGAATCAAAAGACTGAAACTTATCCTTATTGAAAAGGCGAGGGTACCCAAATATACTTCAAGCTAAAACTTTTCCTACCTATAAGTCCTTTCTCCAAAAGTGATTGTCTATGGACTGAGTCGAGACAATGCAACTAATTGGTTCACACTTCGTGTGATCGTCTATGGATACGAGATCGAGACAATATAACAACGAAGTATGTTTACTTGATACAAAGGTTCTTACTTAACCAAACACAATAGGATTGCTTATCAAGTAAATAGGAATCAACGTTTGTGTAATTTACTTTAATTATAATAAAACAATTATAATGCAGAAATATAAAGTAAATGACACAACAAGATTTTGTTAACGAGGAAACCGCAAATGCACAAAAACCCCGGGACCTTGTCCAGAATTGAATACTCTCAGGATTAGGCCGCTACACAAAATTACACCAACTTCGTATAGTTTAGACCAAACAACTAAACCTATAGTTCACCTAGTTACTTCTATATTCCCACGCTTCCAACTTATAAATAAGTCACGTACTTGGAACAATTCCTTTGGTTCGTATTCCAAACAGTAAAGGAACAACAAATCTGTTTGGTATCAACTATTCAACCAAGTGATGTGAGTTGGACAAAGGCTCTTCTGTTTATCTTAACATAAACTCCTTCGTCAGGTTCTTAGATCTATCTTATGTTCAATTACCAAAGGTAATCGTTAATATTTTGCAATCAATACTTTTAATCAAAAAGAATTGTATTGATGCCGATATACACAACTAATCAATCCAATTTACCACAAGGAAAAACCGATTATAGTTGGATCCTCTTATATCGAAACAAGTATTGTGCACACCAAATATTATAAACCTAAGTCAAAAATTTTCAATCTCTTCCTTGTCTTCAAATCTTCTTAGATCTTCAATAAACACCTGCACACAACAACTTGAATCTCTTGTGATCAATCACGCGCAGAACGGAGTCTGTTAATAGTGGATTATCACAAGATCGTCTTTAGCACTAACAACAGTCTAAATACTAGTTTGAGTGAATCTTATATCAGAAGAGAAAATTCTCAAGCATAAACAAACTAGGTGCAATCAAAGTTCAACCACCGTTAGTCAATCAAATCAATCGAAAACACAAGATAAACCGCAGTTATCTAGTTTCCCACCAACGGTATTCGTAGAGCTTCTCAATCCCAAAGAAGACTTTAAAATGAGCGGTCGTAAGAGATTTCGCTTAATTAGGTTACTCTCCTCTCTGAAGAGGCGGCTACACCAGTAACAACACAACCGAGGAAGTTTGCTGTCACGAAGGATTAGTTTACTAGAAAGGAAAACTTCAAGTATTTATAGACAAGGAAGTTTGGACACCAAGGAATTTCCAATACCAAAAATATTCTCAAAGATATTCCATATATTCCAAATTCGGTTTTCATATTCCTGGAAATGCTCTGTCCAAAATAATGACCGAAAATCTCCTTGGAAAATCTTTAACTAGTAAATGAACATTACTAATTCTTATTTTCCATATATAAAATTAACAACCTTAATTAAAATATTCTTAACTTATTTAATTTCGATCCTGGTATTTTCTTCCTGTAGCTATTAAGGAATAACTTTGAACAATAAAAGATAAACAATACTGCATGTGTTCAAAGTGTGATGACATCCTTACTTTGTAAGTCCACTTTCATACTTACACCCTTGAAACCGATTTGCCACACTTCCAAACAAGTTTAGAATTGGTTCATCTAACTTTCAAGAACTATTGGTTCAATCACAAGTCATGGGTTTAACGGTTCTAACAAAACAAGTTTCGGTTCTACCTCCATGTGAGTACTGTGCATAGCCACACTAGCTTTCCAAAATTCGGTTGACTAGGTACTAGGATCGGTTCCCCACATATATATGGTATCTAACTTATATGTGTTGCACATGTCCATAGGATCGGTTCCCCTTTGCCCAAGAACGTGTTGCACATGTTTATAGGATCGGTTCCCCTTTCTACTATAAACCTTGCTGCACCTCATACAAGGATCGATTCCCCTTTGTGATGTACTACACCTCTTCATAGGATCGGTTCCCCTTTACCCAAATTCGGTCCAGTCAATCACAAACTCGATCATACCTCACAAGTGATTACTTAAGATCGGTTTTACTAATAAAAGTCATACCAATACATAAGTCAGGCCTTTGTGAATAGTTCTACCAAGAACACAAACAAGTCGTGAGCGGTTATACTAAATCACACATATTGGATGTTTGACAAGATATGCAATGAATAACAATCCCAATAACGCCTGGCGATTTCCTTTTTGATTCATAAACAAGTTTATGAACTTACTTCCTTAAAACACATGTAAAACATTGTTTCCTAGGATGAAATCCTCACCTCATACCCATACATAATCACAATAGCATTTAAACGATTATGTCGATGTCTTATCTACAAAGTTTAATGGTTAAGCAATAAACTTCATATTGTATTCCTTAATACTATGTTTATCTAGAGTTCAAACATGCTTCGTAGTTTTATTTTCAATATGCACGACTTGAAATATACGTTAGGGAATGAAATGGTTCAAGTCAAATATCACTAACCTCAAGTGGAAGGATGATGTTGTCGTTGTAGCTTCTTACTTCTTCACTTCTTCAAGTTTGTAATGTCTCATATCCTAATACTTTCAAGCTAACCTATACGAAGTTGACTCTAGTACATAATCAAGCAACTCTTAAATGAGTTTTGATTCACTGAAATATGACAACCAAACTTGACATACCAACGCTTGGTGGGCTCAACCGAGCTATGCTCTAACAATATCCCCCTTTTTCAATTTTAGTGACAAAATTCTTACAATCATATGGATATACGCCCCCCACTAATTTGGTAAACCCCCATTATCCTAATTGCAGACTCTTCCGATGGTCAATATCTAATAAATATGCCATTAAGGGGTTGATAGATAGTTCAACCAAGCACTAATTATCATATTTGATTTTTTGGTAGATATTGCAGCGCCAACACCTGTTGAGGGACATGATGTGTCGCTGGTGTACTGCATCTATAATGGAAATGTTCACACCTGAAATGGCTTAACATTGATGAGATTTGTTAGGTGGACAAAAAATGGTCAAACATAGTTAGGTGTACAAAAAATGGTCAAACATAAGGTCAAATACCAAATAAAATCAGCACAATGGTCAAACATAAGGTCAAATACCAAATAAAATCAGCACACTTGTGTATATTTGGCATAATTATTTGATTTGATAATTAGTTAACAGATGGGCCATATCTTGAACTGCAGCATGGTTTGGTTCAGGCATCATGCCATATCTCAATACCCTGGTCCCTGAGTCCTGACCAAAAACAAAATAGGTCAAGCAAAATCAAATCATCATTGTGCCACATAATGCCTAAATTTTAAAGAAAAATAAAAAAGGTCTAAAGAGTTTCGAACCTCCAACCTCAAACTTAAAATAACTAAAGTGAACCATTGTGCCTCACTAAAGTTTTTGAAATTTGATTTCCCTTCAAGATATTTTCTATTTTTGTTGTTGTTGTTGTTACCGCTTAACATCTAAACTTGAGTACTTATTATTGTACTAGCTAATTCCTTTGTTACTAGTGCCTTGGATATATAGTAGTATCTTTTCTTTACTACTTTAGTCAACTACATTGCACTATTTTACTCCCAATTCAAATATTCTTAAAAGCAAACTAATAAATTATTACGGAGTAATATAATACTAGCTAGTGCCTTGGAAGATTATAAATGCTTTTTTGTGCAATTTTTTATTTATTAAAATCCCAATTAATATTCTTAGAAGCAATTCTAGCTATCTCTTACAATTAAATTTATATTAAAAGAATCGGTCGGTATTTATTTTTTAAAATACTGGCCGATAATATAGGATTTTATCATGTTTATGCCTTTATTCTGGACGAAACATGAAATATCAGTGATACATAGATATGAATATCCGATAATATCGCATTATTGGTCGTATCAGACCGATCAACCGATAATATTGGCAAGGATGTTTGGGGATCTTAGGTTGTCAGGTGTAACTAGTTTATTTTATTGGTCGGCATTATGCACGAACGACTATGATTGGCTTCGTCGACAAGACTCGATATCCAAGTTTTTTTTACCAATGTCACTCTTGGACATGGCTTATTCAGCTAAACCATTTTTTATTTCGATGTCACGATCATAAAGAGTATAGTTCATCCAAAATTAAGTTTCCAAGAGTATTTCCACCAAGATAAATTGATTGATGGTAATTTTCCATTTTTCCGATGTCACTCTTGAACGAGCTTGTAAAATCTAAGTTTCATCCAAAATCTAAGTTTCCGGAGATCACCGAGATAAATTGAATTAATTTTCTATTTTTACTGATGTCATGGACGAGCTTATAAACCAATTTATATTTCGATGTCAAAATCTTAGCAAGTACAATTTATCGCCCAAATCTAAGTTTACCGGGGAATATCTCCACCAAGATAAATTGATTGATGGTAATTTTCAATTTTTACCGATGTTACTCTTGGACAAGCTTATAAACCCCGGATTTTTATTTCGATGTAAAGATATCTTAGCAATTATATTTCATCCAAATCTAAGTTTCCGGAGATCACCGAGATAAATTGATTTAATTTTCTATTTTTACCGATTTCACTCATGGACGATCTTGTAAACCAATTTATATTTCGATGTCACGATCTATGGTAATTTTCAATTTTTACCGATGTCACTCTTGGACGAGCTTCTAAACCAATTTTTATTTATTTCGATGTCACGACCTTAGCAAGAATTTTTCGTCCAAATCTAAGTTTCCGGGGAGTATTTCCACCGAGACAAATTGCTTAATGTTAATTTTCCATTTTTACCGATGTCACTCTTGGACGAGCTTGTAAACCAATTTATATTTCTTCCAAGTTAAATTCCTTGATGTTAATTTTCCACCCAATTTTTTTATTTTATATTATACTGTATTTATTTATTTTCCAAACCTATACTTGTTCACTAACCAAGTTATCATGCTTGTACGTGGCTAAGCTAGAGGTTGAATCGTAAAGTGAAAACGTGTGTCACGGTATAAAACATGAGCAAGGGAGACTAGGAGAGTATTACTACTCGGCTTTTTCTTTTCCAAGTCTCTCTCTAAACTGGACCTAGGGTTTCAGTATCAAAAACTGAAAGTTTTAGTATCAAACCAGAGAAAATGACTTCTATAGTAGTAACTTCCTTCCGATTTCTTCTTCTTGATGATGAAGACCACGAGATTGTTGGTTATTTTGGTTGCAAGGTTGTTCCTTGTTTTGGAGATGAAGAGGATGATGATTATGATGATGTTGACGATGAAGAAGAGGAGGACGATGAAGAGGATGATGAGTATGATTTTGAGGATGATGATGATGATGATGAGTATGATTCTGAGGATGATGATGATGATGAGTATGATTCTGAGGATGATGATGATGATGATTTAGATGATCCATAACACTTCTTTTGTTTTGGGATAGCGCTTGAGGATGAAGATGAAGACGATGATGATTGGCCATACAAAGATGTGGTTAAAATTGTCGACAACAGCAGTGAAGAAGAAGGGGATTCTAAATGATCTAGTCCTTTGTTTTCATGGTTCTGCTATGCAAGAATGGTATTGAATCACATCTCGATCCATCATCTTTTGTTTAGTTATGTCTTTTTTTTTTTTGTGTGTGTGTGTGTTATTAGTGTATGTTATGTTTTTTTTTGGATGTTTAATTAGTCTGTTTGTAAAATGCTTGTAAGTTTACTTTTTGTGAATGTTTAATAAAGGATGCAATATTTTGTTTAGATTCCAAGTGCATATGTTGTTTAATTTCTGTCCATTGTTCATCTGTTGGAGTATCAATCTTTTGATGAAACAGAATGAACTAGTAATGTGTTTAAGGGGGCTTAGCTTAGAGATTTTGATCTGAAGAGTTAGGATTAACCATGATTTTGTTGTGGCTTTGCTGTTAAAGTGTTAGGATCATGAATACGATAGGGACTATATACTGAGTCTTGTATTAGAGTTGAAAAACATAGCCAAATTTTTCATAAATTGCAATGCCAAATCTGACAAACTTAACCAAAAAAAAAAAATCAGAATTGAGAGCACAATTGAACAGTAGGCCTTTGACTGCTACATAATTTTGCTTACACAATTAACAAAATTAGCATACTAAAAATAATGTAAAAAACTTGAATTTAGTCTATGCCGAGTGCTCAGCCATAAATTTGCTGGTCTTGGTGACTTCCCATGTTCTTATTCATTATAATCATTATCCAAATGTTCACCATAGATTTTCTCAAATGCATCCCAAGAAGCAAAACCCTTAGGAGAATCATCTTCAACATGGATCATTTTCTTAATATGAACTAATTCCCATTCTTCATCGACATACTCTTCTAGTATATCACCAATGCTTTCCACAAAGTCATCCCATGAAGAAAATCCCTTTGGAGGAGGAGGATCATTATTAACAAGACCATTGGGAGGAACAACACATTTCTCATTAGAACTCATCCTCTCAATTCCTTCGTTCTTTTACTTATGAACGAGTATCTAGGATCCAAATCTAGCTAAATATATTATTTTTTCCTATAAATATCTAGTATGCAAATCTAAATATAGTGGGTAGGTTATGTTTACCATGAATATAACAAACGAAAATCAAGGTGATATATGGAAAGTGCGATTTTGCGGATTTTGCGAGACCCAACAGAAAAATATTGCATTAGGATTCTAGGATTAGACTACTGATCGTCAGTTCTAATTAGACACCTATATTCTTGCTGAAACCCTAAAGAAATCTCTAAATGTCCTGACACGTTAAGCATTCATGTCAATGAGATAGTACACTTGTTAAAATTAAAAGTTTACCTTCCTTATTTAACAAAGTAGTCCTTCCTTATTGAATTTCAGACGCAATTTTTCCTACTACATTATTACTACTATCATAATTGATTTTTTGTAAAATTCATAGACCAGCACTTATTGATCATGCACGGTTTACTAGGGTTTACAGGCATTATGCGACGCTGGTGTATTGCCATATCTTGATTTGTCAAAATACATCATTATTATCCTCTCCTGACCCGTCCCATCTCTTAATTGCACACAACATTATCTTTAAGAGTAAAACGAGGCGGTAGCCTAATTTGAAGGCCATAACTGTAGCATTATGGTTCACCAGGGTTCGCATGTTTGGCTCATGTATCAAGCCATATAAGTACCTGACCAAGTGACCAACAATAAGATCTAATTAATAATAAAATAAATAATAATATTTTACATCGACGAAATTAGGGATGGTCATGGGGCGAGTATGGGGCGGGTAGTGTCAATCCCAGTCACTGCCCCGTTCGTAAAAAAATACCCATCCCCGCCCCGTTACCCATATGAATTGGGACGGAGCGGGTATGGGGAATACCCATATGGGGCGGGTTTCCCATGGGTTACCCATAACACTGAGTTAATACATAAATTTGATTATAATCAAAACTTAAATGTGATTCAAACAAAAATAATAATGTAAGAACGACGCATTCTGGAATCTTAAATTCAGTAATTTATCTTAAAGTGAACAAAAGAATCTGTTAATGACTTATTAGTTTTTCTGTTTTTTCCTGTCCCGTTCTATCTTCGTCCACGTTAACCATTTCATTATCTGCTTCATTTTCTCTATTTTAACTTTTAGAGAATGTGTTTGATCACAAAAAAAAAAGAACGAAAGTGATGAATGTACAAGAACGATCGAGAATATGATAAATGAAAGAAAACTCGACTAAGTGGTTGAAGTATAAAAATTATACACATTGTTGCATAAAAGTCTAAACCCCTAACTTGTGAAAGATACGGGGCGGGTATGGGGCGGGGACCTTGAATCCCATCCCCACCCCATCCCCGTAGCTTAGTTTTCGGGTATTACCCATACCCGATCCCATCTCCATTTGTGCGGGTAAAACCCTACCCGAACGGGGCGGGTACCCACGGGGATAGGTTTGGGTGGGGCAAATGGCCATCCCTAGAAGAAATAGGCAAACGCGCAATAAGCTGCGCCATGATCCCTTTTTGAATTGCAACCTAACCTATGGAAAACAAACTCCCTCGAACCAGGAGTCATGACATTACTGTGCATGAGTTTCTGGACTCTTCTGAGGAGTCCAACCGCCTCCGGAGGTAAAAAACCAAAAGTATCAAAAGCAAAAGGAATAAAGGTATGCCCATTATCAAGACACATTTTCTGATGTTTCACTATCTTACCTGAGGCAGCCCTCAACGCCGCTTGCCCGACTATAAACGTACCATGTCCAATTCCTACTAATGGAGAAACCCCAGTAAGATTAACACATGCATGTTTTCCGTTAGCCCACCCAAAAATTAAAACATCTGCTGGTCTGAGCGTCGATTTCCCTTCGAGTGGATCAGTCAAAAAATTGACAGCCGCTTCTTTCTTTGCAGAAATACCGGCTCTCCATAGTATATCATATAAAATGTACCTCACATGATCATGTCTATGTTTAAAACCAGGGTCTACCTTACAATGAACTGCATGTTCCCCATAATTGGAGTAGAAAGTAAGAAATCATGAACATGCCCGGCTTGCATACAACCCGTAAACCCTATCCATGTCTTTAACTGCTTTTCCAACAATTAAAATCAAAAAACGGTCAAACATAAGGTCCCTGCAAAAATTGTGTATATTTATTTATTTAATTTTAATTAGTTAACAGGGGTCATATCTTAAACTTCAGATAGCACGGGCAACTACCAACACTATGTCAACAACGCCTGAGATATAGTCTATTCTTTCTCCCAAACGATCAGCAACAGAAATCTCTCTCGAATCCTTTCTTTTTCGTCGAAATCGAAATCCAGTTTCATCTTCATCAATTTCACACCCTAAAATCTGCATCAATCTTTACTCAATTTCGACTTAGATTACAGAGTTTGGATTTGGTTGATTGAATATTCAATCTTCTTTAACCTGTAACCCTAAATTCAAAGTTGGGTGAATTGAACGAACCACCACCACCATCACCAAGTTCGTCCTCTGCTTTCTAATCGAAGACTGGGTGAATTCATTGAATTAATTCCACGATGATTATCTTCATGTAATATTCATTTGGGGTTTCTTGGAGATTCATCTGCAGAAAACTTCATCAACAACAATGAATCAATTGATTCTTCTGTGAAAGATCGATTCAGGCCTAGATTTAAGTTTAATAGATCTCTCATAGAAGTATTGATAGTGATTCATAATTTTTGAAATGCAAATCTTGGTCATCTTCATCTAAGGTATTTCTCATTCATTCATTTGGGGGTTTAATGATTTTTCAAATTGGAGGTTACACACTACTGATTTTGAATGGTACAATTTCTGATGATGATTATGAACATCTCTATCTTTCAGATTTTAGGTGTATTATGTTTGCTGTGAATTGTATCCTATTTTGAGAATGTTTTGGTGATTATGAACATCTCTATCTTTCAGATTTTATGTTTATTATGTTGCTATGAATTGTATCATGTTTTGAGAATGTGTTGTGATTATGAACATCTCAATTGCATGATTTATGCCTCCACCAAGTAGTTTTATATGTCAGTTGACAGATGATCTTAAACTAAGACATAGTATTTGGTTGTATGATGCCATCATTGGTGAATAAAGCTTTTATTATGTTTTGAGAAGCATCATCTCAGGATTCACTGTGATTTGTATTCACTGTCAGATTGTAGAATTAAATTAGGTGTGCATAATGCTCCACCAAGTAGTGCTCATGTCAATTATGTGCAAGTCGAATACGACGCAACCAACGCAAGCCAATTATTGTTAGTCACTGTGATTTGATCTTTATATCTAAAGATCAAACATATATGAATGTTGGTAATGTGTCCCTTTGCCATATTGTAGATTAAGACTAGGTGTGTATATGCCTATCTATCAAGTGAATTAGACTGGATAGAAAAACACTAAAGTGACTTGTTGTCAATATGCATTTGTTTTCGATACATCTTCGTCTTGTACATGATCCAGTTCTTTGATTGTAGTTTTTGTTTCTAGAATACACCCTGCATCTCCAACATTATCGACGCACAATCATTGGACAATATAAATAAGCCGACTTCATCATATTGCATTTAAAAAAGTTACAACCGTTCTGTTCATTCAGTATTGAGCAACATTTACATGTTTACCCACAAAAAATCTAAATATCAAAAAGAAAAAGAAAAAGAAAAAGAAAAAGAAAAAAGCAAAATAAACATAACATTCCCCTGCATTTTCAGTCTCCATTGCCAGAACCAAAAAAGAAAACATGATTCAGTGACTTACTATTTGCATTAGACCCCTCTCCATTCGAATTCTTCTATGTACTTTGATAATAGCTATTTCTTAACATTATGTCATCATTTCCATTCGAGCACTTACCCAAGAATCCACCACCTCTCTACAGAAGAGTTCAAATGTCGATAACGCTTACTCATTGTCATACCCATCACTCGGAATCAGAATCATCATATTCATCTTCCTCCTCATTAGACGCCTCTTCCTCATCATCAGACCCCTCTTCTTCCTCGCCAGGCCCCTCTTGCTCCTCATCAAACCACTCTTCCTCCTCGTCTTCATCTGCATCGTCCGCTTCGGAATCGGTCTTTTGGGCCAACAATGCATCATTAATCCCAAATCTCTCATCTTGGAGAAAATCCTCAATCATCACTCTTAAAGCAGATTTTGTATCACTTCGATACCCAAAAAAAGCAGTAGGCTCTTCATCTTCGGAAGCATCACTGTCATTTTCTTTCTTCATTACTGCCCTTTCAGCCAACCCCATCTTTTTAGAATGCACTTCCCAGAACTTCTCCTCCTCTTCTTCATCTTTGAAAAGATCAAAACGATGCTTGTTTTGCAAAATCTATACCGTTTTTTCAACTGGTTTCTCCTTTTCAACTGGTTTCTCTTCTGCTTTGATTACATCCACTGCAGCATGCATCTCTTCCCAGAGTGTAGGGACTTCAATATCATATAACAAGTCATTTATTCTCTTGTTTACCTTCTCCAGATCATCCTTGTTCATCTGCCCAATCATCTGCATAATGGTTGATAGCCTTTCACATCTTTCTTTCTTTCTCTTCTAACTCTTTCAATATAGGGACTTCAATATCATATAACAAGTCATTTACTCTCTTGTTTACCTTCTCCAGATCATCCTTTTTCATCTGCCCAATCATCTGCATAGTGGCTGATAGCCTTTCACATATTTCTTTCTCTTCTAACTCTTTCAATAGTTGCTCTTCAGTCATGGGGGCTTTACCCTTTGGTCTTTGTTGATCATCATCACCAGCCATTTTGATTGATTTGATTTGATTTGATTGAAAAAAAATCATAAAACAATAATCTCCCTCTACAAATTCTCTCTCTGAATTTTTTTGCTCTCTGACCCTTTGGTTTCCTTGTTAATCCCTTTGGTTTCCCTGTTTATTCTCTCTCTGGAACAAATAAACTATATTCTTGTAGGGTCACGACTATTCCTAGGAGAAAGCTTTAATCGAACACGTACCCTAGTCTAATTGGCACCTATTCTAACCCACAATGTCATAATGACGTGATAAACCTAGGTAAAATGGCATTTTGTTTAATCAAAGTAGATTTTTTTTTTATTTCCTTCTCTTACTTGCGCGGGAGAAAGACTGGAAGAGGCGAAATAGAGAAACCCTAGGTAAGGGATTCTTTCCTTCTCTTATCAGATTAAATTCAAACTTACTTGTTTAATTTCATGAATGGGGGATGTTTTTATTTTATTAATTTGAAATTACTATTGCTAGGGTTTCAGGTATATACCTTTCCCAAATCTAAAATCGTTTTCTACTGTATTATGTAAACCTAGGGTTCTGTCAATTTTAAGAGTTTTTTATGATCTTGGCTGTGATTCTATATCTTAGTAAGAATTTTTTATTGTCAGGGTTTCTTTTGTTTTGTTCAGGTCTTTCATATTTTTATGATCATAAACCAATTTAGGTCTTTCATATCTTAGTATTAATTGGTTGAAACAATTGATGTTTTGTGTGATTCGTGTGACGGAAATTATGGAATTTGGTTTAGGTTGAGCTAATTTTTGTTACTAGTGGATGTTAATGGATTTAGGAATTTGCTTTTGTTGCTGTAAGGAGTAAAAGTTACATTGTAGATTAGGCCGGCGTTGTTATATAGCTGGAAAGGAGAATCTGTTACTGTACTCTATCGATTTTGTTTTTCTTCACTTCGCAACGGTGTTCTATCATGCTAAGCAATTGGTTTAACAGGGAAGAAGGCGTATTTGAACCCGGAGTTCGAAAAGCAACGCACGTGCACTCCAATTGTAGCCTATTGGAGAACCTACTCATTCCCTACCTCCACATACAACAAATGACATCGTTTGACTCCGCGGAAGATTTGGCAATCACCAAAGCATGGGCAGCCGAAAGTCGAGTTCTAGATCGCTCCTCGACCGAGACCCTTTGGGCGAAGATACATAACAAATTTAGCCAAGATTATGGGAACCCGAGAGGAAGAAGTGTTCAACAAATCAAGGATAAGCAAAACATCATCCTAGATGCGGTAGCTGGGTTTTTTAAAATCAAACACCGGATCTGGCACTCAAGCCACCTGAGCTTGTCCCCTCTACAACTTGTAAGTATCTTTATGGTTTATTCGGAACAATACTTTTTTCAATTTATATGTAACCAAATAAGTTTGTGTGTTGTTTTTGTAGCACGAAACCGTTAAAGCGCGCTACTTAGAGGAAAAGGGGGAAGCATTCACATTTGATGAAATCGTTTACTTGATAGTATTCATATTTTTGAAGTACCACCAGCTACGGAGTACCACCAGAACTCAATGGTGGGTGAATTGGACTCCATACTCTTATTTGGATT
This sequence comes from Papaver somniferum, assembly GCF_003573695.1. Classification (NCBI taxonomy): domain Eukaryota; kingdom Viridiplantae; phylum Streptophyta; class Magnoliopsida; order Ranunculales; family Papaveraceae; genus Papaver; species Papaver somniferum. The sequence continues at coordinate 99,960,636 of NC_039364.1, read as the reverse complement.
CCAGATAGCAAAGGCCAATTCTCTGTTAAGAGTGTCTATAATGTGTTGTCTAGTGCATCTAATACTTTTGCAGGTACTAATTATGTTTCTCCACAGGTATGGAAAGCTTTGTGGAAGTTAAATTATTTGTTTGGAAGTGCTTAAAAGATATAGTCCCAACAAGAGATAAACTAGGTAGATATGGAAATTATTTGTTTGGTTTTAAATATCAATGTTAGTAATATTATGGTACAACATTGTTCATTTAGGAGATAGATTCTCTCTTGGTTTATGGTACAACATTGTTCATTTGCAGGAACATAACTCCAAATAAGACAATGTCAATAGATGTCATTAATAAACTTGTGCCTCCAGGAACTAATCTTGTTCTTCTACTAATGGGATTATGCAGCCGCTAAGATGGAAACCTCCTGATAATGTTTACAAATTTTGATGCTTCTTTTAAGTCAGATTCATTACAAGGTGGAATAGGGCTAATAGTTAGGAATTGTGCAGGTAGCTGCATTCGGGTGCAAGGACAATGCTTCAATGGAGGAATGAAGATAGGAGTTGTAGCTGAGAAGCTGGAATGTAAGGCTATGCTGGAAGTTGTTACTCTGGCACAAACTTTAATCATGTTATCTTTGAATCAGATTGACAAACTTTAATAAAATCCATCAATGATTAAACCTATTATGTTAATTGGATGAATCAAGCTTTGGTTTTAGATATTAATTCTAATTGAACATAACACACAAATATAGTAGTGTGTTTTAGTTCACTTAATTCTAATTGGGGCCATAACAGTTCTTACGATTTTTATTTTCAACTGCACCAACACGTACTCCAATGTATACAAAGATAGTTTTTTACTTTAGTATCGTTATAACAACTGCAGCAACACGTACTCCGCTTTTTACCTATCATTTTGATTTATTTATTTATTTTTGATTCATTTTGATTTAATTTCTGAGTTCGAGTACGAACAAAAAAATCTTCAGTATGGAATGAATATTAATTGCATCACACTAACTCCGGTCATTTAGAGCCGTCAAAGCAGAAAATTATGCAGCAGGATAACAAGATTTGACTGAGAAAATTCTAAACATAGAACGTGCAGCATGCAAATTGAAGGATCTTTACCTACCTATTTTACCAAATTATTTACGATATACACTTAAATATTTTGCCAAATTATTTATTAGTAAATATTTTGCCAAATCTCCATTTACCCTACGTGTTCATCTCTCTCGTCTTAAATCATTTCATGTTTCTGCTCTTAAATCTTCTAACCTCCCCCTAGAAAACAAAACAAGTTGTTTACTTTGATCATCTGATTCATCTCCTGGATAAACCATATATTCCCCTGTCAGTTTTGCTTTGCGGATTAATCGGATCGACAGTGTAAGTAATTCTTTTCAGTACTGCTTTGTTAATTGAGATTGTAACTCTAATGGTCATAGTAGGGTAAATATCTTCTTCACATGCAACTGTATGTAGGTAGATAACCTCTGATTATTTGTATGATTCATATATGATAACTGAACTCACATTGTGATTTGTGATTACTCTTTGTGACAATTTTTATTATTTCGTAGTTTTATTCGGACCACAATAACATTTTCATAAGATGTTGACAAGTTTTTTCTCCGTCCAGGTATCTGAGAATTCATAATGGATCCTATAGTAATGGATAAATCTTGGATGTATACCGATAGAACCAAACCGCATTATCAAGACGGAGTCGATGCATTTATAAATTTTGCTACGCATACATACCAACAGGATATTGCAACTGGGAAACGGAAACCATACAACAAGGGCAAAGTTAAGATTCTATGTCCATGTGTGAAATGTCTCAACGTCTACGTGCACAAGGCAAGTGAAGTTAAGTATCACTTATATACTTCTGGATTCATTCAAAATTATGCCGCATGGACTAAGCACGGAGAAGGAGATGAGTCATCATGGTGGACACTTCTGGATGGTAATGGCAGCGACGGTATGCACTCTAATGAACCAGCACATGCTGTAGAGACTATAGAAATGGTTAATGCTTTATTAGGAGAAAAAATTTCAAAGGAATCTGAGAAGATGCAACGGATACTCAATGATGCTGGGAAACCCCTATACGAAGGATGTAAGGATTTTACAAAGATATATGCAATGTGTGAACTGTTTAACTTAAAGAGCAAGCACGAAGCTTTCGACAAGTTCTTTAATGAACTTATACCACTGTTACAATCCATGCTCCCTTTAGGAAATGAGATGATGAAAAGTACATATGAAGCTAAGAAGGTGATGAGAGATTTGGGTTCAGGTTACGAAAAGATACATGTATGCATCAATGACTGCATTCTCTATAGGAAGAAATACAAGGATGACATCAAGTGTCCCACCTGTGGGGAATCAAGATGGAAAGTTGACGACACCACCAAAGAGGTGCATGAAAAAATTCCGGCAAAAGTCTTGTGGTATTTCCAAATTATCCCAAGACTAAAACGGCTGTTTTAATCAAAGAGAATTGTTGAATATTTATTGTGGCACGACACCAGAAAGAAAGAAGAGGGTGTTTTAGGCATCCGACGGACTCACCAACATGGAAAAATATAGATGAAAGATATCCCGTAATTCGTGATGATCCTCGAAATCTACGGCTAGGCATTTCGGCTGACGGGGTTGACGTAAACAAAGGCATGCAAAAACAGCACAGTATGTGGCCAATTCTGACAGTGATTTACAACCTTCCGCCAGAGTTGTGCATGAAGAGAAAGTTCACCATGATGTCATTAATTATCGATGGGGGGCCTTGTAAGGACATTGATGTTATGTTACAACCGTTTGTCGAGGATCTCAAGGAATTGTTTGAGGGAGTCCAATTTTTTGATGCGCTGAAACATGAGATGTTTACTCTACGTGCGGTTGTTTTATGGACAATAAATGATTACCCTACTCTCGGTACACTGTGTGGTTGCCCCTACCAGGGACGAGACGCCTGTAAGGTGTGTGGTAAAAATAATTACTATGTCAGGCTAAAACATTGTAGAAAAGTGGTTTATACCGGGCATAGAAGATACCTACCATACGATCATCCATTCAGACGTCAGAAGGGGTTCAACGGAAAATAAGAAACTGAAAAGGCTCCGGAACTTATGATCCCGTCACAAATATACAATGAGGTAAAGATTATAAATAATAAATGTGGAAAGGGACGAAAGAACATTGTGGTGGAATTCGTGAAGGATAACCCTGGAAGAGGTGGAAAGATGAAGAGAATCGAAAATACCATCGACCCAAAGAAGGGGAAGGAGAAGGAGACCGAAAGGCGCTACTGGAAAAAGTTCAATATATGGTTTTGGCTCCTCCCCTACTGGTGGTATCATGTTGTCCACCATTGCATAGACTTCATGCACGTCGAAAAGAATGTAAGCGAAAGTATCGTTGGAACATTGTTGAATAATGAATTTAAGTCGAAAGACCACCTTGCTGCTCGAATGGACCTGAAGGAGATGGGTTTTAGAGACGAGTTTCAACCTCGGGAAAATGGCAAAGGGGGATATATACTAAAGGCAGCATGTCACTCATTAAGCCTGGAGGAAAATGACAAGTTCTGTGCAACATTATCCGAGATAAAGGTTCCACAAGGGTATTGTTCAAACTTTTCAACACTGGTGAATTGAAAAGATCGAAAGCTTATCGGACTAAAATCGCATGATTATCACATACTAATGCAACATTTTTTGCCCATTGCGATTAAATCAATTATGCCGCAGCCAACAAGATATGCTATTATTAGGTTTTGATTCTTTTTCAAGGCAATATCTAGCAAAGAAATCATGGTGGCAGAGCTAGAAAATTGCAGTCGGATCTCGTTGTGACGTTGTGCTTGCTCGAGAAATACTTTCCTCCATCCTTTTTCGACATCATGGTTCATTTAACTGTGCATCTTACCAGGGAAGTGCAAATTTGTGGTCCTGTATTCTTTCGATGGATGTATCCGTTTGAAAGGTGCATGAAGGTCATAAAAGGGCATGTGCGAAACAGAAACAGACCTGGAGGAAGCATTGCTGAAGGGAACCTTGCGGAAGAGAAAATTGAGGTTATCAGTGAGCACCAACAAAGCATGAATGATATAGTCGGAATTCCAACAGACAAACTCAACACATCTGACACTGGCGAAGATTCTTATTCTTTCAGGGGAAAACCAATGTCAAATCCTAAGTTTCCTCGTGTTGATAAGGATCTGTTTGATAAAGCGCATTTCTATGTATTGCGGAATTCGCCCGAAGTTGCTCCTTACGTTGAGTAAGTATAACTAGATCTAACCAGATAACCTCATTTTTTATTTAGTTTTTGATTCTATGTCCGAATTTCTGTAAAGATAATAACATTAATCATTGCACTGTCCAGCCGACACCAGAATTTTTTGAAGGATAAATATCTTGGTATGAGTGATAGACAGCTAGATCAAAAACATCGTGAAGAATTTGCCAAATGGTTACAAAAAGTGGTAAGAGTTTGCAGAAAATGTCACTCTTGATATGTAACTTTTGCGTTGAGACGGAGGATAATCCTTATAATGTATTTCAGGTTGACAGTGAGTGGGCAGACTCTAGGGAAAAGTTCAATCAGGACTTAAGGTGGCTATCAATCCCACCGAATGCACAAGTAGAGACATACGAAGCATATCACATCAATGGATACCTGTTTCGCACAGAAGTCTCATGATGGTTCCGTTAACCAGAATAGTGGGGTTTACGTAGAGGCAACTGACACGCACATTAGACAAGCGGAGATTACCCTTAATATGGCGGATTATTATGGTGTTTTACAAGAGATATGGGTGCTGACATATAATTCGCTGAAAGTGCCACTTTTCAGGTGTAAATGGGTTACCAAAGCAGGGGTCTCAAAAGACAAACTTGGCTACATTTTGGTTGAGCTTGATAAGTTGGGACTCCAGGATGATCCTTTCGTTGTAGCCTCCCAAGCTAAGCAGGTATTTTATGTGCCAGACCAGGAAAATAAAAGAAATTCTATTGTGTTAGGTGTACCTACCCAAATCTGGAAATATGCTGGTGATGAAGTCAACGAGGAATTCAGTACGGCAGTCATTTGTCGGAATGAGTATAAATTTCCAAAGGTAGATAAACTTGACCTGCAAAGGACATCCAAGGATGATTACTATCGGGACGATATTAAGGGTAGAACTGCAAGGAAACCACCAGCACCAGCACCAACAGCAGTCCATGCTTCTCAAACGACTACATCTGAGCAACCATTTCCAAGGACTAAGCGACAAGCCAGGTGATAGAATGTAGTTGTTTGGATTTTTCTGTTAACTAGAGAATGAATGTATGGATTGTTGAAAAAAATTGATTCTTAAATCATGGTGGGGTTTTGTATGCAGATGGGTTTTAGCAATGTTGGATGAGTTTGGATTTGACTATACTGATTATTGAATTAATATTATGTCATGCTAGGATTAGTAGTAATAGTACTAGGCTTGCACATAGATTTTTTTTTTTTGGAATTGGGCCTAAAATAGTCTTTGAATTAATATTACTCCAACAACATTTTATAAACTGGAGTAATACCCACCATCTTAAACAACATTTTATATACCCTATTGATTCATTAATTCAGTCATTCCTACCCATCTCTACTTAACAATCATTGGAATTTTAGAATCATTCACCAAGAACATTGCTTGTGTGTACATTTACAAAAACAAGAAGACAATAACAAAAACAAGTCCAATACTACAAACATTCCTTTAATATTTATCAGCTCATTGAGCATTATATCAAGTTTTTTCAATTTCCGCATCAGCACCACAAGTTTACACAACTATCAAACCCTCAAAAGATCAAAGCTTTAAACTACCATTACATATTCTCAAAATACCTTCACCAAAAGGCCATAACCCAAACCCCTTTCATTACAAACCATTACTACAAACTTGAAACAATGACTACCCCTTTCAACTTTACAATCCAAACACAAGAAAATTCTCTGTATCTTACTACTTTCCCACAAAATCAAAATAAAAGAAAATCCAAAACCGTCCGCATCAACTTTCAAAATACAAAGAAACTTACCATTTTTCGCACCAACATCAGGAAGAGTAGAAGGAAGGAAAATTACCAGAAAAGCTGTTTTGCAAAAAACTTGTTGATCGTTTTCAGGATTTATGCAATGCCTGAAAATCTAGCCTTTCCTGGTAACTCTGATGAGCTTACCACCGTTCATCCTCATCAGTATCCAGACCCTCTTTACCATAGTCCTCGCTATCAGATGGTGCAGGAGAAGTCCCACTGGATGATGATTCATCATCACTATCCTCATCCTATTCTTCCCTTTCTTCCTCACTTGACTCATCATCGAGATCAGCGATTCGACGACTCACCTTCACTGCAACAGGTTCACCCTCACTCATGGTGCGAGCAAAAATCTTGGGATTGGCAAGTTCATATTCAAATCGCCTTCTCGCCTTCTCATCATGATAATAATTCATACTTTGTTTGTCCTCCGCAGCATCCGAATCTACGTCACTGGTATCCACTTCCTCCACTTCATACTCATACCCTTATGAGGCCTCGGAATCACTTTCTGTTGAACTGCCAAAATTTGGTGTCTTGGCCTGCTTCTCAGCCTTTTCCTCATCCTTCCGTTCTTGCCATTCTAAGAACTTGGGTATCCATGCATTGTAGAGAGCCTCAAATCTCCTTTTCTTCCGCTCCTGAACAACCTTTTCTGCCTCTCTCTGACGAGTTTGCTCTTGAATCCGATGATCAATTTCAGACTGTGCATCTTCTCTTAACTGCTGCAATTCCTCTATGCTCAAAGAAGGGAGAATTGACTTGGCTTGTGCAAATTCAGGTGTTACTGGTGGTGCATTGGAAGATTTCCGATGGAATTGGTTGAATTATGGGCAGGATCAACCATACTCTCAATTTAGTTTGCTAAACCTAAACCTTTCCTCTTCTGTTAAAGATCTCTCTGAAAATGGTAATCTCTCTGCTAATTAACCCCTCAAATACCCCACTGTGCCAATTCAATTCCATTTATGGCGCTTAGTTAGCCGTCATGTCACTTTGTTAACTACGCCCATTCAAAGCCATCCGTGTCCCCTTCGCTCTAATAACTATAATTACCCTATCAAGACCTATTTTCAACACCTAATTCCCATTAAGACTTTTACCCTCTTTGTAACTGCCATTAAGGGAGTATCTGGTGGGTCACCAAACTTTGATGTTTATCTTTGGGGTCTAATTAACTCTTTATGTTTTATACATACTAGGAGATGGAAGCACCAGTTGGGAGGCTTCATTGCAACCTGCTAAAAATGCTCTTCCTGCTAGAACAATCCTTCATATAATAGCGTGTCCAAAAAAGGAAAATGTCAGGTCAGAGACGGGTAGCCCGCTTGCCACTTCAAGCCCGTCTCTGACGAAAATAGTTGAGGGCAGCTGCGGTTCGGTACTGGATTTCGACTTCGGGTCACGGGTATCCCGCTTAGAGAGTCCGCTTTCCAAATAGCTTCCAAGTGTTTGCTGCCGCCTCTTAACGGCCAATAAGTTTGGGTGGCGTTCAATAGGTATTTGCATGCACTTAGTAGGCATGTGCCTCCACGATATCTCAACTAATTGATCTCGAGGATTGAAAAAGGATGGGTGAGATGTGTTAACTGTTGGTCTTCTCGTCCATAAGGCCTGTTTGGAAGAAATCAGTTTTAATTTCCAATTTTGTAACTCTGTAACTTCCACATTCCATCTCCGCAAAATCCCTTCAGTGTGCCAATTGTTGAAGCTATGTCTAAGCGAGGTTATAACGCATACCTAAATCTGAATGATCGCCCAGCCATGTCTACAAATCAGGAATCCATGGGTAGACCAGAGGAAAAGAAGGCTAAGATGAATATGCAAGAAAACCAGGTATTGATTTTTGATATTCATGGAAGAATTGTTGGGTTCAAGGTGTTGAAAGTGAATTTCATAGTTGTAATTGGCTTTATTAGTAACTGTGATGGTGTTATTGATTGGGATTCCCCCATTTCTCCAATTTGACAGGTAGTAGAGATAAGCAGTAGCAACAGTGAGGAACCAAATCCAAACATGCAAGTTGATCTTTTATAAACCAAATTACAGACTCCCAAGTTATTTATAGCATTCCAATTCAAAGGATTACCAAAGAAATTTTGATTATAGGTGTTTAGAAGATTTGCAGAAATAGTTTTGGAGAACCCAATAACTTACAGAAAATGGAAGTCAAAATATATTCCAGAGAAAGCTAGGGAATTAGTCTTGAGGGTGTTGGGTGTACTTTTTGGCCACACTTTCAATTTAGCGTGTTTATTTAAATGTTGAGTAGTTCAACGAGTGTAGTATATTCAAAACACTAATCATAAGCATCTAAAGATGGGCAGTTTGGTGGATTGGTACGTTATCTAACTTCTTCGAGGTCATGCGTTCGAATATGGGCGAAAGCTTTTCATTAATTTTTTCAAAACGAACTTTTTAGCCACACTGTAAAACCGGAGTGTCTATAGAACACACACTATGTACACACATATACTAGCGTGTCCAAAGAACAACTTTTTGGCCACACTTTGAATTTGGCATGTCAATCAATCGTACACTATGGACACGCATATACTGGCGTGTCTAATGAACCAACTTTAAAACCACACCTTAAATGGAGTGACTAACCTTTTGGACACGCCACAACTACCTAATGTGGCCATAGACTGGTCTATAAAACATGCCCAATACCTAATGTGGCCATAGACTGGTCTATAAACACGCCCAATCAAAAATTTGAAGTTAACGTGACTAAATGATTAAAATTTTGACACGCTACTAGCCATGGCGTGGCTGAAAGCACTTATATGAACAAGCCCATTGAACATGGCGTGTCTATTGGGTAGAAGTATACCCTATAGGCACGCCAAAACCAAAAAGGCGTGACAGGCAAATTTATATTTGGCGTGTCTAAAGGCCATTTCTGTACTAGTGACTGCAACAGGTTCACCTTCACTCATGGTGCGAGCAAAAATCTTGGGATTGGAAAGTTCATATTCAAATCGCCTTCTCGCCTTCTCATCATGATAAGAATTCATCCTTTGCTTGTCCTCCGCAGCATCCGAATCTAGGTCACTGGTATCCACTTCCTCCACTTCATACTCATACCCTTCTGAGGCCTCGAAATCACTTTATGTTGAACTGCCAAACTTTGGGGTCTTGGCCTGCTTCTCAGCCTTTTCCTCATCCTTCCGTTCTTTCCATTCTAAGAACTTGGGTAGCCATGCATTGTAGAGAGCCTCAAATATCCTTTTCTTCCGCTCCTGAACAGCCTCTTCTTCCTCTCTCTGACGAGTTTGCTCTTGAATCCGATGATCAATTTCAGACTGTGCATCTTCTCTTAACTGCTGCAATTCCTCTATGCTCAAAGAAGAGGGAATTTACTTGGATTGTGCAAGTTCAGGTGTTACTGGTGGTGCATTTGGAAGATTTCCGATGGAATTGGTTGAATTCTGTGCAGGATCAGTATACTCTCAATTTAGTTTGCTAAACCTAAACCTTTCCTCTTCTGTTAAAGATTTCTCTGAAAATGGTAATCTCTCTGCTAATTAACCCCTCAAATACCCCATTGTGCCAATTCAATTCCATTTATGGCGCTTAGTTATCCGTCATGTCACTTTGTTAACTACGCCCATTCAAATCCATACGTGTCCCTTTCACTCTAATAACCATCATTACCCTATCAAGACCTATTTTCAACACCTAATTCCTATTAAGACTTTTACCCTCTTTGGAACTGCCATTAAGGGAGTATATGGTGGGTCACCAAACTTTGATGTTTATCTTTGGGGTCTAATTAACTCTTTATGTTTTATGCATACTAGGAGATGGCAACACCAGTTGGGAGGCTTCATTGCAACCTGCTAAAAATGCTCTTCCTGCTAGAACAGTCCTTCATATAATAGCATGTCCAAAAAAGGAAAATTTTGGCCATATTACGTTTCAGAAGTAATATTAACAATAATTAAAGCAGATACTAATTAACCAGTAAACTCAAAATGGATATTAAAATAAGTAATAAGGGAGAAGGGAGAATTTCTTATTCACTTAAGAAATTGGGATACAAAATACAATAACCTAAGGGAGCTATTTATACAAGTCTTAAGGTGTTAGCTTGTATACACCACCTAGTATTACATGTCACACTACATGTAGGATGTTATGTAGCAATAACACCTCTAGCTTGAAAACCGTGCAATTCAACACCCACTAGCTTTAGGTGTTAATCTCATCCAACAAAATAGCTTACTATTGCTTAAGTAGCTTATACAAGTTGCTTATACAAGGTGCTTGGTGTAACAAGGTGCTTATGCAAGGTGCTTGGTGTAACTAATGGTGTTAAGTGGATAGCCACCATATCCCATGCATATTATAATTGGCCACACTTTGATTTGGCGTGTTTATTAAAATGTTGAGTAGCTGAACCAGTTTAGTTTTTTCAAAACACCCTATAAACACGTCTAAAGATGGGCAGCTTGGTGGATTGATACGTTACCTAACTTCTTTGAGGTCATGCGTTCAAATATTGCGTTCGAAAGATTTTTATTAATTTTTTCAGAAGGATGGGCTTGTTTAGAAGGATGAAAGCGTCTTCTTCTAGAAGTTTTAAGGTAATTGGGATTCCACTTGCCATTTCAAGCCCGTCTCTGATGAAAATAGTTGAGGGCAGCTCCGGTTCTGTACTGGGTTTCGACTTCGGGTCACGGGTAGCCCGCTTAGAGAGTCCGCTTGCCAAATAGCTGCCAAGTGTTTGCTGCCGCCTATTAACAGCCAATAAGTTGGGGTGGCGTTCAATAGGTCTTTGCATGCACTTAGTAGGAATGTGTCTCCACGATATCTCAACTAATTGATCTCGAGGATTGAAAAAGGATGGGTGAGATGTGTTAACTGTTGGTCTTCTCGTCCATAAGGGCTGTTTGGAAGAAATCCGTTTTAATTTCCAATTTTGTAACTCTGTAACTTCCACATTCCATCTCCGCAAAATCCCTTCAGTGTTCCAATTGTTGAAGCTATGTCTAAGCGAGGTTATAATGCATATCTAAATCTGAATGATCGCCCATCCATGTCTACAAATCAGGAATCCATGGGTAGACCAGAGGAAAAGAAGGCTAAGATGAATATGCAATAAAACCAGGTATTGATATTTGATAATCATGGAAGAATTGTTGGGTTCAAGGTGTTGAAAGTGAATTTCATAGTTGTAATTGGCTTTATTAGTAACTGTGATGGTGTTATTGATTGGGATTCCCCCATTTCTCCAATTTGTCAGGTAGTAGAGATAAGCAGTAGCAACAGTGAGGAACCAAAGCCAAACATGCAAGTTGGTACTGGAGGTGTTGGAGAAGTCAAAGAGGATAGGGTTTCTATGCATGATAGTGCCAGTGTTTATGCATTGGATCCTCAACTCCAAGGGGCTGATGAATGGTGGGTGGTGTATGTCGTTCATCCTGACAAAGGCCGGTTTGTGATTAATGAGGGTGTGGTGCTTGTAGGGGAGCAGAAGGTGGTTTTTAGTGGTGCTAGACAGGGGTTCTATTCTGCACCAGTTCCAGTTGCGTGTAAAGCTAATATTCGGGAGAATGACACTCATGGTTTCCCCAAATCTTCATGCTGGCACCAGTGATGCGACAGTTGGCAGAGGATTCTTATGATATTGAAATATTCGGACCAGGGGAGATAAATGATTCTAATGAGATTCCTGAGGATGTAGTAGTGCCTATGCCTCCTCCTAGGGGAAACTATTCTGTGCCAAGGAGGAGGGCTGCACCAGAAAAGAGTGGAGCTAACAAGAAGGTTGTTGGAAGTGGTGTGGGGACCTCTGGGGTTGCACCAGGAGTTTGAACAGTATTCAACCATCCCCTTCCAGATGGTAAAGTAAGTATTCCTGTAAATGTTTTTTGGGTGAATATTGCATATGTTTCTCATGGATAAACAGTTAATGCTAGTGGTGCTGATTTTGGATTTGATAGTGTTGGTTTTAAAGACAATGATGTTCAATTGAATGTATATGTGGTTCTGGGTTATTGTATTATGCTTGGTTGAGTGGTTGTTGTGTTTAATTTTGGTTTCGAGCTTGATATGGTGACTATAGTAAATAGCAGGGGGAATTTGAAAGGGGGTTATGCTCAAAAGTGTTTTCTACAGAAAGTTATTTACTAAAAATGTCTAGTTTTTTTAAAAATTCCGAAAAAGGTATAATGTGTACACATTATAGGTGTGGATTCTTGATATTGTGTACATAATATCAAGCAATGGGTACATATTCAAACATTTTTGGTAATTTATAACATTTTTGGGAATAACTAAAGAAAACTAGACACCGTTGGAAATTTTCTCGTTATCATGAAGGTTTGAAATTGTTTTATGGGGTTAATAGTTTTATCTGGGCATTCATATGAACTACTCCAACTGGTAACATAGGCAACTTTGAAGTTATAGAGATAGAATAACATATTAGTACATGAATACTTGAGAGAGCAATGAAAAATCTTACCAGAAATGCAGTGTGGTAGCTGAGAGGAAATTTTGATAGCACACATAGTCCAGGAGTAGGATCTTTTAGAAACCAAATTGCAGACTCCCAAGTTATTTATAGCATTCCAATGCAACGTATTACCAAAGAAATTTTGATTATAGGTGTTTAGAAGATTTGCAGAAATAGTTTTGGAGAACCCAATAACTTGCAGAACATGCAAGTCAGAATCTATGCCAGAGAAAGCTAGGGAATTAGTCTTGAGGGTTTTGGGTTTACTTTTTGGCCACACTTTCAACTTGGCGTGTTTATTTAAATGTTGAGTAGTTCAACAATCTAGTATTTTCAAAAGACTAATCAAAAACATCTAAAGATGGGCAGCTTGGTGGATTGGTACGTTATCTAAATCCTTCGAGGTCATGCGTTCGAATATGGGCGAAAGATTTTTATTAATTTTTTCAAAACGAACTTTTTAGACACGCTATAAAACCGGCGTGTCCATAGAACGCACACTATGGACACACATATACTAGTGTGTCCAAAGAAGAACTTTTTGGCCACACTTTCAACTTGGCGTGTTTATTTAAATGTTGAGTAGTTCAACCAATCTAGTATTTTCAAAACACTAATCATAAACATCTAAAGATGGGCAGCTTGGTGGATTGGTACGTTATCTAAATCTTCGAGGTCACGCGTTCGAATATGGGCGAAATATTTTTTTTTTTTAAAACGAACTTTTTAGCCACGTTATAAAACCGGTGTGTCTTTAGAACGCACACTATGGACACACATATACTAGCGTGTCCAAAGAAGAACTTTTTGGCCACACTTTCAACTTGGCGTGTCTATATATCCTACACTATGGACACGATATACTGGCGTGTCTATAAATCGTACACTATGGACACACATACACCAGCGTGTCCAAAGAAGAACTTTTTGGCCACACTTTGAATTTGGCATGTCAATCAATCGTACACTATGGACACGCATATACTGGCGTGTCTAATGAACCAACTTTAAAACCACACCTTAAATGGCGTGACTAACCTTTTGGACACGCCACAACTCCCTAATGTGGCCATAAACTGGTCTATAAACACACCCAATACCTAATGTGGCCATAGACTGGTCTATAAACACGCCCAATCAAAAATTTGAAGTTAACGTGACTAAACGGTTAAAATGTTGACATGCTAGTATCCCTGGCGTGGCTGAAAGCACTTATATGAACACACTCATTGAACATTGTGTGTCTATAGGGTAGAAGTATACCCTGTATACACGCCAAAACCAAAAAGGCGTGACAGGCAAATTTATATTTGGCGTGGCTAAAGGCCATTTCTGTACTAGTGTCCTTAGGGTTTCTGCCGTATATATGCTGGTGTCGTTAGGTTATTCTTCCTAGTTCAAAACAAAGACTTTCTCTGTTGAATACCACATTTCCTTCATCATGTCGAGCAGAAGCGAATCATCTTCGAGTCGGCTAGATTCTTCAGTCAAACGCATGCAGCCTGATTCTGGCGACAATTCCCCCGTCCAGATCATTCGAGTTAAGAAGATCATACATGTATGTTTTATTTGACCAATAGATATTTGCTTGTTACCATCAGCGAGTGAGAAAATAGTTTCTTTGTTGTAGAGATATCCGTTTTGAACATGTGTGAACGTTGTCGATGATGATGATCTGACCACCCCTTTTTCTTCGAATTCGACCAGACTAACCACTGCAGATATGGAAAATGCTGATTTGGGTGTTTCTTTCCATGAATATCCTAATGTAGGCTCGTTATTCGAAATTTGCATGAGGTGTTTATCTTCCAGCTACCGAAATGTTGGTAGATTCCTTGTGCGAAAGGAATTCGTAACTCTGTACACGAAAATATGGAGAAGATATGGCCATATTGCTACCAGAAACGTGGTGCGACACTGCTCGTCTGCCCTGGTAACCACAGTGAACTGTCTCCTACCCATGATTGTTGAAATGGAAGGCACATCCATCCGTAATGTCGCGGAATCAACTATTGAAAAGTGGGAAAACACGGTGTCTACCTGTGAATCCCTCGAGTTTAATGTAAGTTGGTTGCGGCATCGTCTTGATATCGTGAGGATTGATAGAGCCGGCATCCTTGCCAACGTTGTTCCTGCCACAAAGGCCATTTTGGAGGAGGAGAAGGCTTTGATCGTGGAATCCCAAAGGGTGGGAAAAGGCAATACAAGACTTGAAGAGTAGGACTGAAAGATATCAAAGCAGGTTGAAGATGATGCTTTCAAGGAACTAAATCTATTAGATGGGCTTTTCTAAGTCATGTAATTGTGAGACACCTGATTTTCTTTCTGGGTTTCGATTTTTTTTTGTATTGGTTTTGGGAAAATAAGAGAATATTAATTAATATGCTTCGATTAAATGAATTTTGATAATTAGGATGTGAAGGAAACGGAAAAATGCCTGGTTAGCCGTGCAATGAGACGACGAGGGGTGAGGTAATAGTTAGGCGTAGTATGCCTTGAGCAATTTTCCATTAATGATTGTTTTCAATTTTCCTTCATCTTCCTTGATGACCTTGTAGTACCCACTGTTGTACGCTTTGGTGACCACATAAGGCCCTTCCCATTTTGGGGAGAATTTTGGTGCTGACATGTCTTGTTGAATGTGTTTGGCAGTTTTCAACACCAGATCTCCTACTTGAAAAACTCGAGGTTTCACCGCTTTGTCATATGCTCGGGAAATTCTATTTATGTATGCTTGCGCGTGATCTTCTGCTTTATCCCTTCTAGAATCCAAAGTGTCTAGCTCCGCTACCCTGGCATTCGACGTTTCAGTTTCATTCCATTGGACTCCACTTGCCTCGGCAATCCTGACTGACGAGACTTTAATTTCTACTGGGAGAATGGCGCTCGCCCTGTAGACGGGAGAGTAAGGAGAGGCGCCAGTAGAGATCCTTGGTGATGTCTGATATTCCCAAAACGCCATGGGTAACGGTCCATGCCATGTTCGAGGGTTATCGTGCACTGTCCGGCTGAGGATTCGAATCAGAGTCTTGTTAGTTCTTTCGGCCTGCCCATTCCCTTGGGGGTAGTAAATGGTGGAGAAAACTTGTTTAATTCCATATTCTTCAAGTAACTCTCGCACTTTCTTGTTGGCGAAAGGAGTGACGTTGTCAGCGATGATGTGTTTAGGAACACAAAATGACAGATGATATATTCCTTAATGAACGCCGCAATTGTGGCTCCAGTAGTCCCTCGTAAAGGAACGGATTCGACCCATTTGGTGAAATACTCCGTTGCAGTTATTATATACTCATGTTGTTTCGATGATGACGGGTTGATCTTCCCGATGATGTCGAGTCCCCAGCTATAAAATGGCCACAGACTACTTATCGAATGCAGCGGAGTAGATGGTGCGTGAATAATATTTCCATGAATTTGACATTTGTGGCATCTTTGAACGAAAGCAGCCGCGTCGTCTTCCATGGTCGGCCAGTAGTACCGCTCGTGTATCTGGAGAAACAACTTCCTTTTCCCTTGGTGTTCTCCTTCATGCATTTCTTTCAGCATGGTTGGGATTTATGCCTCGCCCAGGAATCGTAATAAGTCTCCCCCAAAGCTTTTACGATACAAGATTCCTTCGTGGAGTATGAATCTTTTGGATCTTTGCTTTACCCTGGTTGCATCTCTCTTGTTGGCAGGAAGTACGCCGTCGCGAAGACAATTGATGTACGGCTTCTGCCAGTCCCCAGCGTGGTTAATATTGATAACTTCTAGTTGATGTGGCGGTGTTTGGCAATTGGAACAAGATCCTTGGAGCAAACGAGATTGAGTCTCAATTTCTGGCCAGTAGTATCCAAGGCATTGCAGACGACGGTAAAGTGTTACCACCAACATTTGCCCGCAAACTTCTTTATGAATATAGTTAAGCTGTTGCTTCACCTCTTCATCTCCGAGACATCTTGATAGGGAACCATCTGGGTTTCGGTGGTACAACATCCCGTGAAGCGTGAAGAAGTTTTGTAAAGTTTTGAGATTGATCTTCCCTTGAGAAAGCGAGTTGTTAAATTCTTGAATAATCGGTGTTCTCCAGTCGTTGGTGTGAGTGGGGAAAAACGATTTGCTGGTTTTTACGGAATTGAAGAGTCGACCGTGTGGAGACTCCTTGAACCGAGCGAAATGTTGAACCTCACACAGATGCACTGCAATAAGGGAGTGCTTTAAGTTCGAGAGATCAATTTGTAAGACAACGGCCTAAACCAAGAACAACGGCCGTTCCATAGTCAATTCGGTCACAAGAGAGGATGGGTTGATCTGTAGGAGGGAAGCTGAGAAATGCATGACATCAATGGTGATCTGAGATTGTAGGTGTGTTGTGAATTCAGCGTGAAAATGCTCTGAATGATTGAATTTTTCTCAATTGAGAGTAATTTCTGTGACTTCGTGTAGACGAAAGATTGTATGTATGAACTTTGATGAGAAATTGCTCGTCTTGGCGAATATCGTTCGAGTGTTCGAAGACTTCTGTCCTTCAATCAGGATTCAGGGACATTTTATAATGCCGGAATTGAAAACACCATGATCCATGAAGTGTGACAGTTGCTGGAATCAGAGAATGGGAAATGGGGAAATCATGTTAAAACCAATTACTCATCGTGCAGAGACTTGGTTAACTTTCCCCCCACTACTTTGCCGGCTCTTCCAACTGATTGCACGACTTGCTCACATTCTCATCGTGGGTGAACACACGTGCCATAGACCGCCATACCAAAACCCTAGTTAATATCCCCCATGTGACACGATTGAAATCTCGTGATTGTGGAGTCAGTTGCTGATTTTATGGGACGATGAGTCCATGTAGCGCTGAGTTGAACATGATTAGCAAATGTTTCGAAACTCATGAATTTAATGTGTCTGCTGAGACGAGGTATCATTATAACCTAAGACGAGCAAAACTGTGTCGCTAAATTGTTGAATATTGATAGTTGAACCAATATTCTTGATTTGAGCAAATATTGCTAGTCTGAGCGAATATTGCTAATTGAGTAAATATTGCCGGTTCGAGCGAATATTGCTAGTTCGAGCAAATATTGCTAGTTTGAACAAATATTGTTCTTTTGATGAATTGTTGGTAGCTGGACCAAATAAAATGTTAATTTAAGTTACTGACTGCTGAGTCGAGCAAAATAAATGTGAATATCAATCATGGAACCAACATAAAATTATCAGAGTGTTCGAATCTGCACAGAATCACGTTTCTGCAGAGCTCTGGATTCAAAACCCTAATTTTACCGAAATGATGATTTATTGCAAATCAACATGGGACCGGCTACATGGGATGACGGGTTCACCATATAACGCCCAGATGCTCGAATGAGCAAAAAATACCAAAGTCTCTTGAGGACCAGTTGGTGAAAGAATGATTAAATGCTGGTTTAATCATTTGCTGAAATAATGCTCGTGTGATCAACAAATCATAAAACCTGATGTATAAAGTATGAAGGGCCTACCAAGAGGTCACGAGACCGTCTCTTGATGGTCGTGGGACCAGCAGATGGTCGTGGGACCAGCAGATGGTCGTTTGAGCGAACTTCCAATTGTTTGGAAAGAGTTCGAACCTAATATGAGCAACTGAGCAAATTAGGTTAACATCATTAAAACATGCGGGACCAGCTGTTTGCAAGCCTCAGGGTCACCCTTGGTCGGTCAAGGGGATGTGCTCGTGTCACCATGATGTCTGTGCTTCAGTCCTGAGAATTTTTATATTTTTTGGTGCACGTTTGAGCAACATTTGGAGAAAATATGAAAAATCCATGGTTTTGCTGAAACTGGGAAAAATACATGATATGATGAAAATAAATAAACAAGGAATCACAAGGTGTGGGACCGGCCACGGCTAGGGAATGGCCGGCCGGCTGACACGCGGTCCCACATGCCTTTCCCAGTTTTATGTGATTTTATGTATTTTTCTCTGATTTAAAGGAAATTCCATGAAACTGGAGAGTTTGGAGAAATTAGGGAACTTCCATGAGATGAGAGACATAAATTAAAATATAAAATAGGGAATGGGAGTGTGGGACTGGCGATGGTCGTGGCATAGCCGGCCGGCCAATGGGCGTAGCTCGCAAGGCACTCTTCCCAATTTTATGTAATTTTGATGATTTTAGATAATTTTCATAAAATCAAAGGGATTTGTTGAAAACCAAGATATTTTGTTGAAATCAGGGAGTTTACATGAAATCAGGAAACAAAACACCAAATAATAATAAAATAATGGGCATGTGGGACTGGATAGAGCCCGGTCCCACAAGTTTTCCTAATTTCTTAATATTTTCCATGATTTTAGAGAAAATACATGAAATTAGGTAATTTTAGGGAAAATTCATAAAATCAAGGAATTTTCATAATTTGAGAAGGAATAACAAAATAATGGGACGTGAGGTGCGGTACCGGCCACGACCAAGGCATGACCGGCCGGTCGGCGGTCCCGCGACACCTTTCCCTAATTTTATAATTTTTGATAAAATCATGTGATTTAGATAAAAATACATGAAATTAGGTAATTTTCATGATTTCAAGGAAAATTCATAAAATCAATGAATTTTCATAATTTGAGAAGGAATAATAAAATAATGGGATGTGAGGTGTGGGATCGGCCACGTCCAAGGCATGACCGGCCGGCCGGCGGTCCCGCGACACCTTTCCCTAATTTTATTATTTTTGATAAAATCATGTGATTTAGATAATTTCTTTTAAATAAAGGAAATTTGCTCGTACGAGAGGATTTTCATGAGATCGTGAAAATAGTAAAAATATGGTAAAATATAAAATTAGGCACGGGACTAGTCACGGCATGACTGGCCGGCTGGTGAGCCTAGTCCCCTGGCGCTTTTGTTTAATATTTTATTATTATTATTTTCCATTCCTATTTTGCATAGGTTCCTCGTTCGTTCGTATTTTTGAAATGCTCGTTCGTGCATTCAAAATGCTGGTCTGTGCATTATCTGCTAATTACACTTGCACCATTTTTTCCAGGGCTTATTCGATGCTCAGATACCTGTTTCGTTGAATATTTATTACTAACCTGTGGAATTCTGCTGGAAGAAACACAGATTGAAGTAACGAAATATAAAGAGGAATCGTAGAATATTGCTGGATATTCAGGCGATTGATTGACGACTCGTAGAATATTTCTGGATATTCAGGAGATGGCTCGTAGAATATTGTTGGATATTCAGACGATGGCTCGTAGAATATTGTTGGATATTCAGACGATTTAAGATAATTAATTGCTGGCTCTATACTAGAAGGGCTTCATGTCTAGGAGCATTAATTATCTGAGGGTTGAGCAATATGAACTTGCTGGAGTGTCATATTCCTCTTGCATAGTCGGGGAAAACTTGGTTACATCTTGAAGACGTTGTCGCTCTGTACTAGTAGACATGCTGTCTAGGAGCCGCCCAATCTTTCGATTTCTATACGGTATGAGATGTGTCGTGGCCTCAGCTAAAAGACTACACATCTACATCTTCTCTGAGAGTCTTTCTCCATCATAGGTGGCATGAGCTTTCATGCACAGAGACATGAGTCTCGATACTCATCCGATTGCCGGATCTGGAGTAATTACTGAAATTGCTCAGTATTCATGAGATGTGTCGTGGCCTCAGCTGAGAGACTACACATCTACACGTACTCTGAGAGACAGCCTTCTCAGTCAGAGATTTATGACATGAGCTTTCATGCTTTAATGAGAGACATGAGTCTCAATACTCATCCGGTTGCCGAATCTGGAGTATAGTTTTACAATTCTACCCTTTATCGAAAATCCACCATCTACATTAAGTCCCCTGCTTAGTGAGGAACAGTCATGTTCCTCAGTCATCATTTAATGGTGATTTTCCAGGTATAAATAAAAATAAGTAATTGAACTTAGTCATAAGATAAGATATTACCGGATTTCGACTGAATGAGAAAACCGTGGTTTGAGAGGGAACCTCTATGGCATAATAGAGCGTCATCCAGTGAACATAAAACCGTGTATAACCACTGGTTCGATGGTGGAACCTTGGTTGGCTTAGGATTCACGGGTCGGGCCCAAAATGGAAATCCTTATGGAATTAGGTTTTGGAAATAAAATTAGGTATAAAAGGAAATTAATCCTTTTTTTTATTTCTTCCCACAACCGACCACCATCTTCATCTTCATCTTCCTCCCATCTCACGTCCGAGCATCAGGAGCAGCAGGAGAAGTTCACCGGAATTCCACCGCCGGCGCCGTCCGTTCACCGTCCGGCCGAATTCCGGCCGGTAACGTCCAGGTAAATTATTATTTTTTTACTTTTGCTGGCTGATTTCATGAGTTTTTCATGCTTCCATCATGTTAAAATGTTTTTATGTTGACGTGATTTTTGTAGAAAAACCCTTGTTTTATCAAACGTATGTTCGTTCGATCGTTAGTTTTGAAAACTAATAAAAACCCCTAATTTATGGAAGATTTTTTATTTATATATATGGACTTAGGTCCAGTGATAAAACTTAGTGCATGAGCTTTCATGTGAACCAAGATTTTACCTTAATAGATGTGAGCTTTCACAAAACCGAAATAAACCCCGTTTTAGAAGACGATGCTCATTCGAGGAAAATAGATATATATATTTTTATGTATGTGAACTTATGTCCAGTGATAAATTTATTTATAAGCTTTCATGAGAATTAGTATTTTATCACAATAGGTGTGAGCTTTCACAAAACTAGCATAAACCTTCGTTTTTAATAAAACGCTAATACGAAGGAAAATAGATTTTTTTATATATATGTAGCCGTGACATATTTTATGTGAAACATGATGACATATTTTATTCACATGGATTTGTTCTTATTAGATAAATTCTGAAAATTTATATGAACAAATTGCATTAATTATTGTTTTGTAAAATCAAGACATGGGTTTTGAGTAACCTTTAAACTATACAACTTATTTGTGATGAAGTCATGTCTTATTGTAAATATCATAGTTCAGTTGTGCGAATGTTCACATTATGAAAATTAAGTACATGATTTTATGAGAAAATCATTTTCCATGAACTAATGAAGTGTTGTTCGTTATTGCAGGTTTCAAGGAACGAATTGATTTCGTGTGTTAACTCTTGTATTGCAACCACTATTGTTAGTGAAATTGAAAGAGGTAAGAGTTCAAGATTTACTGTTTGTAGACACCGGCGTTTTAATTTGCAAGATTCCATCATCTTATTGAATTCGCGGATGACTGAAACATTGTGTGGATTTCACAGCAGCTTTGCGAGGATGTCTGATTCTCCAGCCAATGACGCTTCCAGAGATGAAAGGTGTGCAGATGATGATATCTCCATAGAGGAAACATGCACGGATGAGACTTCCGTTGGTGAGGAAGACGAAACACCTGGAGTCAAGAATGTCCCGAACATAGATGATGCTTTCTTTGAAGTTCAGGAGCCCGAAAATCGTCTCAAGTCCCTGGTATATCGCCTTCTGATCAATCCCAGGACGGTCACTCGAAAGAAATTGGTGACTCCTCGTGCTGCTATTCGGTTCTGTCTTGAACGAGGATTATTCCAGGCTTCAATGATTGAATTCAAGCTTTCTCGACGCCCTTTAGAGAAGTTCTCGGGATGGTCTAGACACATGCTGGGATTTCCTCGTGTTAGAGCTATGATGGATAGAGCACAAATTACCAAGGCCGTTCAAACATCTGGAGATTTGTATATCTTTCATGACAGACGAGGTATTGTAGTTCTTCTTGCTCGCTGGTGCATCCCAACTCGTACGTTTATATGCAGCTAGGGAGAGTTCACTATTACCTTGGAAGATGTAGTTGCTTTGTTGCATCTTCCAATTACAGGTAACTTTCCTGAAGAACTTTGGACGGCGAAAGAGAAAGCTGTTTCCAAAACTTTAACAGCTGAGATGGAGAGAATCAACAAGGTTTTTGGTAAAGGTTGTTACGCTCATTGGTTGACACATTGGTGGCCACGAGACGCCCCTCTTGATGAACCCGACGATATGTTGTCTATTGCTATTTTCTTGTGCTTATGGCTGTCCAGAGATGTGTTTGAAGATGTTGGTACCTTGTTGAAGTTGTTTGTAATTCCTTTCGCTATTAAATTGGCTCAAGGTGAACAACTTCCACTCGGTATATTATTCTTGGGTTCTTTATATTCTAACCTGGACTCTTTAGTCGTAGACTCCAGTGTTTCGAACGGCTTCATGAAGATTGAATGCTACGCCAATATGATATTCCTCCAAGCTCTGATGTGGGAGCGTTTCGGAAACTATGCACCCATTCCCCGTAGTGTCTTACAAAGTCTGAACTCTGCTGATGCTCGACGTATCTTCCATGAGAAAGACAACGCTAGGATTATGCGCTGGTCTACGAAGCAAATTCAGTCCAAGACACGCTTCATCGACGTATTAGATGACGAGTCTGAGTTCAACT
Organism: Papaver somniferum; assembly: GCF_003573695.1. Lineage (NCBI taxonomy): Eukaryota > Viridiplantae > Streptophyta > Magnoliopsida > Ranunculales > Papaveraceae > Papaver > Papaver somniferum. The sequence continues at coordinate 99,937,644 of NC_039364.1, read as the reverse complement.
TCCGTCCTTGGGTGGTGGTTCCTCCTTACGTTTCTCAATTGAAGACTTTCAATGCTGGAGAAAGTAAGTATTTGAAATCCGGTGCTGATTTGAGTGATGGCGAAAGATCTTTCATGCTGAGTTGTACTCCCGGTCACATAATATCAGCAGTGTATGGAGATTTTTCGGTGGAGGAGTATAATATTGACAGAACCGCCCGTCAGATGGGTATGGACCAATGTGTTCCAACCTTCAGAAGGAGAATACCATCAGTGGAACAACTTAAGACTTGTTTAGATCACACACATGATGAAGGGAGCTCCTATTGGTTCCCTTGTATTGATCGAACCACGTACGTGACTCCAGGTTACATGGAATTCTGGGATCAGCAGCTTGAGCGTCTTAATGATTATGTGACGGCCTCCCAACCTTTAGTGAAGGATCCCCCTTCTTTTGAGATGAGTGCCTCTCGTCCCAGACTAAGGAATATTTCTGGTGGTGACAAACGAAAGACATCTCCAGGAGGTTCACCGGTATGTATTCTTTTGCATATTCCTCATACAACTCGTATAATCGTCTTTAATTACTACATCAATTTCTTTTGCAGGAGGGTCGTGCTGTGAGACCTCGAATTCAAGTGAATTTCTCAGAGACGGAGGCAATTTCCCACGGTGGAGAAGGCAGGAGAAAGAATTGCAAGTTGTTTCCCAACACCATAAAGTCCCCAGTCGCCTTTTTGGTGAGTTGTTGATATTTTTCCGCTGTGACTTCTTCCATCCGCATTATCAGGATCTCAAAACCAATATTTGTTATTTGGTTACAGGACTTTGCTCCGCCTAGTATTGACGGTCTTCGATTCTCTGCTGCTGAGCAGACGACTTCTGATTTGAGCGTTGAAGAAGAAGTCGCCGTGAGTAATTTCCTTTACCATCGGACATAAAATTTTCATGTGAAGATGCTAATTACTTGATAATATGTCCAGGAGGATGTCATCATGGAGGCGGAAAGTGCTGATGTTCGACCTTCCTCTGAGAATATAGATGAAGGCGCTTCCAAAGATTCGGAGCCAAATAGAAGTAATGAACCCCTTGTCGTTAATACGGACAATCATAATTCCTCGAGTACTTCGCAGACCTCCAAAGTAAGTATATACCCTGTACCCTCTTCATAGAAGTATGAAAGTGCTGATTTGTGAATGAATGAATGAGAATCTATGTGTATATATGAAAAAACTTGGTCGAACTTCGTCGTCAGAAAATTCAGAACCCAGGTTTTTACCAAAAACGCCGTAAAATCTTCATATGGAATCGGATTTTCAATATCTTCATATGTATCCTCAAGCCCAGGAAATTTCCAAGATTTAGCAAAAATGCTTTTTAAGTTTGGAGTACGTTTAGGGCCTGAAAAAGACGAAATAGTAAACTTCCAGGAGCCTTTCAGAACTTTTTTCAGATTGCATGTTTCCCGATGTGTTGACCACAGATCCTAGCTCGTTATCCCAATTGCCATGAAATTTTGACATGTTGTGGAGGACTTCCATACGAAGAGAATGATATATGACCCAACTCTAGACTCCATACCAATTGCTCCCAGTTAGTCATTGAACGCAGGGCAGTGTAAAATTTCTTCAGCTGAGTTTCTTTGAAAACGTGTTTCATGACTTTGATGCTACTTGTTGTAGATGGGGAAAAACGATTTGCTGGTTTTTAAGGAATTGAGGAGACGACCGTACGGAGGAGACTCCTTGAACCGAGCGAAATGTTAAACCTCACACAGATGCACCGCTGCAAAGGGGGTGCTTTAGATTCGAGAGATCAATCTGTAGTACTCCGGCCTAAATCAAGACAATGACCGTTCCAGAGTAAATTCGATCACAAGACAGGATGGGTTTATCTTTAGGAGGGAAGCTGAGAAATGCATGGAATCAATGGTAATCAAAGATTGTGGGTGTGTGAATTCTGAATATGATAAGCTTTGAATGATTGGAATTGCTCAATTGAGAGTAGTTGCTCAATTGATGAGTTGATGATCTCGTGTTGTCAGTTTGACGTGAGATTGATGATACTAATGATGCTGATTCAATCATGATTCATAGACTTATTTATATTGCTGGAATTTTAGACACCATGAATCCATGAAGTGTGACAGTTGACGGAATCAAGGAGTGGGGAAGTGGAGATCGTGTTTGAAACCAGTTGCTCAACGTGTGGAGACTTGGTCGATTTTCCACCCACTACCTCGTGAATTCCTTCAACTGATTGCATGACTTGCTCACATTCCATCGTGTGTTTGAACACACGTGCAGTAGACCGCCAGACCAAAACCCTAAGTGATATCCCCCCAAGTGACACGATTGACGTCTCGTGATTTGTTAGTCAATTGATGACTTCGTGGCTTGCTTGTATGAGACGATATGGAAGAAGTTTGGCCACATGATCGTTGACAGGAACCCTGGGCGTGTTTATGCTTTAACCATGCAAGTAGGCGTTATCTTGCATGTCGTGAGTGATATGCATACGAGACCCAGGAATACCGTGACTCCAGATATACTCTTTGATTGGGAGTTTAACTTGGAGAATTCAGAATGACTTGGCCTCAACGTGAAATGGCTTCATAAGCAAATAAACGTTATCAAAGATTCATGTGAGAAGAACATACCCTTTCCAAACGATGCTGTGAAGGAGAAGGAGGACAAGATTGCCAAGCTGACCGAGGAGTTGAACAAGGAGATGGCGGCTTTGCAAATCTTGAAGGATGTTGATGAGCGAAAGCCTTTTCTTGCTGATCTCTTGAACTTCTGAGAGATGTGAGGTTTATACTTGGGTTTTTGATATTTAGATGGTCTTGGATTGACTGATGGTTGAGGATTTTCTTGCAGATTTGGTAGAGATTTTCTTTTACGAAATATGAACTGAATTTTGATAAATTGCTGAATTCAAATATTGATTGCAAGTATTGCAAATGTTTGAAGGAATTGAAATACAAATGAAAGAAAATCCTAAATGTTAAATCCCAACACCATGAGTGCTTCAAATGCCCAATACCTTAAATGTCCAATAATTTCAGATAAACACCTTGAGCCAATTTTTTTTGAATTATTGGTAGGGTTCTGCCATCTGTGTTGGTCAATTTGTAGTATCCTCAGGCCACGGACTCAGCGACCATGAATGGTCCTTCCCAATTGGAGTACCTTGTAGAATGAAGACCGCGTTGAACTACTTTGAGAACCAGGTCCCCTTCATGAAACTTGTTAGGCTTGGTCGATCGTGCTTTGAATATCTTCCGCTGATTCAGAATTCCCTGTTTGATGGAATTCCTCAATTGTGGATCGTATGGACACTCGCGCGGAAGAAAGTATCCAGCATAGTGTTGATCATGCTTAGCCAAGTCTTCAGCAATAAACCTCTCGATGGAATGACCGATTTGAAGAAGTTCTGAACCCAACCATTGAGTGTAATATTGTTGAGGTGAAGTTACCCACTCGTAGCTTTTGATGACTGCTAAATTATTCATGGGGAGAAGTCCCTGGACCATAGTAGCGTATTTGAACATTGGTAATATTGGATCAAGAGGAGGAATAAGACTTGCCTGAGCTCGAAACCTTCTGACAAAGGTGTGTGGATTATCTCCAAGTTCCTGCGTAAGTCCCATCAGAGTTTTTACTTCTTTTCAGATGCTCAAACGGTGGTGCGTCCTCTGCTTCGTCTTCCGACTCGGAATCCTTGTCGATGATAGGATGTGTTGAAGGCATCATTGTCCTTCCAGCATGAATCCAAGTTCTCCCAAGGACCATGTCGTATCCAGGGTCTTCCCGGATTATGAAAAACTTGGCCTCAGTGCAGATCAATCTTTCCGTAATTTTGAGAGTGATGAAGCCGTATGCATCTCTGGAGATTCCTTCGTGGTCCCTGATTGCTATGGGAGCGTGGGTGGCTTCCCGAAGAGTAATACCAGCAGCTCTGAGAGTTTTCAAAGGGATGATGTTGACAGCGGTACCAACATCGAAGAACGCCCTCTTGAATTCATTTCCTTTAATGTGCACTGTGGTGAGCAGTCCCCAGTCATACATTTTTGTGTCGGTGGTTGAAGGTCCGGTGGTGGTCTCTTGGATCAACGGACGTCTTCCGGAGACGATGTGGTTCAGTGCAGTAAACATGTTTTTCCTTTGAGCTTTCGAAAGATACAACAGCTCACAGACATGTTCGATCAGAGATTGGAACGTTTCCTTGACAGGAGGTTCAGAGATGGTAAAAGTTCTGACTGGGAGGGGGTTTTTGTGCACCCCCTCAGTCCCCAGGTTGACCTCTCCTGATTCGACCTTTTCTTTGAATATGCGCTTCAAAATTTTGCAATCACTTGTGGGATGGCTGACGTATATATAGAAGCAACAATACCGAGGATTTTCCATGGCCTCTTCAGTTAGTTCCTTCTTGACATAAGGCAATTTGATTGCGCCGTCTTGAATCCAGGCATCGAGTAGTTCATTAACTTCTTCCATTGAACAAGGAAAATCAGGTGCTTCTGGATCTTCCGTATGCTGAGGAGGGATTTTTGAATTCTCCTTCTTGTGTGTTTTTGAAGGGGTGGAGGAAGTATGCTTGTGTTGTGGTTCTGCTTTTCGCTTACTCCCTTCCGCGACAGCATTTGTTGAAGGTTGCAGTTTATACTGCTTGTTGAGCAGACGCCTGCTTCCTCGAGTGTCTTTTGAATTTTCAGTCTTTGTAGACTTTGCTCTTTCCAAAAAAACGGGTGCAGTGCTTGCCGACCTCTTCGCAGCTTCGTGAAGTTCTGACAAAGTATGGAATCAAAGGTTTTCTAGCAAGGCCCTGTAGACCGGGAGCATTCCATTGATGCACAAGTCCATCAGTTGTTGTTTCTTGACGTTTGGGTCATGACAATCCAGGGCTTGGACTCTGAACCTTTTCACATAATCATTGGGATTTTCATTGACCCTCTGAAACATTCTTCCAAGTTCGGAGAGGGTGACTTGTTCTGACACGAAGAAGTATTTCCTGTAAAATGCGTTAACCATTTCTCCCCAATTGTTGATGGTCCCTGGTGTGATGTTGTTATACCAGGTGTATGCTCTGCCTTTCAGAGATTTTGAGAATTCCTTGAGACGGACGACATGATTATGTTCATGTTCTCCCAAGGCTTCGAGAAAACGAGAGACATGTTCCCGAGCATTGCCAGTTCCATCATACAAGGTGAAAGTTGGAGAAACGTAACCTTTGGGGAGTGGAATCCTCTGCATAGTGGCAGGATAAGGAGGTTGATGACGATGGTCATGCGATGTCTTGCCTTTTCCATGGTTCTCCAAAAGGTGCTCCAGATCCTCGCGAGTGATGAAATTCGATGATCCCTTCGCTGATGAGTTTCCTGCAGCAGTTTTGTGGACTCCGTCGTCTTCTACTGTATGGATTGGAATTACTTCAGGACCGTCGTCTGAGGATTTCTCCTTCTCTTTTCCCTTCTCTTGAGTCTTTTCTGACATCTTGTCATTAAGAGTTTTGAGATAATTATACAGCTCCTTCTGTGTAGCAGCCATGTCAGTCTGGTTCTTTGCAAGAGCCTCATGCGCTTTGATAAGATCAGCAGTAGTAGGCGGTGGATATCCTCTGACTTCTTCAGGGTGTCGTCCGGACAGTGGATGACCTTCGGCGTTAGGAGGAGTAGTGTCACCACCATCAGTGTTGGAGGTCGGAATTGTCTCCGGGATATTCCGATTGTTGTTGTTGCTACTGCTAGCACGGTTTGTGTTAGGATTCGTAACTGAACCTGACCTGAGATCAACCATCTTGTGAAATTGTGATATTGCAACCAAGAGAATGATCTCCCACTGTAGTCGCCAATCTGTAGATGGGGAAAAACGATTTGCTGGTTTTTAAGGAATTGAGGAGACGACCGTACGGAGGAGACTCCTCGATCCGAGGGAAATGTTAAACCTCACACAGATGCACCGCTGCAAAGGGGGTGCTTTAGATTCGAGAGATCAATATGTAGTACTCCGGCCTAAATCAAGACAATGACCGTTCCCGAGTAAATTCGGTCACAAGAGAGGATGGGTTAATCTGTAGGAGGGAAGCTGAGAAATGCGTGGAATCAATGGTAATCAAAGATTGTGGGTGTGTGAATTCTAAATATGATAAGCTTTGAATGATTGAAATTGCTCAATTGAGAGTAGTTTCTCAATTGACGAGTTGATGATCTCGTGTTGTCAGTTTGACGTGATATTGATGATACTGATGATGCCGATTCAATCATGATTCAGAGACTTATTTATATTGCCGGAATTTTAGACACCATGATTCCATGAAGTGTGACAGTTGATGGAATCAAGGAGTGGGGAAGTGGATATCGTGTTTGAAACCAGTTGCTCAACGTGTGGAGACTTAGTCGATTTTCCACCCACTACCTCGTGAATTCCTTCAAGTGATTGCACGACTTGCTCACATTCCATCATGTGTTTGAACACACGTGTCGTAGACCGCCAGACTAAAACCTAAGTGATATCCCCCCAAGTGACACGATTGAAGTCTCGTGGTTTGTTAGTTAATTGATGACTTCGTGGCTTGATGGGACGATGAGTCCATGTAGTCGTTGAGTTGAACATGATGTTCTGAAACTCGTGAATTGAACATTTCATGAGACAGAGGTATAGTTCTTACGACGAAGTGAGCAAGTATTTCTCATTCGATGGATCGTTGAATATTGATTGTTGAACCAATATTCCTTGGTTTGAGCAAATATTTATCATCTGAGCAAGTGTTGCTCATGTGATGAATTGTTGAATTTTTGATCGTCTGAGCATGTGTTACTCATCTGATGGATTATTGGCAGCGTACCAAAAATATTAATTAGAATACTGTTCGTTGAACCGAGCATAATTAATAAAAATTAATGACCATGAGTTCGTCGTAAAATTATTAAGGTTGGAATCTGGAATGATGATCCTTGGATTCAGAAACCCTAATTTGATCAATTGATGATCAATTCATGGTTCGTCAGAAGTTTAACCATGAGATGAAGGAGGGAGCGACTACATGGGACCGTGGATCAACCATACAGTGTCCATATGCTCATGTGATCAAATACGAAGAACTCCTGAAGAGTTGACAATTTGTTGATGAAAGAATGATTAAATGCTGGTTTAATCATTTATTCGAAAATGCTCGTCTGAGCCTTAGGTGAGCAAACCTAATTAATTATGACGAGGCGAGGGACCGACCATGGAGTCATGAAAACGTCCCTGGGTTGTCCCGTGACCGTCTGACGATCACTTCATGAAAATCCAAAGTGTTTGGGAGAGTTTTGGACCTAATACGAGCAATTGTGCAAATTAGGTCAAAACTGTGAAGATTGATGGGACCGGCTTCCGTGAGCCAAAGAGACAATCTTTGTCGGTCAAGATAGCGTGCTCGTGTCCCCAAGGCGTCCGCGTCTCAGTCCTGAGAATTTTGATATTTTCTGGCATGCAATTGAGCATCCATTCTAGAAAATATGCCAAAATTAGGGTTTCAACGAAACTGAGGAAAACACCATGAGATGATGCAAAAAAATTATAAAATAAGGAATGAGGAGGCGTGGGACCGCCGTGGTCAAGGCATGGTCGGACGGTCGTGACCATGGTCCTGTGGTGCCTTTTCCTTAATTTTATAATATTTTGATGATTTTATGAAAAATTCATGATTTTTGGGAGTTTCCATGAATTGAAGGAGTTTTCATGAGTTCAAGGAAGCAAAAAATATTAAAATAATAAAACAAGGGCATGTGGGAGCGTGGAAGGCATGGCCGGCCGGCTAGGACCCGGTCCCACGAGTTTCCCTAATTTTATAATGAAAAATTCATAAATTTTGAGAAATTTGATGAATTTTGGGAGTTTCCATGAATTGAAGGAGTTTTCATGAGTTCAAGGAAGCAAAAATATTAAAATAATAAGAAAGAAGGGCGTGTGGGACCGTGGAAGGCATGGCCGACCGGCTAGGGCCCGGTCCCACGAGTTTTCCTAATTTTTAATATTTTTTAGGTATTTTGATGATTTGAGGGAATTTTTCCTAATTTGAGAGAAATACCATGAAATCAAGGAATTTGATGAATTCAAGGAAAACTAATAATAAAATAATAAAACAAAGGGGCGTGTGGGACCGGCTAGGGAATGGCCGGATGGCCAAGGCCCGGTCCCACAAGTTTTCATAATTTATTTTGTTTTATTATTATTTGATGATTTGTGCAAAAATACCATGAAATCAAGGAGTTTTTTCATGAAATTAGAGAAATAATAATAATAATAATAAAATAATAAGAAACCATGGGTGTGGGGCCGGTTGGGACCAAGGAATCGCCGGTTGGCCAATGGTCACGCCCCACACTCCTTTCCTTAATTTTATATTATTTTTATGGATTTATGGAAGTACCATGAAACCGAGGAGTTTCCTCAAGACGAAGGAGATTTGATAAAATGAGAGAATTTTCATCAAATCATGGAAAATAACAAAAATGTATTAAAAATATAAAACTAGCGTGGGATTGACCACGACATGGTCGGTCGGTCGTGTGTCCGTGCTCCCAGCACCCTGGTCAATATTTTTAATTATTTATTATTTTCTTCTCTATTTTGCATAGGTTCATCGTTTCGTTGTATTTTTGAAATACTCGTTCGTGCAGTGACTGTTAGTATATCATCGTTGAATACACCTTCACCATTTGAATCGGGGCTTACTTAGAGGTAGCTCAGACGCCTGGTTGTTGATTATTTATTATTAATTGTGGAATTCAATGGAGAATAATTCACAAAACTGAGTAATAAGATGTTTATTATTAATTCATAGGATCAGCTGAGGATTCGACTACGAATTCATATTAATGAAGTGAGCATTACCATTCCATGGGATCGTAGATTCGACCATAGAATCGAAGTAATTAAGGTTTATCTATTACCATTTATGAGACCAGTTGTGGATTCGATCATGAAATCGGAGTAATGAGATAATATAGTTATTTCTATTCTATGAGATCAAGCCGTGGATTCGATCATAGAATCAGAATAATTGTCATTGCCATTCCATGGGACCAGTCGTGGATTCAACCATGAAATAGGAGCAATTAGGAATAATTAACTTTGTGGCTCTATACTAGCAGAGCAATCTATCTAGGAGCATTAATTATCCCGATATGAGCTTGTCGGTAAGTCATATCCTTTATATAGTAAGGGTAAACTCGTTGTTTGTTCCTGAAGACGTTATCGCTCTATACTAGCAGAGCAAGCTGTCTAGGAGCCGTCCATCTCGTGATACTATATAGAAATAATCACTGAAAGTATTCAGTATTCATGAGATATGCCGTTGTCCAGTCGTGAGACTACATATCCACATGTACTCTTGAGAGAAGGTACTCTCCGTTGAGAATTCGACGAGAGACCGTGTCTCGATTCTCACGTCTGATTGCTGAGTCAGAGCTTCGTATAATTATGAGTTTACGAATTTAACCTTTTTCGAAAATCCACCATCTATATTAAGTCCCTTTCTTACTGAGGAAAGCTGTGTTCCTCAGTCAGCATTAAATGGTGATTTTCCGGCTATAAATAATAATTCCAGTAATTGAACTTAGTCGTAAGTGGAGATATTACCGGATTTAGAGAGCATGAGCAAACCACGACTTGATGAAGGCTTCAATGTCATGATTGGAGTGTTGTTTGATGATTATAAATTGGTGTTGAACCCTGGTTTGGACGACGAGTCCGTGGTCGGTTAGGATTCGCGGGTCGGGCCCAATAAGGAAATCCTTAGAAAATTAGGTTTTGGAAATAAAATTGATATAAAAGGGATTAATCCCTTTTTTTTTCTCACAACCGACCAGTGCTTCATCACCTCTCCACCACCTTTACGCTAGCAGCAGGAGGAAGAAGAAAAAATTTCGCCGGCGCTCCACCGTCCGCCGCCGTCCGATCACCGGTCGGCCAGATTCCGGCCGACGCCGACCATGTAAGCGCCGAATATTCTTTTTTTCCAGATGTTATGACCTTCCTGAGTTGTTCATGTTTTGATCATGCTGAAGTTATATACATGTGTGTATATTAGTGTGAGTTTTATGAAAAACCCTCGTTTTTTGAAAACATATGTTCGTTTGATCGTTAGTTTTGAAAGCTAACTATAATCCCTGATTTAGGAGAGATTTTTTTTTTTAATATGAACCTAGGTCCAGTGATAAAACTTAGTGTATGAGATTTCATGTATACCAAGGTTTCATCATAAAAGAAGTGAATTTTCATGAAATTGGAAAAATCCTTCGTTTTAAAGACAAATAATGATGACACGAAGGAAAATATGTATGATGAACTTGTGTCCAGCGATAAAATTTTGCTTATGAGCTTTCATGTAAATACAAAACTTTATCATATGTATGAGATGTGAGATTTCACAATATTTTTGAAATAAACCTTCGTTTTAAAGACAAATAACGACGATACGAAGGAAAAAAAAAATTATATATATATGCAGCCGTGAAATATATTATGCAAAATATGATGATATATTTTATTTTCAGGAGTTTGTTTTCATTAAATAAAATCCTTCAGAGTTTATGTATGCAAGTTGCATTAATTGCTGCTTTTTTCGAAAAACCAAAGCGTGTGTTTTGAGGAACCTTTGAAGATAGACAATATATTTATGATGAAACATTTTATTGTTGTAAACTTCATAGGTCAGTTGTGTGAATGTTCACATTATGAAAATTGTGTCCGTGATTTTATGAAAAATCAGTTTCGGAAATTAAATAAAGTTTCGTTCGTTTTTGCAGTTTTCGAAGAGACGAACGATTATGAGGTGTTAACTCTAGCATTACTATCACTATTGTTAGTGGAAGTATAAAAGGTAAGAGTTAAGAGTTACCATTTTGCTTGTATTTTCTTGATTTATATCTGGACGACATACTGAAGTAGAATGTAATGTGAACCTTTTCAGCTACTCAGCAAAGATGACCAATTCCCAAGCTGACGGCGCCTCGAGGGAAGAGATGTGCGTTGATGATGGTATCTACAGAGATGAGACATGCATGGATGAAACTTCTGTTGGGGGAGACGAAGACGAAATCCCTGGGATTAAGAATGTCCCGAACATAGATGATGCATTCTTTGAAAAATATATTCCAGGAGCTGAGCAACATTTGAAATCCCCAGTGTATCGTCTTTTGATAAATCTCAGAATTTTTACTCAAAAGAAATTGGTGACTCCTAAGACAGTGATTCGATTTTGTCTTGAACGAGGGGTCTTCTCCTCATCAATTATAGAGTTTAAGCTTTCTCGACGACCTTTGGAGAAATTTGCCGGCTGGGCGATGCATATGTTGGGTTTTCCTAATGTGAGGACTATGCTCAACCAGGCGCAGGTGACGAGAGCTATTCAATCTTCTGGAGAGTTGTTCATTTATCATGACGCAAGTGGTATTGTGGATCTGTTTGCTCGCTGGTGCATCCCCACTCACACTTTCATATGTAGATGGGGAGAGTTTACCATTACCTTGGAAGACGTGGCGGCTCTGATGCATCTCCCGATCACGGGCAATCTTCCTGGGGATCTTTCAGATGAGGAGATAGTCGTTTCTCATGTCTTGACAGCTGCAATGGAGAAAGCGAATAAGGGTGGTAGGAAAAGATGCTATGCTTCCTGGTTGACACACTGTTGGCCCAAAGACGAGGTTTCCGATAAACCCATCGACGGTATGTTACCCATTGCTGCTTTCTTATGTTTATGGTTGTCCAGAGAAGTTTTTGAAGACAGTGGAAACTTGTTGAAGCCTTTTGTGATTCCCTTTGCTATTAAGATGGCTCAAGGTGAGCAACTTCCGATAGGTAGTTTATTCTTAGGCTCCTTGTATTATAATCTGGACTCCTTGATTATAGACTCCAGTGTGTCGAACGGCTCTATGAAGATTGAGTGTTATGCCAACACGATGTTTCTTCAAGCTTTGATGTGGGAGCATTTTAAGAATTATGCACCTACTCCACGTAATGTTCTGCAAGGACCGAATACTGATGCGCGCCATACTTTCCCTGAGAAAGATAATGCTAGGATCATGCGTTGGTCCACAAAGCAGCCTCGTTCTAAAATACGCTTTTATTGATGTGTTAGATGAAGAATCTGAGTTCAATTTTCGCCCTTGGGTGTCAGTCCCTGATTATGTTTCTCAGCCGATGACTTTCAATACTGGAGAAAGAATGAGTTTGACGTCTGGTGTGCATCTGAGTGATGGCGAAAGATCTTTCATGTTTAGTTGCACCCCTGGTCATTTGCTATCAGCCACGTTTGGAGAGCTTTCAGTGGAGGAGTATAACATTGATAGAGCAGCTCGACAAATGGGTATGGATCAGTGTGTTCCAACCATACGGAGAAGGAAGCCATCAGTTGAGCAACTCAGGACTCATTTGGATCATACTCACGTGGATGGGAGTAGCTACTGGTTTCCTGGTTCTGATAGATTCGCCTATGTAACCCCAGGTTATGTAGAATTCTGGGATCAGCAACTTGGACGTTTGTGTGGCTTTGTAAGATTTCCCAGACCTCCATTCAAGGATCTTCTTTCGGCTGAGATGATTTCCAGTCGACCAAGATTGAAGTATCTTTCTGGTGATAAACGAAAGTCGTCTCCGGGATGCTCACAGGTATGTTTTTTTTCATATAATCTTCACGAAATTATAAGAATTGTATTCTGATTATATTACTGTATTTCACCAAAGGACGGTCGTAATATACGACCTCGAATCGGTGTAGATTTCTCAGAGACTGAGGCGGTTATTAATGGCGGAGAAGGAAGGCATAAAGGTTATAAGTTGTTACCCAATACCGTAAAGTCCCCAGTTGGTGCTTTGGTGAGTTCCCAATATTTCTCACCGTGACTTTCATTGCTATTAACATTAGAATCATGAAGCCAATGTTGTTAATTTTGTTGCAGAATTTTACTCCATTGAGTCTTTAAGGTCTTCAATTTTCTGCTACTGAACAAGCAATCGCTGATTTGAGTGACGAAGAAACTGTAAGAATTTCTTCACATGTTCAAATGTGGTGTTTCATAGATGAAAATATTGATCGTAGAGGACGTGTACAGGAGGATGTCTCCATGGAGATGGAGAATTATGGAATTCAATCATCCTCTGGGAATGGAAATGGAGGTAATTCCCAAGATTCGGAGCCAGATGGAAGTGATGTTCCTCTTGTCGTTGATGTGGACAATTCCAACCCCTTGGACAATTTGGAGACTCCTCAAGTAAGTATATATCCTGTATAGTCTTCATAGAAGTATAAAAGTGCTGACTTGTGAATGAATGAATGAGAACCCATGTGAATATATGAAAACTTAGTCGAATTTCGTCGTCAGAAAATTCAGAACCCAGCTTTTTAGTAAAAACGCTGTAGAATCCTCGTCCGGAGTCGGATTTTGATGATCTGCATGTGCAAATTCAAGCCCGGAAAATTTCCAAGCTTTGTCAAAGAAGATTTTTAAGTTTTGAGTACGTTCAGAGCCTGAAAAAGGCGAAATAGTAAACTTCCAGGAGACTTCCAGAACTTTTTCAGACTGCGCGTCACTTGATATTTTGGCCACATCTACTCGCTCGTTCATCGGATTGTCATGAAACTTTGACATGTAACATAGAGGACATCCATACGAAGAGAATGTCATATGACCCATCCTCAGATTCCTTGTAGATTGCTCCCAGTTCGTCTCTTAGTACAAGGCAGAGTTCAGTTTCTTCAGATGGACTCATCGTAAAATGTGTTTTCATGTCTTTCATGTTATTTGCTCGTGCCTTGAATGTAGTATGATGAACCTTGATGATGTTTCCTTGTTGGTATGTTGTGTTTCATATTCTCCTTTGGCTTCTGATTGTGTTTTTGTTGATGTTGTAGTAATGAGGTTAAAACTCTCGGACTTGTGAAGATTAAATTTAAAGATTTAATAAAATTATATACAAAAATATTAACAAAGTGGGCGAGAGGTAACCAAGACACTAGAATCCACTATTACACATGAATGATGTCAAATATTTCATAACTCTAATTATCCTTTTAATCCTTTATTTCTTAATCCACAAATAATCAAACATATTCTCGAAAATTAATTGTATCCCTTAAGCATAGATTATCTAACCAAAGCATAACCTATCTAATTGAATCACAACTAATAAAGAAAATTATGTAAAATTTTAAGAACTCTGCAAAAGCAGTGATTGAGTGAATTATAATTAAATATTAGAGAAAATGAAATAGTTACCCATTATTCATGTGTGAATAGATTCATCCATTGCCTTGGTTAGAGAGAATTAGCCGCTAATCATGTTGGAAAACCTCTCAAATAATTTCATTGATGCTCAAAAATGGTTTACAAATGATGAGAATTTGAGAAATACAATAAAACCGGGTTTGTAACAATTATATTTGTTACAAACCAGAGAACTACGACCCTCAGTGAAAAAATAAGACTGTTGCAGCTGTGTCGCAAACGTTGTGGCAGATAAGTCTGCCTGATGTACGACCCATAGGTGTGAGTCGTTATTACTGTATAAAAACGACTGCTGGTGCAGGTCCGTTCTTCGTGTTCATCATCATCAGAAGCAGTAGAAACCGAGTTTGGGAAAACTCGAATTTCTTCTTCTCTGGCTCTCCTCAGCCCCCCAAACTCTCGACACCCTTTCTACTCAACCCCAACAACCTATTTATAGCCAACAGACCCATCGGATCTCGCTCATTCACTCCATATAATTCTCTTTAACTCGGCAGTAAAGAAAATATTTCTGGGAATATTTTCTTTCCTGTTTCATCTTCTCACGCGTTTTCAAGCCTCCAAATTACCATATTTAACTCCTTCACACTCCAACAAGTCGTTCAAGTCATTACACATCATCAGAAAACGTACAAATTCTTCCAGAACCCGTGGATATCTTCTCCCTGTACGTGTTTTCCCTGTTTGCAACTCGTGGATTGCCTAGCCGATTCTAGCTAATTCTGATCGAACCAAAAGCCCACAACGTGTTTGCTAGGCCATATCACAACTTCCTACCAAAAATCAGCCATTGAATCTCCCTAGAACACGTTCAAAACTTCGATCAAAAATCTGCCAGTGAAGAAGGAAATTTTCCCGCCAAAAATGAAATTTGAATTTTAGAAGAAGGACACCCCTTATCCAGTGGTCTCCCCATATCAGTTGCTGGAGTCCGAATAACACATGTCCTTTGGGTGCCTTAAGTAATTTTTCTGGGGTGTTTCCAGCATTTTTTCTGGGTTCCTCCGGCGCATTTCTGGGGTGTTTTTAGTCTCTATCCTGAGGTGTAAAACACCACTTTTCGAGCCAATTTCGCCGCAAGAGCTTATTTTTCCAAAAACATCTACAAAAACATAAAATAACACAATAAGTATTTAATCGAGTTTAACAATACAAAACATTGAGAACAAAATAGACACATAAATGCGTCTATCAGCTTCGTGATTCTAACCTCATGTAATCTTCGTATTAGGTGCTAAATACCGAAGTTGAGGATACTGGAGCCCATGATGACCACTCTAACCCTTCCGAAGTTATTGATGAAGAGACAACCATCCCTGCACTTCGAGGCCATGAGATGGTCGCTGCTGATGTTATGGAAGACCAGATGGTTGTTGCCTCAGTGATAGAAGAAACTGAGATAGCAGCGGAGAATATCGAAGGAACTGTTGCTTTGGTCGTGGAAGCCGCTCCAGTGACTGAGAACCGTATAATAGTGTATGAATATCCAACTGCAGGGGTTGCTTTCGATCCTCCCTTTAACACTTCACTCTCGTATCATGAACTGGTCGGTGGATTCAGCGTTCCCATTGGATATGCACGCTTTTATGAGACGATATGGAAGAAGTTCGGCCACATGATCGTTGACAGGAACCCTGGGCGTGCTTATGCTTTAACCATGCAAGTAGGCGTTATCTTGCGTGTCGTGAGTGATATGCATACGAGACCCAGGAATACCGTGACTCCAGATATACTCTTTGATTGGGAGTTTAACTTGGAGAATTCAGAATGACTTGGCCTCAACGTGAAATGGCTTCATAAGCAAATAAACGTTATCAAAGATTCATGTGAGAAGAACATACCCTTTCCAAACGATGTTGTGAAGGAGAAGGAGGACAAGATTGCCAAGCTGACCGAGGAGTTGAACAAAGAGAGGGCGGCTTTGCAAATCTTGAAGTATGTTGATGAGCGAAAGCCTTTTCTTGCTGATCTCTTGAACTTCTGAGAGATGTGAGGTTTATACTTGGGTTTTTGATATTTAGATGGTTTTGGATTGACTGATGGTTGAGGATTTTCTTGTAGATTTGATAGAGATTTTCTTTTACGAAATATAAACTGAATTTTGATAAATTGCTGAATTCAAATACTGATTGCAAGTATTTCAAATATTTTGAAGGAATTGAAATACAAATGAAAGAAAATCCTAAATATTAAATCCCAACACCATGAGTGCTTCAAACGCCCAATACCTTAAATGTCCAATAATTTCAGATAAACACCTTGAGCCAATTTTTGTGAATTACTGGTAGGGTTCTGCCATCTGTGTTGGTCAATTTGTAGTATCCTCCGGCCACGGACTCAGCGACCATGAATGGTCCTTCCCAATTGGAGTTCCTTGTAGAATGAAGACCGCGTTGAACTGCTTTGAGAACCAGGTCCCCTTCATGAAACTTGTTAGGCTTGGTCGATCATTCCTTGAATATCTTCCGCTGATTCGGAATTCCCTGTTTGATGGAATTCCTCAATTGTGGCTCGTACGAACACTCGCGCGGAAGAAATTATCCAGCATAGTATTGATCATGCTTAGCCAAGTCTTCAGCAATAAACCTCTCGATGAAGTGACCGACTTGAAGAAGTTCTAAACCCAACCATTGAGTGTAATATTGCTGAGGTGAAGTTACCCACTCGTAGCTTTTGATGAATGCTAAATTATTCATGGGGAGAACTCCCTGGACCATAGTAGCGTATTTGAACATTGGTAATATTGAAGCAAGAGGAGGAATAAGACTTGCCTGATCTCGAAACCTTCTGAAAAAGGTGTGTGGATTATCTCCAAGTTCCTGCGTAAGTCCCATCAGAGTTTTTACTTTTTTTCAGATGCTCAAACGGTGGTGCGTCCTCTGCTTCGTCTTCCGACTCGGAATCCTTGTCGATGACAGGATGTGTTGAAGGAATCATTGTCCTTCCAGTATGAATCCAAGTTCTCCCAAGGACCATGTCGTATCCAGGGTCTTCCCGGATTATGAAAAACTTGGCCTCAGTGCAGATAAATCTTTCCGTAATTTTGAGAGTGATGAAGCCGTATGCGTCTTTGGAGATTCCTTCGTGGTCCCTGATTGCTATGGGAGCGTGGGTGGCTTCCCGTCGAGTAATACCAGCAGCTCTGAGAGTTTTCAAAGGGATGATGTTGACAGTGGTACCAACATCGACGAACGCCCTCTTGAACTCATTTCCTTTAATGTGCACTGTGGTGAGCAGTCCCCATTCATACATTTCTGTGTCGGTGGTTGAAGGTCCGGTGGTGGTCTCTTGGATCAGAGGACGTCTTTCGGAGACGATGTGGTTCAGTGCAGTAAACATGTCTTTCCTTTGAGCTTTCGAAAGATACAACAGCTCACAGACATGTTCGATCAGATATTGGACCGTTTCCTTGACAGGAGGTTCAGAGATGGTAAAAGTTCTGACTGGGAGGGGTTTTTTGTGCACCCCCTCAGTCCCCAGGTTGAGATCTCCTAATTTGACCTTTTCTTTGAATATGCGCTTCAAAATTTTGCAATCACTTGTGGGATGGCTGACATATCTATGGAAGCGACAATACCGAGGATTTTCCATGGCCTCTTCAGTTGGTTCCTTCTTGACATAAGGCAATTTGATTGCGACGTCTTGAATCCAGGCATCGAGTAGTTCATTAACTTCTTCCATTGAACAGGGAAAATCAGGTGCTTCTGGATCTTCCGTATGCTGAGGAGGGATTTTCGAAATCTCCTTCTTGTGTGTCTTTGAAGGGGTGGAGGAAGTATGCTTGTGTTGTGGTTCTGCTTTTCGCTTACTCCCTTCCGTGACAGCATTTGTTGAAGGTTGCAGGTTATACTGCTTGCTGATCAGACGCCTGCTTCCTCGAGTGTCTTTTGAATCTTCAGTCTTTTTAGACTTTTCTCTTTCCAAAAGAGCGGGTGCAGTGGTTGCCGACCTCTTCGCAGCATCGTGAAGTTCTGAGAAAGTCTGGAATCGAAGGTTTTCTAGAAAGGCCCAGCAGACCGGAAGCATGTCATTGATGCAAAAGTCCACCAGTTGTTGCTCCGTGACGTTTGGGTCATGACAATCTAGGGCTTGGACTCTGAACCTTTGCACATAATCATTGGGATTTTCACTGACCCTCTGAAACATTCTTCCAAGGTCGGAGAGGGTGACTTGTTCTGACACGAAGAAGTATTTCCTGTAAAATGCGTTAACCATTTCTCCCCAATTGTTGATGGTCCCTGGTGTGATGCTGTTATACCATGTGTATGCCCTGCCTTTCAGAGATTTTGAGAATTCCTTGAGACGGACGACATGATTATGTTCATGTTCTCCCAAGTCTTCGAGAAAACGAGAGACATGTTCCCGAGCATTGCCAGTTCCATCATACAAGGTGAAAGTTGGAGAAACTTAACCTTTGGGGAGTGGAATCCTCTGCATAGCGACATGATAAAGAGGTTAATGACGATGGTCATGCGATGTCTTGACTTTTCCATGGTTCTCCAAAAGGTGCTCCAGAGCCTCGCGAGTGATGAAATTCGATGATCCCTTCGCTGATGAGTTGCCTGCAGCAGTTTTGTGGACTTCGTTGTGTTCTACTGTATGGATTGGAATTAGTTCAGGACCGTCGTCTGAGGATTTCTCCTTCTCCTTTCCCTTCTCTTGAGTCTTCTCTGACATCTTGTCAGTAAGAGTTTTGAGATAATTATACAGCTCCTTCTGTGTAGCAGCCATGTCAGTCTGGTTCTTTGCAAGAGTCTCATACGCTTTGATAAGATCAGCAATAGTAGGCGGTGGATATCCTCTGACTTCTTCAGGGTGTCGTCCGGACAGTGGATGACCTTCGGCGTGAGGAGGAGTAGTATCACCACCATCAGTGTTGGAGGTTGGAATTGTCTCCGGGATATTCCGATTGTTGTTGTTGCTACTGCTAGCACGATTTATGTTAGGATTCGTAACTGAACCTGACCTGAGATCAACCATCTTGTGAAATTGTGAGATTGCAACCGAGAGAATGATCTCCCACTGTGGTCGCTAATCTGTAGATGGGGAAAAATGATTTGCTGGTTTTTAAGGAATTGAGCAGACGACCGTACGGAGGAGACTCCTCGAACCGAGCGAAATGTTAAACCTCACACAGATGCACCGCTGCAAAGGGGGTGCTTTAGATTCGAGAGATCAATATGTAGTACTCCGGCCTAAATCAAGACAATGACCGTTTCAGAGTAAATTCGGTCACAAGAGGGGATGGGTTGATCTGTAGGAGGGAAGCTGAGAAATGCGTGGAATCAGTGGTAATCAAAGATTGTGGGTGTGTGAATTCTGAATATGATAAGCTTTGAATGATTGAAATTTCTCAATTGAGAGTAGTTGTTCAATTGATGAGTTGATGATCTCGTGTTGTCAGTTTGACGTGAGATTGATGATTTTTAAGATGCTGATTCAATTATGATTCAGAGACTTATTTATATTGCTGGAATTTTAGACACCATGATTCCATGAAGTGTGACAGTTGATGGAATCAAGGAGTGGGGAAGTGGAGATCGTGTTTGAAACCAGTTGCTCAACGTGTGGAGACTTGGTCGATTTTCCACCCACTACCTCGTGAATTCCTTCAACTGATTGCACGAATTTCTCACATTCCATCATGTGTTTGAACACACGTGCCGTAGACCGCCAGACCAAAACCCTAAGTGATATCCCCCCAAGTGACACGATTGAAGTCTCGTGGTTTGTTAGTCAATTGATGACTTCGTGGCTTGATGGGACGATGAGTCCATGTAGTCGTTGAGTTGAACATGATGTTCTGAAACTCGTGAATTGAACATGTCATGAGACAGAGGTATAGTTCTTACGATGAAGTGATCAAGTATTTCTCATTCGATGGATCGTTGAATATTGATTGTTGAACCAATATTCCTTGGTTTGAGCAAATATTTATCATCTGAGCAAGTGTTTCTCATGTGATGAATTGTTGAATATTTGATCGTCTGAGCATGTGTTGCTCATCTGATGGATTATTGGCAGCGTACCAAAAATATTAATTAGAATACTGGTTGTTGAACCGAGCATAATTAATAAAAATTAATGACCATGAGGTCGTCGTAAAATTATTAAGGTTGGAATCTGGAATGATGATCCTTGGATTCAGAAACCCTAATTTGATCAATTGATGATCAATTCATGGTTCGTCAGAAGTTTAACCATGGGACGAAGGAGGGAGCGACTACATGGGACCATGGATCAACCACGTAGTTTCCATATGCTCACGTGAGCAAATACGAAGAACTCCTGAAGAGTTGACAATTTGTTGATGAAAGAATGATTAAATGATGGTTTAATCATTTATTCGAAAATGCTCGTCTGAGCCTTAGGTGAGAAAACCTAATTAATTATGACGAGGCGAAGGACCGACCATGGAGTCATGAAACCGGCCCTGGGTTGTCCCGTGACCGCCTGACGATCATTTTATGAAAATCCAAAGTGTTTGGGAGAGTTTTGGACCTAATACGAGCAATTGTGCAAATTAGGTCAAAACTGTGAAGATTCATGGGACCGGCTTCCGTGAGCCAAAGATCCAATCTTGGTCTGTCAAGATAGCGTGCTCGTGTCCCCAAGGCGTCCGCGTCTCAGTCCTGAGAATTTTGATATTTTCTGGCATGCAATTGAGCATCCATTCGAGAAAATATGCCAAAATTAGGGTTTCGACGAAACTGAAGAAAACACCATGAGATGATGAAAAATAATTATAAAATAAGGAATAAGGAGGCGTGGGACCGCCGTGGTCAAGGCATGGTCGGACGGTCGTGACCACGGTCCCGTGGTGCATTTTCCTTAATTTTATAATATTTTGATGATTTTATGAAAAATTCATGAATTTTGGGAGTTTCCATGAATTGAAGGAGTTTTCATGAGTTCAAGGAAGAAATATCTATTATAATAACAAAACAAGGGCGTGTGGGACCGTGGAAGTCATGGCCTGACGGCTAGGGCCCGGTCCCACGAGTTTCCCTAATTTTATAATGAAAAATTCATAAATTTTGAGAAATTTGATGAATTTTGGGAGTTTCCATGAATTGAAGGAGTTTTCATGAGTTCAAGGAAGCAAAAATATTAAAATAATAAGAAACAAGGGCGTGTGGGACCGTGGAAGGCATGGCCGGCCGGCTAGGGCCCGGTCCCACGAGTTTTCCTAATTTTTAATATTTTTAGGTATATTGATGATTTGAGGGAATTTTTCCTAATTTGAGAGAAATACCATGAAATCAAGGAATTTGATGAATTCAAGGAAAACTAATAATAAAATAATAAAACAAAGGGGCGTGTGGGACCTGCTAGGGAATGGCCGGCCGGCGAAGGCCCGGTCCCACAAGTTTTCATAATTTATTTTATTTTATTATTATTTGATGATTTGTGCAAAAATACCATGAAATCAATGAGTTTTTTCATGAAATTAGAGAAATAATAATAATAATAATAATAAAATAATAAGGAACCGTGGGTGTGGGGCCGGTTGGGACCAAGGCATGGCCGGTTGGCCAATGGTCACGCCCCACACTCCTTTCCTTAATTTTATATTATTTTTATGGATTTATGGAAGTACCATGAAACCGAGGAGTTTCCTCAAGACGAAGGAGATTTGATAAAATGAGAGAATTTTCATCAAATCATGGAAAATAATAAAAATGCATTAAAAATATAAAACTAGCGTGGGATTGACCACGACACGGTCGGTCGGTCGTGTATCCGTGCTCCCAGCACCCTGGTCAATATTTTTAATTATTTATTATTTTCTTCTCTATTTTGCATAGGTTCATCGTTTCGTTTATTTTTGAAATACTCGTTCGTGCGGTGACTGTTAGTGTATCATCGTTGAATACACCTTCACCATTTGAATCGGGGCTTACTTAGAGGTAGCTCAGACGCCCGATTGTTGATTATTTATTACTAATTGTGGAATTCAATGGAGAATAATTTACAAAACTGAGTAATAAGATGTTTATTATTAATTCATAGGATCAGCCGAGGATTCGACTACGAATTCATAATAATGAAGTGAGCATTACCATTCCATGGATCATAGATTCGACCATAGAATCGAAGTAATTAAGGTTTATCTATTACCATTTATGAGACCAGTTGTGGATTTGATCATGAAATCGGAGTAATGAGATAATATAGTTATTGCTATTCTATGAGATCAAGCCGTGGATTCGATCATAGAATCAGAACAATTGTCATTGCCATTCCATGGGACCAGTCGTGGATTCAACCATGGAATATGAGAAATTAGGAATAATTAACTTTGTGGCTCTATATTAGCAGAGCAAGCTGTCTAGAAGCATTAATTATCCCGATATGAGCTTGTCGGTAAGTCATATCC
This sequence comes from Papaver somniferum, assembly GCF_003573695.1. Lineage (NCBI taxonomy): Eukaryota > Viridiplantae > Streptophyta > Magnoliopsida > Ranunculales > Papaveraceae > Papaver > Papaver somniferum. The sequence continues at coordinate 99,915,014 of NC_039364.1, read as the reverse complement.
TTTATATAGTCAGGGTAAACTCGTTGTTTGTTCCTGAAGACGTTATCGCTCTATACTAGAAGAGCAAGCTGTCTAGGAGCCGTCCATCTCGTGATACTATATAGAAATAATCACTGAAAGTATTCAGTATTCATGAGATATGCCGTTGTCCAGTCGTGAGACTACATATCCACATGTACTCTTGAGAGAAGATACTCTCCGTTGAGAATTCGACGAGAGACCCGTGTCTCGATTCTCACATCTGATTGCTGAGTCAGAGCTTCATATAATTATGAGTTTACGAATTTAGCCTTTGTCGAAAATCCACCATCTACACTTGTACACATCTTAGATGCATGATAAGGAACTTAGATGATGTTAGTTCACTTACTTTATTAATTTTATAATCGTATTGGATTTCCATCCTTGAATCATTCTAATACTGATTGCAAGTATTGCAAATGTTTTGGAGGAATTGAAATACAATGAAAGAAAATCCTAAATGCCAAATCCAGACATCATGAGTGCTCAAACGCTCAGTACCTCAAATACCCAATAATTTCAGACAAACGCCTTAAGCCAATTCTCGTGAATTACTGGCAGGGTTCTGTCATCTGTGTTGACCAATTTGTAGTATCCTCCAGTTATGGATTTAGCAACCATAAATGGTCCTTCCCAATTGGAGCTCCTTGCGGAGTGGAGATCTCGTTTAGCCGCCTTGAGAACCAAATTCCCTTCCTCGAATTTATTCGGCTTAGTAGTTCGCGCCTTGAATATCTTTTGCTGATTCCATGGTTGTGGCACGTATGGTCACTCATGTAGAAGAGAGTACCCAACATACTGTCTTTCGTGCTTAGCCAGGTCTTCAGCAATAAACCTCTTGATAGAATGACCGACTTGGAGAAGCTCTGAACCCAACCATTGGGTATAATATTGGCGGGGTGAAGTTGTCCATTCATAACTTCTGGTAATTGCTAAACCGTTCGTAGGGAGAAGTCCTTGAATCAAAGCATCATATTTGAACATTGGTAATATTGGAGCATGAAGAGGAATAAGACTTTCCTGAGCTCGAAACCTCCTGACAAAGGTATGTGGATTTTCCCCAGGTTCTTGCATAAGTCCCATCAAGGTTTTTACTTCCTCCAGATGCTCAAACGGTGGGGCGTCCTCTACTTCTTATTCTGACTTGGAGTCTTTGTCGGCGACAGAGTGTGTTGAAAGCTTTGAAGTTACCCTTCCAGCATGAATCCAAGTTCTTCCAAGGATCATGTCATATCCAGGATCTTCTCGAATTATGTAAAACTTGGTCTCAGCACAGACCAAATTCTTCGTGACTTTGAGAATGATGAAGCTGTATGCATCTCTGGAGATTCCTTCGTGCTCTCTGATTGCTACGGGAGCATGAGTAGCCTCTTGTCGAGTAATTCCAGAAGCTCTGAGAGTTTTCAAAGGTATGATGTTGACGGCGGTGCCGACATCAACAAATGCTCTTTTGAATTCATTTCCTTTAATATTCACGGTGGTGAGCAGTCCCCAGTCATACATTTCTTCGTCGGTGGCTGATGGTTTAGGAGGTACTTCTGGAATCAGTAGGCGTTTCCCAGACACTATGTGGTTCAAAGCTATGAACATGTCTCCTCTTTGTGCTTTTGATAGATAGAGCAATTCGCAAACATGCTCTATCAATGACTGAACTGCTTCCTTGATTGGTGCTTCAGAAATAGAGAAAGTCCTGATAGGAAGAGGATCTTTGTGTACTCCTTCGGCTCCAAGGTTAAGTTCTCCTAACTCAACCTTTTCTCTGAATATGCATTTCAAAACTTTGCAGCTACTTGTTGGGTGATTGAAGAACCTGTTGAATCGGCATTAACGAGGATTTTCCATGTCTTCCTCAGTTGGATCTCTCCTGACGTATGGAAATTTGATTTCACCATCTTGGATCCAGGCGTATAATAGTTCGAGCACTTCTCCAATGGGGAGAGGAAAATCAGGTGCATCATCAGGAGTATTTGTGCGTTGTCCAGGAGCCTGTGTCTCTGGTTTGTCCTTCTGCAACAGCGTTTGTAGAGGACTGCAAGTTGTACTGCTTATTGATCAGGCGTCTGCTTCCTCGAATGTCACGTGATTCTTCAGTCTTTGTGGACTTTGCTCTTTCTAACAGAGCAGGTGCAGTGGTTGCTGATCTCTTCGCGGCTTTGTGAAGTTCTGAGAAAGTCTGGAATCGAAGATTCTCCAGTAGAGCTCTGTAGACCGGGAGCATGACGTTGATATACAAATCTACTAGCTGCTGCTCTGTGACATTTGGTTCATGACAGTCCAGGGCCTGGGCTCTGAATCTTTTCACGTAATCATTGGGATTCTCACTGACCCTCTGGAACATTTTTCCAAGATCAGAGAGAGTGACTTGCTCTGAAACGAAAAAGTACTTCCTGTAGAAGGCGTTGATCATTTCTCCCCAATTGTTGATAGTCCCCGGTGCAATGTTGTTGTAACAGGTGTATGCTCTTCCTTTCAAGGATTTTGAAAACTCCTTGAGGCGAACAACATGGTTATGTTCATGCTCTCCCAAGGCTTCGAATAAACGAGAGACATGTTCTCGAGCATTGCCAGTTCCGTCATACAGAGTGAAAGTTGGAGAAATGTAACCTTTTGGAAGGGGAATCCTCTGCGTAGCGTCAGGATAACTAGGTTGGTGATGATGGACATGTGATGTCTTGTATTTTCCACGGTTCTCCAGAAGGCGCTCCACGTCTTCCCGAGTAATGAAATTTGATGGTTCCTTTGCTGATGAATCTGCAGCTTTGCCAGTTTCATCATCATCCACTGTATGGATTGGGATTACTTCAGGATCAGCAACCTCTGAGGATTTCTCCTTCTCTTTCCCTTTTCTTGAGTCTTCTCTGTCATCTTATCAGTAAGAGTTTTGAGATAATTACACAGCTCCTTCTGTGTAGCAGCCATGTCAGTCTGATTCTTTGCGATAATCTCCCGCACTTTGATAAGATCAGCAATGGTAGGTGGTGGATTTCCCCTGACTTCTTCAGGATGTAGACCTAATAGGGGATGACCTTCAGCGTTAGGAGGAGTAATGTCACCACCGTCAGTGTTGGAGGCCGGAATCATTTCCGGGATATTCTGATTGTCATTGTTGTTGTTGCTAGTACTAGCGTCGTTTGTGTTGGAACCTGTAATTAACCCAGATCTAAGACCAGCCATCTTGTGAAATCGTGAGATTGCAACCGAGAGATTAATCTCCCACTGTGGTCGCCAATATGTGAGTGGGGAAAAACGATGTGCTGGTTTTTACGGAATTGAAGAGTCGACCGTGTGGAGACTCCTTGAACCGAGCGAAATATTGAACCTCACACAGATGCACTGCAAGAAGGGAGTGCTTTAAGTTCGAGAGATCAATATCTAAGACCCCGGCCTAAACCAAGAACAATGGTCGTTCCAGAGTCAATTCGGTCACAAGAGAGGATGGGTTGGTCTGTAGGAGGGAAGCTGAGAAATGCGTGAGATCAATAGTGATCTGAGATTGTAGGTGTGTTGTGAATTCAGCGTGAAAATGCTCTGAAAGATTGAATTTTGCTCAATTTAGAGTAATTTCTGTGAGTTCGTGTAGACGAAAGATTGTCTGTATGAACTTTGATGAGAAATTGCTCGTCTTGGCAAATATCGTTCGAGTATTCGAAGACTTCTGTCCTTTCAATCAGGATTCAGGGACATTTTATAATGCCGGAGTTGAAAACACCATGATCCCATGAAGTGTGACAGTTGCTGGAATCAGAGAATGGGAAATGGGGAAATCATGTTAAAACCAATTACTCATCGTGCGGAGACTTGGTTAACTTTCCACCCACTACTTTGTCGACTCTTCCAACTGATTGCACGACTTGCTCACATTCTCATCGTGGGTGAACACACGTGCCGTAGACCGCCAGACCAAAACCCTAGTTAATATCCCCCCGTGTGACACGATTGAAATCTCGTGATTGTGGAGTCAGTTGCTGACTTTATGGGACGATGAGTCCATGTAGCGCTGAGTTGAACATGATTAGCAAATGTTTCGAAAGTCACGAATTTAATATGTCTGCTGAGACGAGGTATCATTATAACCTAAGACGTGCAAAACCGTGTTGCTAAATTGTTGAATATTGATAGTTGAACCAATATTCTTTGATTTGAGCAAATATTGCTAGTCTGAGCGAATATTGCTAATTGAGTAAATATTGCCGGTTCGAGCGAATATTGCTAGTTTGAACAAATATTGTTCTTTTGATGAATTTTTGGTAGCTGGACCAAATAAAATGTTAATTTAAGTTACTGACTGCTGAGTCGAGCAAAATAAATATGAATATAAATCATGGAATCAACATAAAATTACCAGAGTGTTCGAATCTGCACAGAATCACGTTTCTGCAGAGCTCTGGATTCAAAACCGTAACTTTACCGAAATGATGATTTATTGCAAATCAACACGGGACCGGATACATGGGATGACGGGTTCACCATATAACACCTAGATGCTCGAATGAGCAAAAAATACCAAAGTCTCTTGAGGACCAGTTGGTGAAAGAATGATTAAATGCTGGTTTAATCATTTACTGAAATAATGCTCGTGTGAGCAACAAATCATAAAACCTGATGTAGAAAATATGAGGGGCCAACCAAGAGGTCACGAGACCGGCTCTTGATGGTCGTGGGACCAGCAGATGATCGTTTGAGCGAACTTCCATTGTTTGGAAAGAGTTCGAACCTAATATGAGCAACTGAGCAAATTAGGTTAAAATCATTAAAACATGCGGGACCAACTGTTTGCAAGCCTCAGGGTCACCCTTGGTCGGTCAAGGGGATGTGCCCGTGTCACCATGATGTCCGTGCTTCAGTCCTGAGAATTTTGATATTTTCTGGTGCACGTTTGAGCAACATTTGGAGAAAATATGAAAAATCCATGGTTTTGCTGAAACTGGGAAAAATACATGAGATGATGAAAATAAATAAACAAGGAATCACAAGGTGTGGGACCAGAAATGGCTAGGGCATGGCCGGCCGGCTGACACGCGGTCCCACATGCTTTTCCCAGTTTTATGTGATTTTATGTATTTTTCTCTGATTTAAGGGAAATTCCATGAAACTGGAGAGTTTGCCGAAATTAGGGAACTTCCATGAGATGAGAGACATAAATTAAAATATAAAATAGGGAATGGGAGTGTGGGACCGGCAATGGTCGTGGCATGGCCGGCCGACCAATGGGCGCGGATCCTAAGGCACTCTTCCCAATTTTATGTAATTTTGATGATTTTAGATAATTTTCATAAAATCAAAGGGATTTGTTGAAAACCAAGATATTTTGTTGAAATCAGGGAGTTTACATGAAATCTAGAAACAAAACACCAAATAATAATAAAATAATGAGCATGTGGGACCGGCTAGGGCGTGGCCGGCCGGCTAGAACCCTGTCCCACAAGTTTTCCTAATTTTTTAATATTTTCCATGATTTTAGAGAAAATACACGAAATTAGGTAATTTTAGGGAAAATTCATAAAATCAAGGAATTTTCATAATTTGAGAAGGAATAATAAAATAATGGGACGTGAGGTGTGGGACTGGCCACGGCCAAGGCATGACCGGCCGTCCGACGGTCCCGCGACACCTTTCCCTAATTTTATTATTTTTGATAAAATCATGTGATTTAGATAAAAATACATGAAATTAGGTAATTTTCATGATTTTAGGGAAAATTCATAAAATCAAGGAATTTTCATAATTTGAGAAGGAATAATAAAATAATGGGACGTGAGGTGTGGGACCGGCCACGGCCAAGGCATGACCGGCTGGCCGACGGTCCCGCGACACCTTTCCCTAATTTTTTATTTTTGATAAAATCATGTGATTTAGATAAAAATACGTGAAATTAGGTAATTTTCATGATTTTAGGGAAAATTCATAAAATCAAGGAATTTTCATAATTTGAGAAGGAATAATAAAATAATGGGACGTGAGGTGTGGGACCGGCCACGGCCAAGGCATGACCGGCCGGCCGGCGGTCCCGCGACACCTTTCCCTAATTTTATTATTTTTGATAAAATCATGTGATTTAGATAAAAATACATGAAATTAGGTAATTTTCATGATTTTAGGGAAAATTTATAAAATCAAGGAATTTTCATAATTTGAGAAGGAATAATAAAATAATGGGACGTGAGGTGCGGGACCGGCCACGGCCAAGGCATGACCGGCCGGCCGACGGTCCCGCGACACCTTTCCCTAATTTTATTATTTTTGATAAAATCATGTGATTTAGATAATTTCTTTGAAATAAAGGAATTTGCTCGAACGAGAGGATTTTCATGAGATCGTGAAAATAGTAAAAACATGGTAAAATATAAAATTGGGCGCGGGACTAGTCACGGCATGACTGGACGGCTGGTGAGCCTAGTCCCCTGATGCTTTTGTTTAATATTTTATTATTATTATTTTCCCTTCCTATTTTGCATAGGTTCCTCGTTCGTTCGTATTTTTGAAATGCTCGTTCGTGCATTCAAAATGCTGGTCTATGCATTATCTGCTAATTACACTTGTACCATTTTTGTCAGGGCTTATTCGATGCTCAGATGCCTGTTTCGTTGAATATTTATTACTAACCTGTGGAATTCTGCTGGGAAGAACCACAGATTGAAGTAACGAAATATAACGAGGAATCGTAGAATATTGCTGGATATTCAGGCCATTGATTGACGACTCGTAGAATATTGCTGGATATTCAGGCGATGGCTCGTAGAATATTGCTGGATATTCAGACGATTTAAGATAATTAATTGTTGGATCTATACTAGAAGGGCTTCCTGTCTAGGAGCATTAATTATCTGAGGGTTGAGCAATATGAACTTGCTGGAGTGTCATATTCCTCTTGCATAGTCGGGGAAAACTTGGTTACATCCCAAAGACGTTGTCGCTCTATACTAGCAGACATGCTGTCTAGGAGCCGCCCAATCTTTCGATTCTATACAGTATGAGATGTGTCGTGGCCTCAGCTGAGAGACTACACATCTACATCTTCTCTGAGAAACTTTCTCCATCAGAGGTGGCATGAGCTTTCATGCACAGAGACATGAGTCTCGATACTCATCCGATTGCCGGATCCGGAGTAATTACTGTAATTGCTCAGTATTCATGAGATGTGTCGTGGCCACAACTGAGAGACTACACATCTACACGTACTCTAAGAGACAACCTTCTCAGTCAGAGATTTATGACATGAGCTTTCATGCTTTAATGAGAGACATGAGTCTCAATACTCATCCGGTTGCCGAATCTGGAGTATAGTTTTACAATTCTACCCTTTGTCGAAAATCCACTATCTACAGTTGGCTTCAGTCTCCTTGGATCGTGAAAGCCGTGTCGATGCCATGGTTCGTCTTTTCACTGTCAAGGTTTCTTCCAAACCCTCGAACTGCAGCTTTGGCGCTAATGTGGCTAGGCAGTCAGCATGTCTGTTGTTGCCACGGCCAACATGTGTTGTGGTTGCGTCAGCGAAGTAATTTAGCAGCTTTTGCGCTTCAGATCTATATGGGGCCAGTGTCACCTCTTTCATCGCGTATACTCCATTCATCTAGTTAACTAACAACTTATAATCACCCCTTATTTCCAGACGCGTAGATCCATCTTGCTTGGCTAATGATAACCCAATGAGAAAAGCTTTATATTCTGCTGAATTGTTGGTCTAGTGAAAGTCTAGCATGAACGAATGCGAGAAAACTTCACCGGTTGGGGATACCAGAACCACTCCTGCCCCTACGGTATTATTGTTATGGGTGGAGGAGCCATCGAAGAATAGTAGCCATGCCTCTTACTTGACAAAAGAAATTTTCGGAAACTCTCCAGGAAGGTCTTCGCGCAGTGATGTGGTACCTTCTCCTGGGAAAGTTGCGAGTAAATATGCGACCGCTTGTCCTTTAATAGCATTTGGGGAAGCGCACGTTATATCAAACTCTGACATTTGGATGAGCCATTTGGCTGGCCTTCCCATCAGGGCCCGTTTTGAAAGCAAGAACTTCACAGGATCGGACCTGGATATCAGCAACACTTTGTTCGAAAGAAAGTAATGCCTAAACTTATGAATGGAATGAATCAGAGCTAGGCACGCTTTTTATGCTTTAGGGTATCTGAGTTCAGCATCCCTCGAAGTCCGACTGAAATAGTATATAGGGTTCTCAATTCCTTCATCATCCTTTTGGGCGAGAATGGATCCGATAACATTATCACTAAAAGCAGTATAGAGACACAACGATCTTCCTTGCACATGAGATTTCATGACGGCTGGAGATGGCAATATTTGTTGAATCTTCCGAAAAGCCTCTTGTTACAGCGGCGTCCAAACAAAACTTGCCCCTTTCTTCAACAAGGGGGTGAACGAGGCAACAAGCTGAGCTAAACCTGGTATGAAACGCATGATGTAATTTACCCTTCCCATGAAGCTCTGGAGTTCTTTCATAGTCCGTGGAGGTGGAATCGTGAGGATGGCTTGGGTTTTGGCTGGGTCGACTTTGATTCCCTCGGCGGTCACTTGGAAACCTAGAAATTTGCCCGAGAGACGCCAAAGGAACATTTCAAAGGATTCATCTTCAGCTTGTACTCACGACACCTTTCAAACACCTGTCGTAACACTTCTGTATGGGCCTCCCGGGTTTTGAATTTAACCACTATGTCATCCACATAGTCTTCAACTTGTTTATGCATCATATCATGGAAAATTGCTGTCATGGCGCTTTGGTAGGTGGCGCCAGCATTTTTCAAACCGAAAGGCATCACAGTATAGTAAAAGTTTCCAAGTGGAGTACGAAAAGTTGTCTTACTTGCGTCGTGCTCATACATATTTATTTGATTGTATCCATTGTAACCATCCATCAAAGAGATCATGTCGTGTCCACTGGTGGCGTCTACCAGCATATCGATGTTAGGGAGCGGAAAATCGTCCTTGGGGCAGCATTTGTTCAGATCCCTAAAATCGACACAACACCTGATTTGGCCGCTCTTCTTCTTTACTGGAACCACATTCGCTAACCAGGTGGGGTGGTGAATGGGCTTGATGAAACCAGCAGCTAGTAATTTTTGAACTTCAGTCTTGATCTCTTCTTCCACATCGTGTCTGAACTGTCTTGGGGATTGTTTGACCGGTTTGGATCCGGGTATTACATGTAGATGGTGTGTGGTCAGTTTCTCGTCCAGGCCAGGCATTTCCTCGTACGTCCACACGAATACATCTTGATATTCCTTAAGAAGGTTCACAAGTTTTTCACGTTCGTCAGCGCATAAAGTTGAGCTGATGGAGATAGGTCGTGGAGATTCCTCGCTTCCGATGTTGACGACTTTGAGTTCGTCCGTGGTGGAGTTGGTTCCGTCCTGCAGTTGTTGTGGTGCTTCTGGCATTTCCTCTTGTATGCATTCCATTGGGCGGAGAGACTGGGTGGTAGTCTCCCCTGCTAATTGCTAACAACGGCGCCGATATACGGTTTCCCATTTTTCGTCACAACTCGCAATAAAAGCCCGTTACCGCTTGGTATGAGTGCGAGTTATGTTTTTGTTTGATGAGGGGAAATTGGCGTGTTTTTCTTTTGGAGGGAGAACATGAGGTTGGGTCCCTTGGTGCAACGACGTGAGCCTGTCATCTTCTTCGATTGATGTCCACGTCGAGAGCGGAGTGCAGTGGAATTTTCCCGATGAGTCCCGCGAATTTTCCTTTGGTTCGAACATCTTCATATTGCAGATTTGAGCATAAGGAGATAACGACGCGGGAATACGAATAACTTCTTCATTCAACATGGTCTTCAGGCATTGGTGATATGTTGAAGGAATGATCTTGTTATCGTGGAGCCAAGGTCTCCCCAGTATCATGTGGTAGTCTGGCTCCTTTTAAATTACCTCGAACTTTATCTTCGACTGGATTGGTCCTACCGACATATTCAGGTTGATGTATTCATAGTGCTGGTTAGGTTTCCTTCGAAATCCGTCATCATGGTAAACTGACGTACCATTTTGCTTGGCCGCACCATGGCTATCCTTAGAGTTCTAAGAGTATAACATTGGAGGACGCCTATGTGTCGACGAGGGCCCTTTTGAAATCCGAATCTTTGATGCGAGCAGTAACGTGTAGGGCCCGGTTATGCCCTTCTTCTGCCATCATGTCGTCCTCAGTAAATGTAATATTGTTGACAAATATCTCTGATATTCTTGGAGTCTCCGACTGTAAGGGAATTAAACATGCGTCTATGGCTATTTGATTGATAGCAACAAATGTTTCTGCTCGCTGGTCTTTTGAAAGGTGTAAAAGTTCACATAAACTTTCCACCAACGCGGCTGCCTCCTAGTATACCGGTTTTTGATTGGTGGTGAAGATGTTAAATTGAGAGTGATCATCCGAGACGTCAGTCCCCAGTCTTGGAGTTTCTGTGGTGGGCGAATCATTCAGATCCGATGTCAGGCTGATAAGGAAGTTGAGTATGTTGTTGATTGCATCCTTCATAAGGTCCATGTTTCTTGCATGGATCTCCTGGACTCGTGTCAATTCGTCAAATTTCGGAATTTCTCCATTGGTTGCGCCATTAGGTGTCGTGTTGGGAGAGGGAGCGTTGTCATTCTCCAGAGCCTGAGCGGAGTTTGAGATCATGGACTCAGCTCCAAGACCGACCATCTTCTGAAAATTCGGTCGAAAAGGGAAATTGGGAATTGAAAACTGATATTGTAACTGAGAGTCTAATCTCCCACTGTGGTCGCCAATTTTTTGTGGGTGAAAACCGTTTCTGCTGATTTCGGTAATTTCGTGTGAGTGCGGGTGAGAAACGAATCTAAACCCAAAACAATGTACTGCACGGGAGTACTCTGATTCGAGAGATCAATATGTACAAATCCGGCCTAAACCAATAAATGGTCGTTCCAGACTTGCTTCGGTCACAAAGTGAAGGTGAAGGATTGGTCTTAGGAAGGGAAGCGAAGAGAGCGTTGAAGCCAGAATAGTTGATTCTGGAAGAGCGGTTGTATTATGAATCGTATCAGAAGGTGAAACGCTAGCAATGTCGAAAGCTAACATGTTATTTATGAGTGTTGTATTATCCTGACCAAAACGTGTTTGGTGGAAATAGGTGAAACCTATTTATACAAGTCGTAATAAAACGTATCCTGGCTTCGTAAGAAGTGGAAGCGGTTGAGTGGTGGAAGAAAGTGGTAACGGGTAACGCCTGGAATTGATGTTTCCATAATGAGGATACATTTCACCACTTACTTCTTGGCATTACTAACCGCCTCACCTTTGTGACACTTTCTTGTGACGGGCGTATTGCACGCCGCACGCTGTAAACCGCCAGACCAATACCCTGATGAGCATCCCCTAGTTTGTGACATGTTTTGATGCTCGAGTGTTTTCATGGAAAACGTGTAGCATGTTGCTAGCGTATGGCAAGTTAAGATTGAGAGGTTTTTCGATTCGGTGGAGACCTTCGACGACCGAGATTTGCATCTCAAGAGGAAGGGTAACCGTTGATCATGGCTACCCTCTGTTGGCAGCCAGCGGAGTGGCCGCGGCATGGCTTGCGCATGCTTTTGGCGTGGCCAATTAAGGTTTGGTACCGTGACCAAAGAATTGGCATCGTAGCCAAGAGTGTGTCGTGGCCAAGAATTGGCAGCATAGCCAAATTAGGGTTTGGCACCGAGACCAAAGAATTGGCATCGTAGCCAAGAGGCTGCCACAAGTCGTTTTCGTTCGGTGGAAATCTTGTGCGGCTGAGATCTGCATCTCGGGAGGAAGGCTAGACGTTGATCATGGCTACCTTTCGTTTGCCGGCCAGCGGCATGGTGGCATGGCTCGCATACTTTAGGCGCGGACAAATTAGGGTTTTGGCATAAACCGTGGAATTTGGCATGGTTTGGCATGAAATGAAGCCGCAAGCATCGTGCGGAGTTATTGGCTCGGATTGGAGCCGCTGGCAGTGTGCGGCTTGGATAGAGCCGCTGGCGTGGTACGGCTTGGACGGAGCCGCTGGCATGGTACGGCTTGGAGCCGCTAGCATGGTGCGGCTTGGATGGAGCCGCTGGCACGCCTTTGGCACAATGGTGTGGCTGGCATGGCTGGTATACCTTTGGCATGGTGGCGTGGCCAATTTAGGGTTTGACAACACAAACCAAAGTATTTGGCGTTGTGGTCAAAAGTTGCCACAAGTCTTACGGTTTGGTGGCGAACTTGGACGGCTGAGATTTGCATCTCAGTAGGAAAGGTGGCCGTTGATCATGGCTGCATCTTGTTTGCATAACAGCATTGGAAACATGCTGGTGGTATGCCAGTGGCGTAGCCATGGTATAGCGGCATGCCATTGGCATAGCCGTGGCATGGTGCCATGCTAGTAGCCGCGACATAGTGGTATGCCAGTTGCGGCGTGGCCAAAGCTCAAATTGGCGTCGTGGAAGGATTTGGTAGCAACTTTCCCAAATTAGGGTTTGGCGTGTCGAAACCCTAATTAGTGCGTGTAGTATGCGACGGCATGGCTCTTTTGGCATGTGTGTATGGCATGCATGTGCGGCATGCGTGCTGGGTATGCACGCCTGACATGCGCGCCTGGCATGCACGTCTGGCATGTGCGGTATGTTGGCGCGTTTTGGGAAGTTGGCGCGTTTTGGTAACTTGGCGCGTTTTGGGAGGTCGACTTAGTATGGCGACCTCTTTTGAGGCTGTGACAGGTTTGGAGCAACCTAATTGGTCAATGAAAGTAGGGGGCCGGCAAGCTAGGGCGCGGCCACACTTTTAGTGCATTGTGGCGGATTTAATACGACCTGATTGGTCGATAGGGACGTTGGGCCGACAAGATATGGCGTGGCCACACTTCCAATGCGCGGTGGAGGATTTGAAGCAACCTTTTAGTGCGTTGTGGCGGATTTGGTTGCCTAGTTTTTCTAAGCATGGTTTCGACCAACGGGGTCTAGTATATTGCGCGGGGGGCGAAACTCAAATTTGCAAATTTAGTCGGGTTTATGAGTTCTTTGTGAGTTATCACAATAATTGGATGGATTTTGTATGCTGCCACTTATATACAGAATGCAGTGTGCTTTCCGTCTGAGCATTTTGTGCAATGGCCTTAACTTTGGTACTTGGAGGTTCATGCTACTCTGCTGCAAGTGAACATAAATCCGTCATGCCATACCGATTTAAGGGTTCTGCTGGGAAACATAGCACATGAAAGTGCTCAGTGAGTCTCGTATTGGCGAGGTGCCGAAATTTATAGAGTGTTATGGATAGAAATATATTGAGCGGCTCAATAAATATGTCGGTGGAGAGGTTAGTACTAGCAGCACCGTTTCCTTACAGAGTGACGTCACATCTGATGCAATGTTTTACGATTTTAAACCTAAGCTGAAAACCACCATCAACAATAATAAAATTAATAATAGGTAAATCAACCTTTTATAATAAAATTAATTATTAGACAAACAAAATATAACATACACCCATAAGAGATTTGATGGAAAAACAAACAACATCTTTGCTAAATTGTTTTATGATAATCCTAATTAAGTGAGAGAAAACTCTAACCAAGTTAAGTTTTATGTTGTCAAAGATGCCAAACACGGCCTTAGTTTCCTCATCAGAAGAAATCACAACAACATCATTAGTTAGAATCATAGGACATGTCTATTTATCTGTAAGAGATTTACCAAGAGCCTCTAGTTTGACAGTGAGATTCATTTTCTCTTTGGCTAGACAATTCAGTTGAATGTCTTTTTCTATGATCTCCTGTTTAAGAAGATTTGACTATGTCTTTAAAATGAGTCCTATAGAAGACAGAGATTGTATAGGCTTTAGGATTTTTACCAATTCTTTCATCAGAGATAGACATAGATGTTTTCGTAACTCCTGGATCATGAGTCGACGAAGTAGTAACATCTTCAACTTTTGAGTATTCATACTCTTGCATAACGTTAACTGAATCAGACATTAGATTCAATTCTTATAGGTTGGATCGCACCAAACAAAGATTGTTAGATATTTTTTTGTTTGCCTGCTCTGATACCAATTGAAATGGCGAGGGTACCCAAATATACCTCAATCTAAAACTTTTCCTACCTATAAGCCCTTTCTCTAAAAGTGATTGTCTGTGGACTGAGTCGAGACAATACAACTAATCGGTTCACACTTCATGTGATCGTATATGGATACGAGATCGAGACAATACAACAACGAAGTATGTTACTTGATAAAAAAGTTCGTACTTAACCAAACACAATAGAATTCACTTATCAAGTAAATAGGAATTAAAGTTTGTGTAATTTATTTTAATTATAATAAAACAATTATAATGCGGAAATATAAAGTAAATGACACAGCAAGATTTTGTTAACGAGGAAACCGCAAATGCAGAAAAATCCCGGGACCTTGTCCAGAATTGAATACTCTCAGGTTAATCCGCTACACAAAATTACACCTAACTTTGTATAGTTGAGACCAAGCAACTAAACCTATAGTTCACCTAGTTCCGTCTGTATTCCCACGCCTCCAACTTATAAATAAGTCACGTACTTGGAACAATTCATTTGGTTCGTATTCCAAACAGTAAAGGAACAACAAATTTGTTTGGTATCAACTCTCTTCAACCAAGTGATATGAGTCGGCCAAAGGCTCTTCCGTTTATCATAACATAAACTCCTTCATCAAGTCCTTAGATCTATCTTATGTTCAATTACCGAAGTAATCGTTTAAGATTAAGCCAATAACACTATCAATCCAAAGAATTCTGTTGATGTCGATCTACTCAATTAATCAATCCAATCTATCACAAGAATAAAACGATTATTAATTGGATCATCTTTTACCGAAACAAGTATTGTGCACACCAAAGATTATGAACCCACAAATCAGAAATCTTCAATATCTTCTTCGTCTTCGAATCTTCTTAGATCTTCAATAATAATCTGCACACAATCACTTGAATCTCTTATGATCAATCACGCACAGAATGGAGTCTGTTAACAATGGATTATCACAAGATCGTCTTTAGAACTAACAACAATCTAAAGATCCCTGTCGAAACTCTGAACTAGTTTGAGTGAATCTTATATAAGAAGAGGAGATTATCAAGCATAAAAAACTAGGTGCAAATCTAAGTTCAACCACAGTTAGTCAATCAAATCAATGAAAACAAAAGATAAACCGCAACTATCTAGTTTACCACCAACGGTACATGCTAGAGCTTCTCAATCCCAAAGAAGACTTTAAACTGAGCGGCCGCAAGAGATTTCTCCTAAATAGGTTACTCTCCTCTTTGAATAGGCGGCTACACCAGTAACAACACAACAAAGAGGAAGCTTGTTGTTACGAAGGATCAGTTTTCTAGAAAGGAAAACTTCAAGTATTTATAGACAAGGAAGTTTGGACACCAAGGAATTTCCAAAACTGAAAATATTCTCAAGATAATCATTAAAGTACAAATTCGGTTTCCATAATTCCTGGAAATGCTCTATCCAAAAATAATGATCGAAATCTCTTAGAAAATCTCTAATTAGTAAATGCACATTACTAATTCTTATTTTTCCAAAAATAAAGTAATTACCTTAATTAAAAGATTCGTAACTTATTTATGTATGGGATTCTCTTCCCTTAGCTATTAAGGAATAACTTTGAACAATTAAATAATAAACATTCACAATACGTGTTCAAAGTATGTCGACATCCTTACTTTGTAAGTTCTCTTTCACACTTACAACCTTGAAACCAATTTGCCACACTTCCAAACAAGTTTAGAATTGGTTCATCTGACTTTAAAGAACCATGTGATTGATCAAATAACATTCAATCACAATCATGGGTTTAACGGTTCTACCAAAATAAGTTTCAGATCTACCTCCATGTGATTATTGTGCATAGTCACACTAGCTTTCCAAATTTCGGTTGACTAGGTACTAGGATCGGTTCCCCACGTATATATGGTATCTAACTTATATGTGTTTCTCATGTCCATAGGATCAGTTCCCCTTTGCCTAAAAATGTGTTGCACATGTTCATAGGATCGGTTCCCCTTTCTGCTATAAACCTTGTTGCACCTCATACAAGGATCGGTTCCCCTTTGTGATGTATTGCACCTCTTACTAGGATCGGTTCCTCTTTCCCAAATTTGGTCAGACAAAACACAAACCCAATCATACCATCTCAGGTGACTACTTAAGATCGGTTTCACTAATAAAAGTCATACCAATACATAAGTCAGGCCTTTGTGAATAGTTCTACCAAGAACACAACAATTCGTGAATGGTTATACTCAATCACACATATTGGTTGTTCATAAGATATGCAATAAACAAAAAAACTAATAACGCCTGGCAATTTCCTTTTCGGTTCACAAACAAGTTTATGAACTTACTTCCTTAGAACACATGTAAAACATTGTTCCCTAGGATGAAATCCTCACCTCATACCCCATACATAATCACAATAGCATTCAAATGATTACGGAGATGTCTTATCTACAAAGTTTAATGGTTAAGCAATAAAACTCGTATTGTATTCCTTAATACTATGTCTATCTAGAGTTCAAATATGCTTCGCAGTTTTGTTTTCAATATGCACGACTTGAAAGATACGTTAGGGAATGAAACGGTTCAAGTCAAATATCACTAACCTCAAGTGGAAGGATGATTGTTGTCGTTGTAGCTCCTTGCTTCTTCACATCTTAAAGTCTTCGCAATTCTTGTAATGTCTCATTATACTAATACTTTCAAGCTAACCTATACGAAGTTGACTCTAGTACATAATCAAACGACTCTTAACATGAGTTTTGATTCACTAAAATATGACAACCAAACTTGAGATACCAACGCTTGGTGAGTTCAACCGAGTTATGCTCTAACAAAAAGTTCTTACAGCAAATTTGTGGGAGAATACTGTATCCAGGAAGTGGAAAGTGTATTAGATTCCTCCAACAAACCAAGATGCGAAATTTGTTCTGATTTGTGCTCATATCAAATCATTCCCTCTCTTACTGATGTAAGGGCTACTAGCTTGTGTGAAGGATTTGTCGAACTGATAGGTCGAAAATAACTCTTGAAGGAATTACCCTCTGTTGCTCGAAAGGAAATCATTTTTCATGATGTTTGCTGGGCATGTTATAGAGACTTTCGTGGTCTTCAGATGATTAGTTTTCACTCCAACAATCTTGAAATGTTTGAAGAGAATCTTGATGAAATCATGTAAACAGAAGATAACAAGGATGAATGAGTGTAAATTCTTATTCACAGAAAAATAGACATCAATTTTTGATTTTCTTCATTGATTGTATTACTCTATTATGAACAAAATTATTTGATTTTTAATTTTTCTTGTGATAGTTTTCAGCTTAAATAACCTGTGCTTGAATTATTTTATCTTATTGCTATGTTTATGTGATGTTTGATTTCGGTTTTCTAACCCTAATATTCGATCTCATATATTGTGAACCTTTGTGGTTTGGGTGACTTTTTTATTTAGCAGGATTAAGTTTAAGCCCATGTTGGTAGGCTTTATCAAAGAATCATGAGGGGTTCTGGTAGAAACAATGTGTGAAAAAGTCACAATATGTTGAATCGGTTTTGGTTTAGCATAAAAGCATATGTGTTATCGACGGTTTCAACTTTTGCTTGCAATTGTTAAAACTAATTTTCAACCTTTCTCTGGTAAAGGTCGGTTGTTGTTATTCTTTTGTTTTTTCATAAGGATGACAACATAATGATATTTTGATATCAATTCTCCCTGGGAGAAGATGCAATCATATTGGAGAAGTGGATGCGAAATTTGAGGTAACAATATTGTTAGTTAATTGTTTTCTTGTTTAAGAAAAGACTGAGTTTATATCATATATATTTATTGCTTTTGCTTAACAAAATTTCGGTACAATTGATGTTTATTCCATTATGCGTGTATGGATGTATGTGTGATTCAATTGGTTCCGGTTAAGAAAAACTATTGTTATCTTGCTTTATTGTGTGGTATCAATTGTTTAGGCTTACAAAATTTCAAATAATTGACATGAGATTATATCTCCGATAGGGCAAGATAAAAAGAAATCACAAATATTTTCGTCTTATCGTTTGTGATTCCACAATATCTAGTTTCGCTACCATGCGATTTAGATTATTGTGAGGTGATTGATAATACTAGGTTGTTCTTCGGGAATATAAGTCCAGTTTATCAATTAGTTCTTGTTCACCTTGATTTATCAAAAGACGGAACAAAAACTCATAGGTTTATCTGTGGGAGACAGATTTATCTATTATCTTAGACTTTTCTCTGTGATACAGATTTGTTTATTAAAGTCTTCGAATTCGGGTCGTAGCAACTCTTAGTTGTGGGTGAGATCATATAAGGGAATCAAGTGCATAGTATCCTGCTGGGATTGATTAGTGTGAGATTGATTAGGGTTCAACTACAGTCCAGACCGAAGTTAGTTTGTAGTAGGCTAGTGTCTGTAGCGGCTTAATACAGTGTGGTGTTCAATCTGGACTAGGTCCCGGGGTTTTTCTGCATTTGCGGTTTGATGTAGTTTTAATTGTGGTAAGTAAGAATTCGATTCTTGGACTTTTATGAAGATTTGGTTTTTTGATTATTAAAAGAAAATACTAAGAAAACTAGTTAAGTTTGATTGTTTTTAACCAAGGAGAGATGAATTTAGGGTTTTGGATTCCACTACTTCCAATATTTGTAAACTCAATAAAAATTTCTTTGACAAAATACTCTTATTTTACTCAAAACAATTTCGAACTCAATCTCATGCTTTGGAAGATATAACGTTACAAGCTCTTTTTTTTATGACTTTCGTCGCTATTCTATGGCCTAATTTTCCTTCGCTTATAAAAGAACGGTATCTAAACTACCCAAAACAATTTTCACGAAGCATATACAGAAGAGAAAATTTTTAATAATTTGAAAGCACAATAATGGAATATATATGTCAAAGAAAATAATTACTAAAAATTATGCATCAAAAATAGCTTCTTCCAAAACCCTAGAAAAGAAACTTAGCCACTCATGAATCGAAAACGGGAGAAAACTCGGTTAATCATTGTATTAAAAATAATAGAAATCTGCTTACAATGATTTCCAGACGCTAAAGATGTATAACAACTAAAAAAGCGGGGGTCTAAAAACACCACCCAATATTTCGTTTAGCAATCTGTATGGACAAACTCCAATATACTTTTTATGAGAATCAACTAGACAGTTAGACTCAATCAATAAAAAGATATATCAAAGAGTTTATATCTCAATCTCTCAATTTGATCTTTACTCAAGCAAATAGAAATCTGCGAGTCTTTATCAAAGAGAGATAACTTGGATGGTACCAAAGACCAATATCCAAGGATCAATCAATATCAATCAACAACCAAAGGATGGATTTCCAATTGATGATCTTAGCGCACAACCTGTATTATTTCAATTATATAAAAATATAATGCGGAAAAGAAATAACACAAACACCAGAATTTTGTTAACGAGGAAACCGCAAATGCAGAAAAACCCCGGGACCTAGTCCATACTGAATACACACTGTATTAAACCGCTACAGACACTAGCCTACTGCAAACTAACTTCGGACTGGACTATAGTTAAACCCCTATCAATCTCCCACTGATACAAGGTACATTTGTACTCCTACGCCTCTGATCCCAGCAGGATGCTAAGTACTTGATTCCCTTAGCTGATCATACCCGCAACCAAGAGTTGCTACGACCCAAAATCGCA
Source organism: Papaver somniferum (assembly GCF_003573695.1). Lineage (NCBI taxonomy): Eukaryota > Viridiplantae > Streptophyta > Magnoliopsida > Ranunculales > Papaveraceae > Papaver > Papaver somniferum. Next base: position 99,895,285 of record NC_039364.1, on the reverse strand, counting down.
GGCTTGATAATAAACAAATTTGTCTCACACAGCAAAGTCTATCAAAGGATAAATCTGTCTCCCACAGATAAACCCTAGGTTTTGTTCCGTCTTTAGATATAAAATTAAGGTAACAAGAACCAATTGATAATCCGGTCTTATATTCCCGAAGAACAACCTAGATTAATCAATCACCTATGAATAAGCCTTCCTGACTACACATGCGGATTATCGAGGAATCACAAACAGTGAGACGAAGATGTTTGTGACTTCTTTATCTTCCCTATCGGAGATAATCAAATCTCAAGCCAATCAAATTGATTGTACTCGTACGATAGAAGATGCAAGATCAGATCACACAACTACGATAAAAGTAGTATCGGTCTGGCTTCACAATCCCAATGAAGTCTTTAAGTCGTTAACCCGAATTTAGAAAAGAAACTTAAGGATTAACGGAGATCGACTCTAGCGAGCGCACTAGTATCACACAGACGTGTGGGGATTAAGTTTTGATCTAGCTACAAATCCTCTATATATAACCTTTCAAATCAGGGTTTTGCCTTAGGTATTAAGCAAACCTTATTCACTGTTAGATGAAACCTGATTTAGATTCAAGCTAATATTTCTCAACCGTTAGATCGAAAAACAAAGCTTGTCATACACACATGGTAAACGTGTACTGGGTTTGTGAAACACATGCCCAAACTTGTACGCGTGTGTTGGTTCAACACAGTAACCAAAAGGTTAACCATATGAGCATATCACATTAACCTGGTTCTTCTTCACCATAACTAGTTCAAATGACTTCAAACGAACTAGTTAAGAGTTTTTCAATTGCTATGATATCTTATGCAAAACACAAGACACAATTGAATCAAAGATGATTACGATTCGATTGAATCGGCCAATGAACATTATAGCCATGGTTTGCATAAAGCATTCCTTAGTAATTTAATGATACATGTTCAGAGCTCATCTTTAGATCATAACCTATTAATTACACAAACAAGTTCGCGGACTTAATCAATTGGGTTGAGTTTTCCAAACTCAGCAGAATTTCTCGGGAAGAGAAGTTCCGCCAGTTAGCGGACTGAGTTCGCGGACTTAACATCAAACGAGTTATATTGGAAATCCCAGCATAAATTCTCGGGATGAGAGTTTCCGTCAGTTTGCGGACTAGGTTCGCGGACTTGGAAAGCCAATTCCACAATCCTACGGATTTCACTTGCTCAACAAAGTTCGAAAACTTCGGTTCAAGGAATACATGGTTATGTAATCTAAACTCTCATTTCAACCATTGAGACATTCTCAGAGGACGTTATGTAGCCTTTATTCACAGACCGATTCACGTCAGAGCAATTCTTAAAAGTGATTGAAACTTTTCATGACTTTCGTCACTAGGTGAAGATAAACCTGATCAAAGCGAAACGCTTTACCAACACATGATTTCGATAAAAAGATAAGCATTAAATACTCAACTCGAAATATCAATGTGTATGATCTAGTCTATATAGCATACGACTTTTGTCTCATAAGAAGTAGGAGATAGAATAGATAGACTTTTGATTCATAGATAAGTTCAAGTATTCACATACCTTTTTGTTGATGAAGTTCCGCGGTTCCTTGTGTAGATCTTCGTCGTTGTCGTTGAATCGCCATGAAGTTCTTGAGCTCAACTACACTTTTCCTATCCTAGTCCGAGACTTAGCTAATAGGCTAGAAATCAAGACTTATAGTTTTGATCACTTACATTGACAAACATGCTTGATATAGAAACGCATGCGAGGTCGACCGAGCTATGCTCTAACAATCTCCCCCTTTGTCAATTTTAATGACAAAACTATTAATACATATGGAATACAAAAAAGATAAACTTTAGTGGCTCCTATTCCATAGTCTAATCTTCAACGTTCCTTGAAATCTTCGTCCTTCCAAGTACTCCAATGATCCCAAAGGTTGTAAGTTTATTATCACCGTTGTTGAAGATTCGTAGCAATAACAATGAGAGAAATCGAGATTCTCGATCATTATTATACAGTGTCATAGTACTATTATGTAACATCAAAGTCCAATTTTATCACGACTTTAACAATAATACTATGGTGACATGTATCACTCCCCCTTAGTCAATACTCTATCTCGATCATGGAAACCACTCCCCCTTACACAATGATCCGAAAACCATATGTATTAGTAGTGTGAACTACAATAAATCTCCCCCTTTTTGTCAATAAAATTGGCAAAGGTAAAAGAACGGGTTCATAATGAAATTTCCACAAGAGACATTTCATAGACCAAAAGAAAGAACACACATCATCTTAATTTAGATGCAATCTTATAGCCGAAGCTAACATCATTCATCAAGGAGTTTAAAGATACAAGATAACCCCTAAAAAAATTCCACAGCCACACACCCCGCAAGATATTACCATTAAGCACAAGTTCAAAAGAACTCTCCCCCATTCGATGTCATTCCCGGAAGAACAACAAGAGCGACCTTAATTTCGAAAGAAAAGATGGATTTTAATTGGACACCAAAAACCACGCGAATGATTTTCTATATCCAAAATTCAACCAAAATACTCACAAGTAAACCCATGAATGTTTTAATTGAATATGCAATTAAATCGAAACCACAAAAGTGATCAATTTAATTGAAAGTGCTCAACATAAGTAAACCTACGGAGCTACGACTAAGTTAATCATACGGAGGTGACTAACTTAACCGTTCAAATACTCAACATAAGGAAAACCTTACGGAATATTAGGATACTCTACATAACGAAGACCTTACGGAATATGAGGATACTCGACATAAGGAAAACCTTACGAAATATTCAAGACTACATTAACCAATAAAACATGATAGTGTAGTCATTCATATACTCAACACAATGAATTGTGGAACATATGAAAACTCAACTAGATTAATTACAAGAGAACCTATAATTAATCTAATTGGAATAAAAATAACCAAACTAATCACCGAAGTAATCAATTTAATTATTTTTGGGCTCAACATAAGAGAATTATGGAACCCCCACTAAGTTCATCATAGAATATGACAACCTTAACCGTACATGTTCCCAACATAAGAAAGAACGAAACTTATGGAGTACAAACTAAATAACCAAGGATGATTAATTAGTTTCTAATGCTCAACATATAGTATCTCACGGAACAACCAACCATGCCAACAACAATCGACTTGGTTGTAACGTGCTCAACGTAAGACACACAATGGAACCTTCACGTTATTCAAAAGAAAGATCAATGAAGACCAAAACCGCGGATAAACATACAAGGATCTATTCTATTTTCATCATTATAGGCATAACAATATAATAGACTTTAGCCTTGTCAAACAAAAGTTTTAATCATATTTTCCATCACATACATGACTGCATAGGCATAACTTTTGTAATTGTCAAAACTCCATTCGTCCTTAAACCAATAAACGAATATCGATCATGAACGACTTTACTTTTGACAACAATATGGGACCTTCAAGTTCACGGACGCAAACAATACATATCCCATAAAAATATTGCAATATATCAAACCAAAAGAATACTACAATAATAATCATCCTCCAAATATTTTAGAATTTTTTGAAATCCAAAAAACCTAAAAAATAAACACAAGAGAGAATGAAACAAAATAGCTATTGTAGTCACAATCGCCGCTATTCATAGCACTAGTTATTCTTCCAACTAATTCAAAAAGAATACATACTAGGTATCTAAACCTCTTGAAAATCATTTCATTTACCTTGAATATTCTTCTCGTATTCCCTGTATTCTTCAAGCTCATTTTCGATTAGGTCAATCCTTGATTCAAGATTATCCATTTTCTCTTCAAGTCTTTTAGAAGAAACTTCAAGTTCATTTTTCAAAGCACGAACTTGTTCCAACACGAGATTCATGGTTAAAGAGAGCTTATCAAACTGAGAAATAGTAGGGTTCTCATCAGAAGAAGAGACATGTTTGTCATAGCACATCTCATTATCTGAAGAATCAAAGTGAATCTTCTTTGAGGAAAACAGAACTTTCCATACATCACTTTGTTTACTTGAAAGACTAGAGGAGGACATGGTGGAGAAGATGAAATGAGAATGTAAAAGAGGTGGAGCTTTAAAAAGAATACAGATGTAGGAATTCCCAGAAATATCCTTTTCACCAAACCCTAACACAAGTTTGTTACCTAAAAAGCAGGAGCCGTTTGCGAACAAGACCTGGTACAAGCAAAAACATAAAGCAACAAGGCTAAATCACAGTCCTCTTGTAGATCATGATTCTTGTATAAGAGGAAGAACACAAGAATCATTTTTCAACAAGATTACTGAGCACAAGGCCTCCAATCCGATACAGGACTGGGATAATCTTTGCAAAGAGAAAAACTATCCATTGGACTAGGTTTCCTCTTATTCGTTTGAAAATAGAAGTTGTGAAGAACTTTCTTATCCTTTGTAATCATAGTTTTAAACAACTTGATTGTTGATCTTTGCAAATCCTGCACCATTTTTGAAAACGTCCTTTGATGAAGAGTGGACTTCCTTTTTCCTTTCAGTATACAATGGTTAGACATGCAGGGTTGTTTTTGATTTAACGTGCTAGGATGATACTGAGTTGAACTTAATGAAACACCGAGATTTGGTAGATCCTTTTTTGAAAAACTCTTGGAGTTCAACACAAAAACTGGAGAGATTTGCTGACTTGACACTGTTGAATATGTCATGGAGGAATCATGAAAATGATTTTCAGTAAAAAGATTATGAGAGAAGTCATAGATTTCCTCAGGACAGTAATCGAGAGTATTCATCCATGCTTTTGTTATCTCTCTTACCTCTGTTTCTGGATATTTGAAGTGACCTGAACACTTTTACAGCACGTAAGGCCAGTTTCATTAGTATGGCTTTTCTGGGTTTTCTTATTGACTAACGAAGATTCTTTTTGAGACTTTGTTTTGCTACGTCTGAGTAGTTTCTTAAGTTTCTGTATAAACAGAGACAACATAGAAATAAAGGAATTCTCACTTTTCTCGTTTTTCAATTTAGGACGACCAGTTTTACAATCAGGAGAAGTGACAAGATCGTCAGACAATAGATGGTCATCTCTTGACATGTATTCGCGATCGAAAATTCTAAGTTTTCCAACAAGAGTGTTTCGTGGAAGAGTATTAAGGTTATTTCCTTTAACGATGGCATGTCTTTTAGATTCGTATTTGGATGGAAGCGATCGGAGGATTTTCATCACAATTTCCTTTTCAGAAATGGTCTTACCCAACGCACATGATACATTAACAATTTCGAATACTTTGTGATAAAAGTCGTCAAACGAATCTTCATCTGCCATATAAAGGTCTTCCCATTCAGAATTAAGGTTTTGAAGCCTAGCTTCCTTTTCACTGGGGTTACCTTCAAATACGCTTTCTAAAGTATCCCAAGCTTCTTTAGACGTAATGCACGATGCCACATGATGTCTAAGATTTGGGGTAATAGCATGCAAAATGACGTTCAATCCGTCGGAGTTTTCCCTTGCAGCAGTTAACTCGGCAGCATCATACATAAGAAGATATTTGGGTACAAATGTATTATTTTCCATAACAACGAGAGTCTCATAGCCATTCACAACATAGATCCATGATCGAAAGTCACGCGACTAAAGAAATGTACGCATAGCAACTTTCCACCATAGATAATTTGAGTCATCGAAGACTGGGGGTACGTTTACGGAGATAGCACTTCCGTCCATAGAGTCAGATCGCTACAAACACATACTTGTTAGGTCTTGAACGTGTTTGCCTGCTCTGAAACCAATTGAAAATGCGGGGGTCTAACAACACCACCCAATATTTCGTTTAGCAATCTGTATGGACAAACTCCAATATACTTTTTATGAGAATCAACTAGACAATCAGACTCAATCAATAAAAAGATATATCAAAGATTTTATATCTCAATCTCTCAATTTGATCTTTACTCAAGAAAATAGTATTCTGCGAGTCTTTATCAAAGAGAGATAACTTGGATGGTACCAAAGACCAATATCCAAGGATCAATCAATATCAATCAACAACCAAAGGTTGGATTTCCAATCGATGATCTTAACGCACAACCTGTATTATTTCAATTATATAAAAATATAATGCGGAAAAGAAATAACACAGACACCAGAATTTTGTTAACGAGGAAACCGCAAATGCAGAAAAACCTCGGGACCTAGTCCAGATTGAATACACACTGTATTAAGCTGCTACAGACACTCTCCTACTACAAACTAACTTCGGAATGGACTATAGTTGAACCCCTATCAATCTCCCACTGATACAAGGTACAGTTGTACTCCTACGCCTCTGATCCCAGCAGGATGCTACGTACTTGATTCCCTTAGCTGATCTTACCCACAACCAAGAGTTGCTACGACCAAAAATCGCAGGCTTGATAATAAAAAAATCCGTCTCACACAACAAAGTCTATCAAAGGATAAATCTGTCTCTCACAGATAAACCCTAGGTTTTGTTCCGTCTTTAGATATAAAATTAAGGTAACAAGAACCAATTGATAATCCGGTCTTATATTCCCGAAGAACAACCTAGATTAATCAATCACCTCTGAATAATCCTTCCTGAATACACATGCGGATTATCGAGGAATCACAAACAGTGAGACGAAGATGTTTGTGACTTCTTTATCTTCCCTATCGGAGATAATCAAATCTCAAGCCAATCAAATTGATTGTACTCGTACGATAGAAGATGCAAGATCAGATCACACAACTACGATAAAAGTAGTATCAGTCTTGCTTCACAATCCCAATGAAGTCTTTAAGTCGTTAACCCGAATTTAGAAAAGAAACTTAAGGATTAATGGAGATAGACTCTAGCGAGCGCACTAGTATCACACAGACGTGTGGGGATTAAGTTTTGCTCTAGCTAGAAGTCCTCTATATATAGCCTTTCAAATCAGGGTTTTGCCTTAGGTATTAAGCAAACCTTATTCACCGTTAGATGAAACCTGATTTAGATTCAAGCTAATATTTCTCAACCGTTAGATCGAAAAACAAAGCTTGTCATACACACATGGTAAATGTGTACTGGGTTTGTGAAACACATGCCAAAACGTGTACGCGTGTGTTGGTTCAACATAGTAACCAAAAGGTTAACCATATGAGCATATCATATTAACCTGGGTCTTCTTCACCATAACTAGTTCAAATGACTTCAAACGAACTAGTTAAGAGTTTTTCAATTGCTATGAGATCTTATGCAAAACACAAGACACAATTGAATCAAAGATGATTACGATTCGATTGAATCGGCTCAATGAACATTATAGCCATGGTTTGCATAAAGCATTCCTTAGTAATTTAATGATACATGTTCAGAGCTCATCTTTAGATCATAACCTATTAAGTACACAAACAAGTTCGCGGACTTAATCAATCGGGTTGAATTTTTCCAAACTCAAAAGAATTTCTCGGGAAGAGAAGTTCCGCCAGTTCGCGAACCGTGTTCGCTGATTTAACAGCAAACGAGTTATATTGGAAATCCCAGCAAAAATTCTCGGGATGAGAGTTTCCGTCAGTTCGCAGACTGGGTTCGCGGACTTGGCAAGCCAATTCCATAATCCTACTGATTTCACTTGCTCAACAAAGTTCGAAAACTTCGGTTCAAGGAATACATGGTTATGTAATCTAAACTCTCATTTCAACCATTGAGACATTCTCAGAGGACGCTATGTAGCCGTTATTCACAGACAGATTCACGTCAGAGAAATTCTCAAAAGTGATTGAAAATTTTCATGACTTTCTTCACTAGGTGAAGATAAACCTGATCAAAGTGAAACGCTTTACCAACACATGATTTCGAGAAAAAGATAAGCATTGAATACTCAGCTCGAAATATCAATGTGTATGATCTAGTCTATATAGCATACGACTTTTGTCTCATAAGAAGTAGGAGATAGAATAGATAGACTTTTGAGTGATAGATAAGTTCAAGTCTTCACATACCTTTTTGTTGATGAAGTTCCACGGTTCCTTGTGTAGATATTCGTCGTTGTCGTTGAATCGCCATGAAGTTCTTGAGCTCAACTACACTTTTCCTATCCTAGTCCGAGACTTAGCTAATAGGCTAGAAATCAAGACTTATAGTTTTGATCACTAACATTGACAAACATGCTTGATATAGCAACGCATGCGAGGTCGACCAAGCTATGCTCTAACAACAACTGAGTTGAACAGTTAGGCAACAAAAGACACAGTGGTCAAAGGTCTTTTTCTATTAACAAAAGAACGATAGACAACTTATGTGTTTGAACTACGACAACTTCTGCGACTGTTCTGGGCGTACCTTGTTCTTCGTGTTCTTGAATATGCAGCAGCAGGAGAACTTTTCCCGCAGCTCGTGATTTTTCGATTCTGAGGTCTCTGTTTATTTCCCAAACTTTATATTCCCCTTCTCTGAGTCCCATAGATTCTTTTTATACACAACATGTGCAGAAAATCTCGATAAAATCTTCCCAATATCTCTTTGTCTTTCAACCCAAGTCACCGGATATTATTCCCTTTTTTTATCTCAGGCGGTGTTCAGTTCTTTAATCTCAACCGTGTGTTAATATCACTGAATCCTGAAGAGTTCTTCCTTCTCTTCTTTTGCACGGTTCTTCCAACAACAAAATCCCGACATTCATGATTGCCTGTTATATAGAAATATTCCATTTTTTGACGTACCTTCCCTGATTGTTTACGCGTCACCTGTGTTAATATAAACTCTCACAAAATGGTAGAATATCATCCAAGGCGACAATACACTTCCCAAGTTTCACGTAATCTCCCCAAAATAGAATCATAAAAATACCTTGAATAACTTTCTTCCCCTGTTTACTTCCAAACTCAGATTTCTTCCCTTTTTTTACATTGATGAGGTTGTTACCAAACCCTGTTTTGTTGTACCGATCCCAAGAATCCATATCCAATACCAAGTTTACTGAAAGTTTAGTCCAAATTCGATCTGGAAGAATTCGTAGTAACTCACATGCGGCCAAAACAGTGTGTTTAAACCATGAAAATGGTGTCCCCCTAACAATGGATGGGGTGTGATAGATGGTTGGGTGGAAATAATAGATGTGGGGTGCAAATAACAGTGAGTTACCCCGTATCAAATGTGTGCCCCTTATCCATTTGAGAGTCCGAATAGTAATTTTCTCCCACGAGCGCAAATACCACTTTTCGAGCCAATTTTCCCGCAAAAGCTTATTTCTCCAAAAACACCTACAAAAACATAAAATAATCAAATAAGTATAAAATCGAGCACTAACAATACACATAATTGAGATCAAAATAGACACATAAATGTGTCCATCAAATACCCCCAAACTTATTATTTGCTAGTCCTCGAGCAAATCATATATACAAAATAAAATCCTAACTCACTGTCGCAGGCATTGTCGATTGCACTTAACATGTGCAACAAGCCTTTAAACCCCTAGGTGTCCCTAGTAGCCGAGTTATAGTCTCGGGAGGGTTTACAATAGGTGTACCCACAAAACCTTTACTCCAAACCCTAGCTATCTGTGAAGAACTAAGGAATAACACTAAAGAATCTCCTTGGTTGGCATACTGTCATTGATCACAAGAGAAAGTACCCTGACGCGAATCATATTCATATATATATATATATATATATATATATATATAAGTGACAGAGTTCTACTCAGATAGTCGCACTATGGACATCAATAATCGGAAGATAGATAGTTCAAAACAATGTTGTCTAAGGTGAAGGGTGTTTCCCATATTTGTCTGAAGGCCTCTGCCAACATGAACCTATGAATCCCAATCGATTGAGATACTGGTCTGGACTAATATCAACACTGCTTGGCATATACAAGGGAGCCAACGGTCGATAATCTTAATTCTATATCAACTCAACTGGCATATACAAGGGAACCAACAATTGATTTTATTGAACAATAATAAACTTTTCATTTTTTTTTGACTGCATCATTTGATCTTTTAGATCCAAACGCATGCTTCTTGTCAGCAGATTACATGATAGTTCCATGGATCCTGCGTTCCACGCTTGTTTAGGCGACGGAGACATGGAAAACACACACATATTGCTATTCAAGTGTTTTATTTTCATTCTTTTTTTAATTATTTATTTGTTCCGTATGATTGGTCTGGTCTTTTTATTATTTAGTAACTCAATCACTCTATTTCATCCCGACAGTGGTAACAATTCGATGTGTGGGCCCCACCAAATCACTTAGCGAAACATATAAATTTTCAAATAAAATAAAAACAGAACATAGTGTGATGATTCCATTTTAACACATGAACTCTATCTTTATATGAATAGACTCTGTTATTGGGTTCCTTAACTCCTACAACCAAGATGTTTCCATCCACTTAGATTGGTTAGTGTCATCCTGAATTGGCACAAATTTCTAGGCTCTGGAGCTTAATAATGCAACTAAAAGGTTTCTCACGTACCCCCAAACTTAAATCTAACATTGTCCTCAATGTTCAAAAGATAAAATTTAAAGTATGAACAAGGAGAAACTATTACCATTTGAAGCAAAAGAGTTAAGAAAAGATATTACCGTGTTGCATGAGCATGGGTTACCTCCCAAGAAGTGTGAAGTTTAAATTCGTCAGCCAGACTTCAAATACTAAAAATGTCTAGCTACCTTTCAAATCATATATCAATAGTCGAAACAACTATGGATCAACAAAACCAAATAAAACTTCCACAATTATGAAACAACTGCACCGGATTAGAAAAATGAACAGTCGGAGCACAACATGATCTAAAATATCTTGCAAGAAAATAGGGTTTATTTGTGGCGCCCACTTGGACTTCATATGGGTGTCTTGACAAATAGATTCATTCACACTACATGCTCTAATAGCTGGATTTCCTCCTGGACAGTATCAGAGGATCAGGTTGAGGAATCAGAAGAGACTCAAGTAATACCTCAAGTACCACTAGTCTCGAGTCCCAAGTTAGGGACTTCTAATGGGGATACTTGACCATCACTACCCCCAAACGTAGGGTAGTCAGTATTCTCGGACAAACCTCTAACTATTGCTTGAATTTCCGGATCCTCAGAGTTTTTAAAATACTCAAGAGATTCTTTTAGATCATTACCCCCAAATTTAGAGTCAACACTACTCTCCGTAAGGCCTAGCACTATGGCTTGAATTTCAGGGTCCGTAGAGTCTTTAAAGTACTCGAGAGATTCTTCTAGTTCAACAGTTTGGTCACCTAACTGACTTAAGAGTATCTCATCAAATTCATCCAAAGAATCATCCAATAAAATGTCGTCCTAATTATCCTGAACTAGATCCTGAACTGAAGTGTTAATCATATTCACTTCCTCTAAGTCATTAGAAGGTTGTCTAGTAACATTAAATACATTTAGTTCAGTGGTCATATTACCCAAGGATATGTTCATAAGTCAGGTCCTACAGTTGATGATAGCATTAGATGTGGCTAAAAATAGGCGACCTAAAATCATCGGTATTTGAGCACTAGGGTCCTGAACAGGTTGAGTGTCTAGAACAACAAAATACACTGGATAAATAAATTTATCAACCTCAATCAGTACATCCTCTATGACACCACGAGGGACTTTGACAGACCTATCATCTAATTGTAGTATCATTTTCGTCAGTTTCAACTCACTAAGACCTAGCTGAGTGTACACATGGTACGAGAGTAAGTTAACACTAGTTCCTAAGTCAAGTAATGCCTTATCAACCATGTGATTACCAATTGCACAAGATATGGTGGGGCATCCGGGGTCTTTATACTTAGGGGATATTTGGTTTAGAAGGATTGAACTTACATGACCAGCTAAAAAGGCTTTCTTATGGACATTAAGCTTACGGTTTCGTGTACAAAGATCTTTAAGGAACTTGGCATAAGCGGGCATTTGCCTAATTGCTTCTAATAAAGGGATATTTATGTTCACCTGCTTAAATATTTCCATTATTTCGTTGAAAGTCGACTCTCTCTTTGTTGGAGCTAACAATTGTGGGTACGGGGCTCTGGGCACAAAATGAGACATATCAGGAACCGCATTGGCATCACTAGAAACTTTGTCAGTATTTTCAGCTAGTGGTTCCTCTTGGTCCTCTAGGGAACTAGAATGGGAACTAGAAAGTGGATCTATAGTATGTCCACTATTAGGCATGGCTACCTTATTGTCTACCGTTTTACCACTCCTAAGGGTTGTTATCGAATGGATTCCTCTAGGATTAGGTATTGGTTGACCAGGGAACTTTTCTTTTTCTCTCTCTTGCAAAGACTCGGCCATTAGACTAACCTGGGTTTTTAGCTCGGAAATATCCTGAGAGTTTTCCTGTAAACCTTTCTCAACCGATTGCTTAAACACTGCAGTGTTATGAGATAAGATGGTTAGAAACTCTTCTAAACTCATGATTTTCTTATCTGAAAGGCTCTAAAATTGTGATGGTCCTAAAGGATTCTTAGTATAGCCAAACGTCGAGGGATCCTGAGAATTACTAGACTGACCTTGATTCGGTCTCTTAGACCATGAAAAATTAGGATGGTATCTCAAACCAGGGTTATAAGTCTCAGAATATGGATTAAATGTCTGACGGTTTTCAAACCTAGAGTTGTTATAAAGAGCATGGGTTTTCTCTTCGTATCTAGCATGATGTGACCCTTGATTCATTTTTAAGGCCTCTAGACGCCTAAGAATATCTGACCCATAATCAACTCTATCTACCCTTTGGATAGGATTTCTAGGTTTTTCTGGTTCTCTCATTGAAGCCCGTTGTCTAGTTTTCTCAGCTAATTCGATGAAATCGTCAAAACATTCATCTGGGTCTTGATGGGTAAATTCTCCACCACTAATTGTTTCTACCTGCATATGGATTTCACTATCAAGGCCCTCATATAAAATTTGGGTCAAGTGGGATTTTTCAAAACTGTGATGTGGACACTGGTATAACAATTCACTAAACCTTTCTACATAATCATAAAGTTTTTCACCTAATTTCTGCTTAAAGGTTTGGATACACTGCCGAACAGCAACAGTCTTATGGTGTGCGTAGAATTTCTTAACAAATGCCTCTATAAGACCATCCCAAGTAGTAATTGTTTTAGAATGAATAAAATGATACCACTCTTTGGCTTTCTCATAGAGAGAGAAGTGGAACAAACGTAACCTAAGCACATCTTTGGAGACATTCGGATAGTTCATTGTGTCAGAAATCATTTCAAAGTCTCTTATGTGGGTATACGGGTTCTCATTCTCTAGACCCCTAAACTTACGTAGCATGCCAATAGTCTCAGGTCTAATATCAAATTGGACCGTAGAAGCTGGTAGAACTACACCTGGCTCACGCACTACTTTATATGGGTCAAACGATCCATAAGGGTTTTTACCGGGACCTCATTATCATTTTCATTAACCATATCAGGAAAAAATAGAAGTACCACCTAAATATGTGTAACGGGTTGAACTCAAATTAAAAAGGTCGTTATCCTCAAGTCTATCTCCTGCCCGTTTCCAACGGTGCATACACAAGTAGAACCGCTAGTGGTAACCAAAAAATTGTGCACATGCAAATGCTGGGGTTCACTAATTTAGGTAAGCTTGGGTTACCTTTAGCAATATATACCAACACTCAGAGACTGGTCAATGATACGAGGCTAAGGTTTCTATTTTTTCGGATAATAACGCCCAGGGGGTTCACCGTACTAGACCACGTGGTTTCCTAAAATCGGTGCCAGACGAAAATGCAATTGGTGTGTGCACGTGTATTTTTTTAATAAAATAACAAAAACATTTACAATTAAATAAATAAAATAATTATGTACAAATAAAAAAAAACTAAAAAAAAAATAGTACCTTATTTACAAAAGTAAAATCTTGAGTACGCTACTTACCTTTTTAGTGGGCAAATCCACAATAAATGCAAATATAACCTGCACAACAAAGACAAGACTATACCCAGAGTTATATCAAAGAAAATAAAATCAAATCAAACTATACAAATAAAATTAATTAATTAATTAATAAAAATCTAAAACCTAACCTAACGGAAAGTCCCCGGCAGTGGCGCCAAAAACTGATGTAGTTTTAATTGTGGTAAGTAAGAATTCGATTCTCGGACTTTTATGAAGATTTAGTTTTTTGATTATTAAAAGAAAATACTAAGACAACTAATTAAATTTGATTGTTTTTAACCAAGGAGAGATGAATTTATGGTTTTGGATTCCACTACTTCCAATATTTGTAAACTCAATAACAATTTCTTTGAAAAATACTCCTATTTTACTTAAAACAGTTTCGATCCGAATTTCATGCTTTGGAATATATAACACTACAAACTCTTTTTTTATGACTTTCGTCACTATTCTAAGGCCTAATTTTCCTTCACTTATAAAACAACGGTATCTAAACTACCCAAAACAATTTTCACGAAGCATATAAAGAAGAGAAAAATTTTAATAATTTAAAAGCACAACAATGGAGTATATATGTCAAAGAAAATAATTACTAAGAATTATGCATCAAAAATAGCTTCTTTCAAAACCCTAGAAAAAAACTTAGCTACTCATGAATCGAAAACGGGAGAAAACTCGGTTAATCATTGTATTAAAAATAATAACAATCTGCTTACAATGATTTCTAGTCGCTAAAGATGTATAGCAACTGAGTTGAACAGTTCAGCACCAAGCGACACAGTGGCCGAAGTTCTTTCTCTATTAACAAAAGAACGATAGAGAGCTTCTGCGTTTGAACTGCGACAGCTTCTGCGACTGTTCTGGGCGTAACTTGTTCTTCGTGTTCTTGAATATGAAGCAGCAGGAGAATTTTTCCTGCAGCTCGTTATTTTTCGATTCTGAGGTCTCTGTTTATTTCCCAAACTCTCTATTCCCCTTCTCTGAGTACCGCAGCTTCTTTTTATACATAACAGGTGCAGAAAATCTCGAGAAAATCTTCCTGATATCTCTTTGTCTTTCAACCCAAGTCACCGGATATTATTCCCTTTTTTTATCTCAGGCGGTGTCAGTTCTTTAATCTCAACCGTGTGTTAATATCACTGAATCCTGAAGAGTTCTTCCTTCTCTTCTTTTGCACGGTACTTCCAACAACAAAATCCCGACATTCATGATTGGCTGTTATATAGAAATATTCCATTTTTTGGACGTACCTTTCTAGATTGTTTACGAGTCACATGTGTTAATCTAAACTCTCACCAAATGGTCGAATATCATCCAAGCCTTCAATACACTTCCCAAGTTTCACGTAATCTCCCCAAAACAGAATCATAAAAATACCGTGAATAACTTTCTTCCCTTGTTTACTTCTAAACTCAGATTTCTTCCCTTTTTTACGTTGATGAGGTTGTTACTAAACCCTGTTTTGCTGTACCGAGCCCTATAATCCATATCCAATACCAAGTTTACTAAAAGTTTAGTCCAAATTCGATCTAGAAGAATTCGTAGTAACTCACAGGCGAGGAATTATTCTTCCCGCCAAAACCGCGTGTTTAAACCATGAAAATGGTGTCCCCCTAACAATGGCTAGGGTGCGAATAGCTGGTTGGGTGCAAATAATAGATGTGGGGTGCAAATAACAGTAGGTTACACCTTATCAAATGTGTGCCCCTTATCCATTTGAGAGTCTGAATAGTAATTTTCTCCCACGAGCACAAATACCAATTTTCGAGCCAATTTTCCCGCAAAAGCTTATTTCTCCAAAAACACCTATAAAAACATAAAATAATCAAATAAGTATAAAATCGAGCACTAACAATACACGTAATTGAGATCAAAATAGACACATAAATGTGTCCATCACGGTTTCCTCATTAACAAAATTTCTGGTGTCTGTGTTATTTCTATTCTGCATAATATTTTGTTATATAATTGAAATATCACGGGTTGTGCGTCAGGATCAATCAATTAGATTGTTGATTTAAATTGATTGACACTTGGATATTGGTCTTTGGTACCATCCAAGTTATCTCTCTAGTATTTGATAAAGACTCGCAGATTTCTATTTGCTTGAGTATAGATCAAATCGAGAGATCGAGATATTAACTCTTTGATATACTTTTATCTAGATTGAGTCTGACTGTCTAGTTGATTCTCTAGAAAGTATATTGGAGTTTGTCCATACAGATTGCTAATCGAAATATAGGGTGTGGTTGTTAGACCCCCGTATTTTCAGTTTCTCCATAGTTTCACGGTTTCATGAGAAATAATAATATAAAACAGGGAAAGGTGTTGCGGGATCGGGCAACCTAGTCGGCCGGCCATGCCCTAGCCGTGGCCGGTCCCACACCTTGCAATCCCTTATCTTTCATAATTATTATTTCCCTAATCTCATGAAACTCCTACGTTTCAACAAAAATCATGGTTTCTTCATATTTTCTCAAATATTGCTCAAACCATGAAAAGCAAAAAAGTCAAACGGTCATATGACCGACTAGGCTACCCACGAAAAATACTAAAATATCATTATTTTAATATTCTCAAAATATTGATGGAACGAGCAAAGTTCTACTGCTCATTCGAGAAAAATCAAGAACTTCAGTCAAAGATCAAACTCTTCTGAAAATCCAAGATATTGCTCAAACGCACACCAGAAAATACCGAAACTCTCAGGACTGAGACACGAACATTATGGTGACACGGGCATGCTTCGTTGACATACCAAGGCCAGCCCGAAGACTTGCAAGGAGCCGGTCCTACACACTTTTCTAATTTTGACCTAATTTACTCAATTGTTCATATTAGGTCCCAACTCTTTCCAACCAACATGGAATTTGCTCAAACGACCATCAGCTGGTCCCACGTCCACCAAAGGCCGGTTTCATGCCCTCTTGGTTGGTACCTCACTTCTCCACAAATTAGGTTTTGTTACCTAATGCTCGGACGAGCACCATTTTAACAAATGATGAAACTGACATTTAATCATCATTCTTTCACCATCCGGTCAACAAAGGACCCTGGTGTACGCTCACTCGAGCACTTGGCACCTCATGGACGTCCATCATCCCATGTAGTCGGTCCCTCTTTCACTCATATTTTCAGTAATTCATCAACTGACAAACAATTGATCAAAATTAGGGTTTTGAACTGAATGCTTTGCAAATCATGATTTCGAGCAACTCTAAACACTAATAATTTTATTTTGATCCGACAATAAACATCCTAATTAATTATATGATATTCGGTCCAGCTACCAATATTTTAATTAATATTTATTGGTCACACTACCAATAATTTATCAAACGAGCAATATTTGCTCGGTTCGTCAATATTGGTTCAACTATCAATATTCAACAATTCATCATGCGAGCAATATTCGCTCAGACGAGCAATATTTTCCCAATTCATCATGTTGATCCAATTATCAACATTTATTCAAGAACTCCACATGTTCAATCCATGAATCGCTGAGCATTCGTCAAATCATGCTCGATTCAACAAAACTTAGGCTCACTGTCTAATCAGTCAAAAACTGACTAATTAATACACATCTGCCTTGCAGACTCCATGATCTAAGACATCAATCACGTCACAAATGGGGGGATATTCACTAGGGTTTTGGTCTGGCGGCCTACGGCACGTGTGTTCATCCACGATGAGAAATGTGAGTTGATATTTCGAGTTGAGTATATCTCGCGTATCTATATCTCGAAATCATGTATTAGTAAAGCGTTTCGCTTTGATCGGGTTTATCTTCACCTAATGACGAAAGTCTTATTGTTTCAATCACTTTGAAAATCGCTTTGACGAGAAATAGTGTAACAACTATATAACGTCCTCTAAGAACGTTTCAATGGTTGGAATGAGAGTTTAGATCATTATAATCAATGATGGGATGTATATAAGCATTGTGTGGAAACACGTATGTGCATAAGTCCTATTCCTTAATTCGAAGTTTGCGAACTTTGTTGATTGAGAGAAACCGGAGGAATTGGCTTTGCCAAGTCTGCGAACTCAGTCCGCGAACTGATGGAAGTTCTTGTCCGAGAATTTCTGCTGGGATTCCAAATTCGTTCGTGATGTTCAAGTCCGCGAACTCAGTCCGCGAACCTAGTCCGCGAACTGGCGGAAGTCTCCTTGCCGATATTTTCCGTTGAGTTTGGAAAACTCCGCCGGTTGCCTTAAGTCCGCGAACTTGTTTGCGAGCTTGAGCGGGTTCTGATCTAAAGCTGTGATTTGAACATGGAACTTAAATTACTAAGAAATGCAGTATGCAAACCGTGGCTATAAAGTTCATGAGCCGATTCAATCGAATCGAATCATCTTTGTTTCAATTGTGTCTTGTGTAGTTACATAAGATCTCATAGCAATTGAACAACTCTCTAACTAGTTAGTCTTGAAGTCATTTGAACTAGTTATGGTGAAGAAGAACAAGGTTAATATGAAATGCTCATATGGTTAACCATTTGGTTACTATGTTGAACCAATACACTAGTACACGTTTGGGCACGGTTTTCACAAACCCAGTAAATGTATACCTCAAGTGTGTGTGACAAGCTAAGTTTTTGATCTAACGGTTTAGAAATATTAGCTTGAATCTAAATCAAGTTTTCATCTAACGGTGAATATGGATTGATTTGTAACCAAGGCAAAACCCTGATTTGAAGGCTATATATAGGAGACATCTAGCATTGGGCAAAAATAATCCCCACACGTTTGTGTGCTACTAGTGCGCTCGCTAGAGTCGATCTCCATTAAATTTTGATTTTCTTCTCTAAAATCAGGTTAACGACTTAAAGACTTCATTGGGATTGTGAAGCCAGACCGATACTACTTTTATCGTAGTTGTATGATCTGATCTTGCATCTTCTATCGTACGAGTACAATCTTTGATTGGCTTGAGATCGTGAGAGTTCTCCGATAGGAAAGATATAAAAATTAATCGCAAACACCTTCGTCTCATTGTTTGTGATTCCACGACATATTGTTTCGCTAGTCGATTAGGATTGTTGTGAGGTGATTGATTAATCTAGGCTGTTCTTCGGGAATATAAGTCCGGGTTATCAATTGGTTCCTGTTCACCTTGATTATTATCAAAATACGGAACAAACTCTTTCAGGGTTTATCTGTGGGAGACATATTTATCCTTTGATAGACTTGTCTGTGTGAGACAGTTTTTTTTATTGTTTAAGCCTGCGATTTTGGGTCGTAGCAACTCTTAGTTGTGGGTAAGATCAGCTAAGGGAATCAAGTGCGTAGTATCCTGCTGGGATCAGAAGCCTAGGAGTGAAACTTTACCTTGGATCAGTGGGAGATTGATTGGGGTTCAACTACGGTCTAGTCCGAAGTTAGCTTGTAATAAGCTAGTGTCTGTAGCGGCTTAATACAATGTGCATTCAATCTGGACTAGGTCCCGGGGTTTTTCTGCATTTGCGGTTTCCTCGTTAACAAAACTTTTGGTTTCTGTGTTATTTCTTTTCCGCGTTATATTTGTTATGTAATTGAAATAATATAGGTTGTGCGTTAAGATCATCAATTGGAAATCTAACCTTTGGTTGTTGATTGATATCTACTGATCCTTGGACATTGGTCTTTGGTACCGCCCAAGTTATCTCTCTTTGAAAAAGACTCGCAGATTTCTATTTGCTTGAGTAAAGATCAAATCGAGAGTTTAAGATATTAACTCCTTGAGATACTTTTTATCTAGATTGAGTCTGACTGTCTAGTTGATTCTCTAGCAAAGTATTTCGGAGTTAGTCCATACAGATTTCTAATCGAATTATTGGGTGGTGTTGTTAGACCCCCGCTTTTTCAATTGGTATCAGAGCAGGCAAACACATTAAAGACCTCAAAAGTCTGTGTTTGTAGCGATCTGACTCTATGGACAGTAGTGTTATCTCAATAAATGCACCACCAGATCCAGGGATTTCAGAATTCTCTTTCATGACTGATTCAATAAAATATGTAGAAGTAATTCTATCTAAACCTCCACCAGGTTTAAAATCCCTTGAAGTGTTTTCAGGGATTGAAAAGAAGCTTGAGAGCTTATCTCTTGGTGTTGAGTTATACCTCCAGAAAGAGCAAGGATCTCTTGACAGGCTAAATCAAGTTATGCTGAATAATATTCATATTGAGGTTGATATTGATTTACTAATCAATGAGAGCAATGCTCCTCCTCTGTGTAATCCAATTAGTTGTGATAAACTAAACGAATTACAAGATGAGTTTAAATCTCAGTCATCTGAGTGTATCACCTCACAACATGAATTGATTCGTTGCTCAATTCCTGATACTTCCTATCAAGATAGTAGTATTGTCTTCTTTTATGAAGAATCTAGGGCGTCTCTTTTTATCCAAAGAGTTTCCCTTCGCAGTACTAAAAACTATCTGCAAAAATTGTTTTTTACAAGTTGGAAAACAAGAAATCAGAAACACAAATCTTTTTGGGTTATCTTGAAGTTCTTTGATAGATTTATAAAAACAGTTCCTTGGGTGTTTCTCAACACTACAAGATTTAAGAGTTGTTGGAAAGAAACTCTTTCTTGGTGCCATGGTGAGCAAGACATTGTTCACCTCAACACAACTTGTTTGTGTTGAAAGTGAATCCTTACCAAGAAGTGCCCTGCTATGTATACGGTGAAGGAAGCACAACAACTGGGGCGCATAGATTATATTCGGTAAGGCTGTAGAATTCATATGGAATTTTCTAAAAAGGTATGTATATAAACTTGAGCAAGTTTTATGTTTTGATTACTTGTTTAAGTACTTATAATGATCCATGTACCTTGATTATCGTTCATTTCTACCTAACTTGATCTGTGTTTAAGATTCTTAAATGTTTAGGTTTGAAAACATTAGTTCGGGATGTTTGGACTTCATGGTACACATGAAAAGTATGTATAACATCATTTAAAACCAAAATCCAGGGGTTTATGTTCGCAAACCCAGTCTGCAAACTTCTCCAGGATACGAAAATTCGTTTGCAAATCCGTATGCATACTTGACGTCGATATTCGGTAAACTGTTTTGGCCGTGACTTCTTCTGCCGAACTCGGATTGACCTCATTCTTTTTGAAATCTCTTCCTATTTGAATTCTCTTAAAAATGGAGTTGAGAAACCTTGCATTTGAATGAGTTAAGATTGGTATTTGTCCTGTCTTTTGTTTTGAGTATTTTGTTCCGTTTCGTTGCACTTGTTCCACTTCTCTTCAACTTGGGAACTTGGAATCTTGGAGTACTACTCTTCTAAGCTAATTTTTAGATTTTAAAAGAATGTTGTTGGTGAATCACAAAGAAGGAAGTTGAAGAATGGAAAGTAGTACTCAGTGCTATGTAATTCTTGAATGTTCACAATCATCCTGTGTGAACTATGGTGCATGGTCGTTAATGACTTTGTATGTTCTTCTTTGAAAATCTTTTTATACGCCTTTGGTAGCTATTCTTGGTATAAATTCGGGCGAAAAAAATTGATTCTACTCTCTAAGGACAAATCATCTTATATGTGCATTACGAGTTTGTCTTCATGCCTAGGAAACTTCTTATGAGAATTTATTCTTGTTTTTGAGAAGGATTACTAGAGTTTGGAATAGGCATTAATGTGTTTACACATAGCTTTGTCCAACGTTTTCATCTTCATTTTTTAGGTTTATTGATATTAAAATTCTAAAAATATTTGGAGGATGATGGTTATTGCAGTATTAATCTGTTTAATTTTGAAGTATTGCAATATTTTTATGGGATATGTATTGTTTGCGTCCGTGAACTTGAAGGTCCCATATTGTTGTCAAAAGTAAAGTCGTTCATGAATTGGTATTCGTATTGATGAAAGGACGAATGGACTTTTGACATATACAAAAGTTATGCCTATGCAGTCATTTATTTGATGGAAAACATGATGAAATCTTTTGTTTGGCAAGGATAAAGTCTATTATGTCATTATGCATATAGTGATGGAAAGATAGAATAGATCCTTGTAAGTTATCCACGGTGTTGATCTTCATTAATCCATCTTTTGTTTACCGTGAAGGCTCCATTGTGTGTCTCATGTGAGCACGATACAACTAAGTCGATTTATTTTGGATTTGTTGGTTGTTCCATGAGATGTTATATGTTGAGCATTAGTAACTAAATTAATCAACTAGTTTGGTCATTTAGTTTGTACTCCATAAGAGCAACTGCAGTGGTGCGATCAAAACCAACGAGTAAAGAGAAAAAAAAAAGATCAAAATTTGGGTTTAGTCCGTGTTCTAACGCTACGATACTAGATTATATATGATCAGGCGGAGATATAGTGTTATACCATATGATCAGGCAGAGATATAGTGTTAGACCATATGTTATGCGGGCGTATAATGTACGCCTGATAAGTAGCCACGCGAAGTTATAAGGTGATCCATACACAACAACTCATGGAACGGGGACTATACAACCGCCCCACATGAAACATACATTATACGTTCGCCCGTTAAAAAGCGTACATTTTAAGTTCGCTCGACTATATTTGGGTTTGGTCTTGGTCCCGGACCAAATATATTCTAGGATTTGGTTATAGTCAGGCTCTTGCTCTTTAGTCCGTTCCACTGCATCTCGTTGCTAGACCATATTTATGGGTTTGATCGCCCACTGTGGTTGCTCTAAGCTCTTCTTTCTTATGTTGAGTACATGTACGGTTAAGGTTGTCATGTTCTATGACGAACTTAGTCGAGGTTCCGTAAGTTCGCTTATGTGGAGCCCAAAAATAATTGAATTAATTACTTCGGTGATTAGTTTGGTTATTTATATTCCAATTAGATTAATTATAGGTTCTCTTGTAATTAATCTAGTTGAGTTTTCATATATTCCACAAGTCCTTGTGTTGAGTATATGAATGGCTATACTAATCATGATCTTATGGTTAATGTAGTCGTACATTCCGTAAGGTTTTCCTTATGTTGAGTATATGAACGGTTAAGTTAGTCATCTCCGTATAATTAACTTAGTCGTAGTTCCGTAAGTTTACTTATGTTGAGCACAATCAATTAAATTGATCACTTTTGTGGTTTGATTTAGTTGTGTATTCTAATTAAATTAATCATGGGTTTACTTGTGATTAATTTGGTTGAGTTTTCGATATAGAAAATCATTCCTTGGTTTTTGGTGTCCAATTAAAAAATACTTCTTTTCTTTCGAAATTAAGGTCGCTCTTTTTGTTCTTTCGGGAATGACATCAAATGGGGGAGAGTTCTTTTGAACTTGTGCTTAATGGTAATATCTTGCGGGGTGTGCGGTTGTGGAATTTTATAGGGGTTATCTTGTATCTTTAAACTCCTTGATGAATGCTCTTAGCTCGGCTATAAGATTGCATCTAAATTAAGTTGGTATGTATTTTTTCTTTTGGTCTATGAAATGTCTCTTGTAGAAATTTCATTATGATCCCGTTCTTTTAACTTTGCCAATTTTAGTGACAAAAAGGGGGAGAAATAATGTAGTTCACACTACAAATACATATGGTTTTTGGATCATTGTGTAAGGGGGAGTGGTTTCCATGATCGAGATGGAGAATTGACTAAGGGGGAGTTGTACATATCACCATAGTATTATTGTTAAAGTCGTGATACAATTGGACTTTGATGTTACATAATGATACTATGACACTGTATAATGATGATCGAGAATCTCGATTTCTCTCATTGTTATAGCTACGGATCTTCAACAACGATGGTGCTAAACTTACAACCTTTGGGATCATTGGAGTACTTGGAAGGACGAAGATTTCGAGGAACGTTGAAGATTAGACTATGGAATAGGAGCCACTAAAGTTTATCTTTTTTGTATTCCATATGTATTAATAGTTTTGTCACTAAAATTGACAAAGGGGGAGATTGTTAGAGCATAGCTCAGTCAACCTCGCATGTGTTGCTATATCAAGCATGTTTGTCAATGTTAGTGATTAAAACCATAAGTCTTGATTTCTAGTCTATTATAGCTAAGTCTCGGACTATGATAGAAAAGTGTAGTTGAGCTCAAGGACTTCATGGCGATTCATCATACAACGACAGAGATCTACTCAAGGAACCGTGGAACTTCATCAACAAAAAGGTATGTGGAGACTTGAACTTATCTATCACTCAAAAGTCTATCTATTCTATCTCCTACTTCTTATGAGACAAAAATTCGTATACTATATAGACTGGATCATACACATTTGATATCACTACAAGAAAAATCGCTTATAGTGGCAAAATATTGTGTCACGAAAACCAATTTCTTCGTTACAAAAAGAATTTAGCGGCACAAAAAATTTCGTCACCTATAGCGAGTCGTTGAAAGTATTCTGTGACGTCCTTAAGAAATCATCACAGAATATTTTAAGTAGCGACATAAGTCTTGTTGCCACCAAAACTCTCTTTTCGTGAGCAAATAAAATTGTCAGTGTTCACTGATTTTGTGATGAAGAATTTCGTCACTCTAGGTGATTTTGGTGAGGAAAATATTTTTATCACCTAAAATAGTTTTAGGGGCGAAATTTGTTCATCTCAAAATATACTTATAGTGAAGAGACAAATTTGTCACATAAAATAGTTTTAACCGTGAAATTTGTTCGTCTCAAAATATACTTATATATCGTGAAGAAACAAATTCATCACCTAAATAGTTTTAGGCACAAAATTTTTTCTTCTCAGGAAAATAATAATTTAGTAGCGAAATAATTTTCGTCCCAAAATAAATCGGCAACAAAATTTAGCCATCTCTAAAAATATTTATAATGACCAATTACGATTTTTTATGTATGGTCATTTCAGTAACAAATATCGTCTCCAAAATAAAAAATAAGTATAAACAAATAAACATTTAAATAAATAAATAATATTACTTGAATAAAAAATAATTAGCAATTAAAATATATTGTATAAACAAGATCCAAACAAAAAAAAATTGATAAATAAACTCTACCAAGAGTATGTAGATGTGACTTGTGGTGCAGCATTCAACTTTCAGTTCCATTCGTGGTAATGTTGGTTAGCCCGAGAGTACGTATTATCATATTCAGCATGTTTCTTATAACCTTTTCGCTATCTTTTTTGAACTTTCTGATAACCTCAATCTGGGCACATATTTACTCTATAAAAAGAATAATTAGCAAGTGCACCAAATGTCAAACCAGTGGGTTAATCATCATTGACCAACCTCATTTCAAGAGGTATCAAATACTGATCACAGAAAACTTTGCCGCTCTATCTCTTAAAAAAAATCATAACCCACCATCAAGATATTCAAGAAGAAACAGTTGCCTGGTTTATCCCACCTGCAACTTTCCCATTCCCATTCTTCTCCACTGGCTGGTAGCCTTCGCCACGTCCTTCAGATGGACCACGTCGTGCTGAATAGTCGCCACGGTTTCCAAAATCACTTCTTGGGTATCCTCGTCCGCCACTGAAATTGCCACGACCACCCATGAAATCATTATTTCTGAACCCACCCCTTCCACTGAAATTGCCACAGCCTCTGCCACCAACTGCAATAACAAGATGTAGGGGTATTGGTTGAATACTACAATGTAAGATAGTTTTTCACAAAAGCTAACCCCACGTATATAGACCAAAAAAACTGCTGAATTAGTTCACTTGCCTCTTGTTGTGGTTCTCTTTTCCTCAATATAAACTTGGCGGCTCGCAATAGTGACCGACCCAGCCTGAATAAACTGAATAATCAGTTCTTGAATAAACAAAAAAGACATGTGTTTAACTGAAAAATTAAGCAGTGAATAAAAAAATGAAGACATGTTTAACGTGAAAATTAAACAGAATCCAAGCAGAAGTGCTATTGCTTGTTTCCACCTATAGCTACAGTAAATGGAACATTTAATAGTAGCATAATCCTGTATATGCGCCTCAAGAAGACAAAACTGATAAGTAAATGTTTTCAATTGTTCTACCTGGCCCAAGGATCTTGAGAACAACTTATTGTTGATTTGTTATTTGTGGACAGCCTACCATGGCTTGCCAAATCAACAATCAGATTTACACCATAACGAAAATAAAGAAAGCAAAGGTGCATTCCTGCAAGGAAACAGTTCACCTAACCTCACTTTTTTCCCTATCAAATAAGATCATTTTAAGAATTTCGTTTGAGATTTTAGCATACAAAAACCAACTAAGAAAAGAAAGTCATCTCGTCTGTTGACCTAAAAGATATACAGTCATGATGTACTTTTTAAGGCAACCTAACGTATACAGCATGAAAGTGGACCAGGTGCAATCATCTGTGCAAAGAGAGTTAGTTCCACAAACTCATATTGCTGTACCAGTTAATTGACTAGTGAAAAAAGATAAGTATTGTTATTCCAGCATAGGAATAGAGGTAAAATACAGTAACCATCCAAAGCAGAACATACATTTTGGGGTCCCACTCTAATTTACAGCCCTCAAGTGCATGTTCATAACAAATAATTGGTGCCCGTGATTTAGTTTCATAGGTGAAACTGATGTTCAACAAACACAAAGAAAACAGTCATCTTCGATTAAAGTATGAAGTTTCGCAGAGTTCTTACCTTCACTGCGTTTTGCATGGAACTCAACAGTTCAAATTCGACAAAGCCAAAGCAGAATCACTGATGCAAATAGATCAGGTATGAGTTAAATTTGATCAAAGAAACCGACAATTTTACATCAGATGGGAAGCATGAACAAAACAAAACTTGTTACTCCTGACTTGAACACTATACAGAAATGTGAAGTTACCAAATGGGAAAAGTAACACTAAAAAGAAACATTGTTTTGTTCACAATTTTACATCAATAGCTAACGTTACCAACTCAATTAAATAACACTAACTAAGTCTCGGCTGGCACACAGAAATGTGAAGGAACTACAACAAAACCCATTTATTAGTTTGTGTGTGGGCAACCCACTTTGTATTAGCTGCAGTAAAAACGCCGAAAAAGGATCAAAAACTACCAATCTAACTGTGCTGGTGAATGAAGTAAAAGTCCAAAAAGAAGAGAAAAACAACTTTGGGTTCGATAAAACAATTCAGCAAACAATTAACCTACTGAAATTAGTGAAAGTTGATTGAAACAACTTTGGGTTCAATAGCACAAATAATCAAACACTTAACCTACAGAAATGCATAAAGAGTATACTTATAGTGATTGAGCATTACAGTGATTACTTGAGCTTTTAATTTTGGGTAAAGGAATACAATTAAACAACATAATACAACGGGAACTCAAAGTCGCAGAACAAATCTTAAGTTAGAGTTCTGAAAATTCTTGAAGTTAGGATAACCAAGGGATAGAATCATCCTGGAAAACAAAGAATTACAAAATTAGGGCTTTGATTTAACATATGAAATTGAAAGTAATGTGATATCTAGAGAGAAAATACCTTCAATCAGTATTGTGAGAAAAACTTGATAACTTTGGGACTTTATTTATAGTAGAGAAAATGGAAGATCAAGCGGGGAAAAATCCCGCCCAGCATTTTTTCCTTTTGATTCACATGGCGCCAAAAAAATTGAAGATTACCCAAAATCGAAATGGTTCCTTAACTTTTTTTCTCTTTGAGATAAAATTAGGGTTTTTCTGGTTATCCATATCTTCTTTCCAAATAAGTGAATATTCCATAAGTGAATATCTTCTCCTCATAAATCGAAAATAAGTGAATATCTTCTCCTCATAAATCGAAAATCCCCATCCAAGGTAATTGTAAACAAGGAAAATTTTCACCATTTGATCTGCTCATCTACCCACGAATCAACCGTTCATCCCTCGAAAAAATATTCTGAAAATCTTTGAAAAAGAAATTCAGCTCAATCAAATCCTGATTTTTAGTCGAATCCAGTTTAGCTATCTCTATATTTTAGGTAATCATAACGATAAAGAAGAATTTTTTCTGTTTCTGAGGGAAGAACGAACGGAGAAGAAATTTTCTGGAAAATATCGATGGAAAATAGGAGATCTCTCCAGCATATACTAAAGAGCGATAACAATGTGTAGCTTAGTGTAATATAACCAAACTACTCTTTCGTTACGAGCCGTACAAACGTAAAAGAGACACAAGTAAAGCTTTGCTATCGTTGACCATATAAGGCGTATCGAAAATCCATTATAGCGAAACTATATCGTAATAAAAGTAATATTTATGCATCACCATGTACCAAATTAAAGTACAACATCATCCCAGATTCAATAGCAACTTGCCAAATGTTATACAAAAAAATTCAAAAACATGTTTTGTACGTGTCTAGTGTAAAAACCTTTTGTTGTAGATATTCAAACTCGGAGTAGATTGGTACTAAAATATGAGTTAGGGATCGTTTTCAAGTAGATGACCAAACTCGGAGGTCAAACCCCGCCCGACATTTTACCCACGATTCGCAAAGACGATAATGTTGGAATAATATTATCATCAGTTATGCAAGAAAATATTATTGGAGTACGTGAACTCCATAGAGATGATATGGAGGCGGAGTTGGTAGATGCAGATATCGTACATGCAGATGATGATGATAATGACGATGTGGATGATGTTGATGTTGAGGAAGAAGATGAAATTTTGGTTTATCATAATGACTCGGAAGTGGACGAGGAAGATATTGTGCCAGTTGACGATGATTAAAATTTAGAATATTAGTTATTTGCACTTTATTTACTTAAGGTTAATAGTAGTTTTGAATGAAAAGATATTGTACCAGTTGACGATGATTCAGATTTAGAATATCAGTTATTTGCACTTTATTTACTTAAGTTTAATAATAACTTTTTATCTTTCAATGATTTCACAATGGTTGGATTTCATATATATTTAAGTTGTTAGTTGGATTTCAACATTTTTCTTTGTCTCAAGTTCAATTTCTAGCTTGGCTTTCCTTCACAGGTTTGTTCATATATATTTCTTTGTAATTCATCTTATTTTTCTACGATTTGGGAGTTTACGGTTTAATCCAAACTATTGGTGATCTTACCAATTTTTTACTATTTCATCTTGAACTGACAAAACAGGAAATTGTTTTCTAGGAAAAGGAACGTTGGTTGCATCCGACACACCGTTGAGTAGTGTAAATGTGGTAGTACTCCAATACTAGTTTTATAGAGCATTTTTTTATTCTTTTTCTCGGACATTCTTTTAAATATATTCCCCTTAAATGTCGTGAACAAATTACGACTTGTATATTTATCCTTATGAAAAATTACTTCGACAAGTAAATTTATTTTCTCTAATTTATGAGTTATTGTTAAATATTATGTTTTACATGGTAAAATATATTCTTACCAAAAACTTATTCTTTAGCAGCTATGTATTCTTTAATCACCGTAAAGAATTCTTTGTGACAACATTTCAGTAATCACTGAAATCACAAAATGTTGTGAAGTTATAGTGTCACCGAAAATGACTAAAGTGACAGAACCTAGTTCGTTGCAAATGTTCTTACTTGTGACGATTAAAAGTTGTTACTATATAAATATTTGCAACCAAACAAGTTGACGGTCACTAAAAATAAATATGGTGTCAAACATTTAGTTTCATCACTATAAAATTAGTTAGTGACGAATTAATTTGGTCAGTATAAACTTTTCTTTTGTAACGGAATTTATAGATTATCACCAAAAAGATTTTATATCAATTTTTTTTGCATCATCACAATAGATTTAAATGGTGACAAACACATATAATCACAAAAATTTATTAGTGACCAGACATTATTTCGTCTCTAAATAAAGTCACTAAAAACTTATGAGTGACGAAATCCGAGTCCCATCGCGAAAAACCTAACAACAGTGACAATAATTATTTTGGTCACAATAACTAAGCTTCAGCAATGAAATATTCTTCGCCGCAAGAACTATCGTCACCAAAGCCATGTTTTCTTGTAGTGTATTTCGAGCTGAGTATATCTCGCGTACCTATATCTCGAAATCATGTGTTGGTAAAGCGTTTCGCTTTGATCAAGTTTATCTTCACCTAGTGACGAAAGTCATGAAAAGTTTCAATCACTTTGAGAATTGCTCTGACGCGAAACGGTCTGTGAATAACGGCTATATAACATCCTCTGAGAATGTCTCAATGGTTGAAATTAGAGTTTAGATAACATAACCATGTATTCCTTAATCCGAAGTTTTCAAACTTTGTTGATTGAGAGAAACCAGAGGAATTGGCTTTGCCAAGTCCGCGAACCCAGTCCGCGAACTGACGGAAGTTCTCGACCGAGAATTTATGCTGGGATTTTCCAAAAACTCGTTTGTGTGCTAGTCCGCGAACTCAGTCTGTGAATGATACTACTTTTATCGTAGTTGTGTGATATGATCTTGCATCTTTGTAGATGGTGGATTTTCGACAAAGGGTAGAATTGTAAATCTATACTCCAGATTCGGCAACCAGATGAGTATTGAGACTCATGTCTCTCATTAAAGCATGAAAGCTCATGTCATAAATCTCTGACTGAGAAGGCTGTCTCTCAGAGTACGTGTAGATGTGTAGTCTCTCAGTTGAGGCCACGACACATCTCATGAATACTGAGCAATTTCAGTAATTACTCTGGATCCGGCAATAAGATGAGTATCGAGACTCATGTCTCTGTGCATGAAATCTCATGCCACATATGATGGAGAAAGTCTCTCAGAGAAGATGAAGATGTGCAGTCTCTCAGCTGAGGCCACGGGACATCTCATACTGTATATAATCGAAAGATTGGGAGGCTCCTAGACAGCATGTCTGCTAGTATAGAGCGACAACATCTTCGGGATGTAACCAGATTTTCCCCGACTATGCAAGAGGAATATGACACTCCATCAAGTTCATATTGCTCAACCCTCAGATAATTAATTCTCCTAGAAAGGAAGCCCTTCTAGTACAGAGCCAGCAATTAATTATCTTAAATCGTCTGAATATCCAGCAATATTCTACGAGCCGTCGTCTGAATATCCAGCAATATTCTACGAGTCGTCAATTAATCGCCTGAATATTCAGCAATATTCTACGATTCCTCGATATATTTTGTTACTTCAATCTTTGGTTCTTCCCAGCAGAATTCCACAGGTTAGTAATAAATATTCAACGAAACAGGCATCTGGGCATCGAATAAGCCCTGACAAAATGGTGCAAGTGTAATTAGAAAATAATACACAGACCAGCATTTTCAATGCACGAACGAGCATTTTAAAAATACGAACGAACGAGGAACCTATGCAAAATAGGAAGGGAAAATAATAATAATAATATATTAAACAAAAGCGCCAGGGGACTAGGCTCACCAACCGACCAGTCATGCCGTGACTACTCCCGCGCCCAATTTTATATTTACCATATTTTTACTATTTTCACGATCTCATGAAAATCCTCTCGTTCGAGCAAATTTCCTTTATTTCAAAGAAATTATCTAAATCACATGATTTTATCAAAAAATAATAAAATTAGGGAAAGGTGTCGCGGGACCGAGCACCAGCCGGACATGTCTTGGTCGTGGCCGGTCCCACACCTCATGTCTCCATTATTTTATTATTTCTCTCAAATTATGAAAATTCGTTGATTTTATGAATTTTCCCTAAAATTACCTAATTTCATGTAATTTCTCTAAAATCATGGAAAATATTAAAAAAAAATAGGAAAACTTGTAGGACCGGGCTCTAGCCGGCCGGCCATGCCCTAGCCGGTCCCACACGCCCATTATTTTATTATTATTTGGTGTTTGGTTTCCTGATTTCATGAAAACTCACTGATTTCAACAAAATATCTTGGTTTTCAACAAATCTCTTTGATTTTATGAAAAATTATCTGAAATCATCAAAATCACATAAAATTGGGAAGAGTGCGTTGGGGCCCGCGCCCATTCCCTATTTTACATTTTAATTTATGTCTCTTATCTCATGGAAGTTCCCTAATTTCGCCAAACTCCCCAGTTTCATGGAATTTCCCTTAAATCAGAGAAAAATACATAAAATCACATAAAACTGGGAAAAGCATGTGGGACCGCGTGTCAGCCGGCCGGCCATGCCCTAGCCGTGGCCGGTCCCACACCTTGTGATTCCTTGTTTATTTATTATTTTCATCATCTCATGTATTTTTGTCGGTTTCAGCAAAACCATGGATTTTGCATATTTTCTCCAAATGTTGCTCAAACGTGCATCAGAAAATATCAAAATTCTCAGGACTGAAACACGGACACTATGGTGACACGGACACATCCCCTTGACCGACCAAGGGTGACCCTGAGGCTTGCAAACAGCTGGTCCCGCATGTTTTAATGATTTTAACCTAATTTGCTCAGTTGCTCATATTAGGTTCGAACTCTTTCCAAACAATTGGAAGTTCGCTCAAACGACCATCTACTGGTCCCACGACCATCAAGAGCCGGTCTCATGACCTCTTGGTCGCCCCTCATATTTTCTACATCAGGTTTTATGATTTGTTGCTCACACGAGCATTATTTCAGTAAATGATTAAACCAGCATTTAATCATTCTTTCACCAACTGGTCCTCAAGAGACTTTGGTATTTTTTGCTCATTCGAGCATCTGGGAGTTATATGGTGAACCCATCATACCATGTAGCTGGTCCCGTGTTGATTTTCAATAAATAATCATTTCGGTAAAATTAGGGTTTTGAGTCCAGAGCTCTGCAGAAACGTGATTCTGTGCAGATTCGAACACTCTGATAATTTTATGTTGATTCCTTGATTGATATTCATATTTTTTTTGCTCGACCCAGCAATCAGTAACTTATTAATATTTTATTTGGTCCAGCTACCAACAATTCATCAAAAGAACAATAGTTGCTCGAACTAGCAATATTCGCTCGAACCGACAATATTTATTCAATTAGAAATATTCACTCAGACTAGCAATATTTGCTCAAATCAAAGAATATTGGTTCAACTACCAATATTCAACAATTTAGCAACACAGTTTTGCTCGTCTTAGGTTATAATGATACCTCGTCTCAGCAGACACATTAAATTCATGAGTTTCGAAACATTTGCTAATCATGTTCAACTCAGCGCTACATGGACTCATCGTCCCATAAAGTCAGCAACTGACTCCACAATCACGAGATTTCAATCGTGTCACATGGGGGATATTAACTAGGGTTTTGGTCTGGCGGTCTACGGCACGTGTGTTCACCCATGACGAGAATGTGAGCAATTCGTGCAATCAGTTGGAAGAGTCAGCAAAGTAGTGGGTGGAAGGTTAACCAAGTCTCCGCACGATGAGTAATTGGTTTTAAAACGATTTCCCCATTTCCCACTCTCTGATTCCAGCAACTGTCACGCTTCATGGGATCATGGTGTTTTCAACTCCGGCATTATAAAATGTCTCTGAATCCTGATTGAAGAGGGGAGGTTTTTCGAACAATCGAACAACATTCGCCAAAACGAGCAATTTCTCATCAAAGTTCATACATACAATCTTTTGTCTACACTAACTCACAGAAGTTACTCTCAATTGAGCAAAATTCAATCATTCAGAGCATTTTCACGCTGAATTCACAACACACCTACAATCTCAGATCACCATTGATCTCACGCATTTCTCAGCTTCCCTCCTACAGATCAACCCATCCTCTCTTGTGACCGAATTGACTCTGGAACGACCATTGTTCTTGGTTTAGGCCGGGGTCTTACAGATTGATCTCTCGAACTTAAAGCACTCCCTTCTTGCAGTGCATCTGTGTGAGGTTCAACATTTCGCTCGGTTCAAGGAGTCTCCACACGGTCGAATCTTCAATTCCGTAAAAACCAGCAAATCGTTTTTCCCCATTCACAGATTGGCGACCACAGTGGGTGGTTAATCTCTCGGTTGAAATCTCACGATTTCACAAGATGGCTGGTCTTCGGTCTGGGTTAGTTACATGTTCCAACACAAACGACGCTAGTACTAGCAACAATAACAATGACAATCAGAATATCCCGGAAACGATTCCGGCCTCCAACACTGATGGTGGTGACATTACTCCTCCTCACACTGAAGGTCATCCCCTGTTCGGTCGACACCCTGAAGAAGTCAGAGGAAATCCACCACATACCATTGCTGATCTTATCAAAGTGCAGGAGACTCTCGCAAAGAATCAGACTGACATGGCTTCTACACAAAAATAGCTGTGTAATTATCTCAAAACTCTTATTGATAAGATGACAGAGAAGACTCAAGAAAAGGGAAAAGAGAAGGAGAAATCCTCAGATGTTGTTGTCCTGAAGTAATCCCAATCCATACAGTGGATGATGATGAAACTGGAAAAGTTGCAGATTCGTCAGCAAAGGAACCATCAAATTTCATTACTCGGGAAGACGTGGAGAGCCTTCTGGAGAACCGTGGAAAAGACAATACATCACATGTCCATCGTCACCAACCTCCTTATCATGACGCTACGCAGAGGATTCCCATTCCAAAAGGTTACATTTCTCCAACTTTAACTCTGTATGACGGAACTGGCAATGCTCGAGAACATGTCTCTCGTTTCCTCGAAGCCTTGGCAGAGCATGAACATAACCATGTTGTTCTCCTCAAGGAGTTTTCAAAATCCTTGAAAGGCAGAGCATACACCTGGTACAACAACATCGCACCGGGGACTATCAACAATTGGGGAGAAATGATCAACGCCTTCTACAGGAAGTACTTTTTCGTGTCAGAGCAAGTCACTCTCTCTGATCTTGGAAGAATATTCCAGAGGGTCAGTGAAAATCCCAATGATTACGTGAAAAGATTCAGAGTCCAGGCCCTGGACTGTCATGACCCAAATGTCACAGAGCAGCAGCTGGTAGTTTTGTGTATCAACGACATGCTCCCGGTTTACAGAGCTCTATTGGAGAATCTTCGATTCCAGACTTTCTCAGAGCTTCACGAAGCCGCGAAGAGATCAGCAACCACTGCACCTGTCCTGTTAGAAAGAGCAAAGTCCAAAAAGACTGAGGAATCACGTGACACTCGAGGAAGCAGACGCCTTATCAACAAGCAGTACAACCTGCAGCCCTCTGCAAACGCTGCTGAAGGAAGCAAGCGCAAGGCAGAATCCCCGAACAAGCATACTGCAGCTCCTCCAAAGACGCAAAAGAAGGACAAGCCAGAGACACAGGCTCCTAGCCACCGCACAGAAGCTCCTGATGATGCACCTGATTTTCCTCTCCCCATTGGAGAAGTGCTCGAACTATTAGACACCTGGATCCAAGATGGTGCAATCAAATTGCCATATGTCAGGAGAGACCCAACTGAGGAAGACATGGAAAATCCTCGTTACTCCCGATTCCACAGGTTCGTCAATCACCCCACAAGTAGCTGCAAAGTTTTGAAACGCATATTCAAAGAAAAAGTTGAGTCAGGAGAACTTAACCTTGGAGCCGAAGGAGTACGCAGAGATCCTCTTTCTGTCAGGACTTTCTCCATTTCTGAAGCACCAGTCAAGGAAGCGGTTCAGTCATTGATAGAGCATGTCTATGAATTGCTCTATCTGTCAAAAGCACAAAGGGGAGACATGTTCACAGCTTTGAACCACATAGTGACTGGGAAATGCCTATTGATTCCAGAAGTACCTCCTGAACCTTCAGCCACCGACAAAGAAATGTATAACTGGGGACTGCTCACCACCGTGCATATTAAAGGAAATGATTTCAAAAGAGCATTCGTTGATGCCGACACCGCCGTCAACATCATCCCTTTGAAAGCTCTCAGAGCTGCTGGCATTACTCGACAAGAGGCTGCTCATGCCCCCATAGCAATCAGGGACCACGAAGGAATCTCCAGAGATGCATACGGCTTCATCATTCTCAAAGTCACAGAGAATTTGGTCTTCACTGAGACCAAGTTTTACATAATTCGAGAAGATCCTGGATATGACACGATCCTTGGAAAAACTTGGATTCATGCTGGAAGGGTAATTTCAAAGCTTTCAACACGCTCTGTCGTCGACAAAGACTCCAAGTTGGAAGAGGAAACAGAGGACACCCCACCGTTCGAGCATATGGAGGAAGTAAAAACCTTGATGGGACTTATGCAAGAACCTGGGGAAAATCCACATACCTTTGTCAAAAGGTTTCGAGCTCAGACAAGTCTTATTCCTTTTCGTGCTCCAATATTACCAATGTTCAAATATGATGCTTTGATTCAAGGACTTCTCCCTACAAACGATTTAGCAATTACCAAAAGTTATGAATGGACAACTTCACCCCCGCCATTATTATACCCAATGGTTGGGTTCATAGCTTCTCCAAGTCGGTCATTCCATCAAGAGGTTTATTGCTGAATACCTGGCTAAGCACGACAGACAGTATGCTGGGTACTCTCCTCTACATGAGTGCCCATACGTGCCACAACCATGGAATCAACAAAAGATATTCAAGTCGCGAACTACTAAGACGAACAAATTCGAGGAAGGGAATTTGGTTCTCAAGGCGGCTAAACGAGAACTCCACTCTGCAAGGAGCTCCAATTGGGAAGGACCGTTTATGGTTGATAAGTCCATAACTGGAGGATACTAAAGATTGGTCAAAACGGATGACAGAACCCTGCCAGTAATTCACGAGAATTGGCTTAAGGCGTTTGTCTGAAATTATTGGGTATTTGAGGTACTGAGCGTTTGAGCACTCATGATGTCTGGATTTGGCATTTAGGATTTTCTTTCATTGTATTTCAATTCCTCCAAAACGTTTGTAATACTGGCAATCAGTATTTGAATTCAGCAATTTATCAAAAATTCAGTTCACTTTACTTAAAGGAAAATCTCAATCAAATCCAAAAGAAAATCCTTAACCATCTAGCAATCCAAAACCAGCTAATATCAAAAACCAAATGAAAACCTCACATCTCTCAGAAGTTCAGAAATTCATGGGATTATGGAAAGGAAACTAAAGAAAACCATCGAAGAAAGATTTCTGCTCCTCTGCCTCCTCCAAGACTTTCAGGGCCATCTTTTCCGCCTCCAGATTCCTGGTTAGTTCAGCAAATTCATTCATCTTCTTCAACACGGCATCACTGGTAGGGAAGGTAACATCACCCTTTACTGCTTTTCTGATAACTTCAAGTCTTTGACAGAGCCACTTCAGATTGAAGCCAAGATCTTCAGCATTCTTCAAGTTGTACTCCCAATCAAAGAGTACGTCTTGGGTAACAACATTTCTGGCTGTAATTCGGATATCATTTATAACATGCAAGATGACTTCTACTTGTCTTGTCAAGAAATAACTGCGTCCTGGATCCTGAGTAACAACAATGTGTCCATACATTTCCCATAGTTCCTTGTACATAGCAGCATATCCGATGGGAACGCTAAATCCTCCAATAAGCTGGTGATATGGGAGTAACTCACCAAATTGAGGATCAAAGGAAATCCCTGCAGTAGGATACTCGTGCACTATCATCTGGTTCTCAACTACTGGAGCAGCATCGGTGATCATAGAGACAATTTCAGAAGAAGTAGCTTCCGCTATTTCGGGTTCGGGTTCCACCGTCTGAGGCACAATTAGAGTTTCTTCTACCTCCACGGCATCAACGACCAGCATTCATCATCTTGAGGCACAGATATGGAAGTATTGTCACACAACTCCTGGATTGCCCAAACCATCATTACTGGATTCATAATTCCCAACTTCGTTGGCACCTAATGCGAAGATTACATGGGATTAGAATGATTCAAGGATGGAAATCCAATAATTATAAAATTAAGAGTAAGTGAACTAACATCATCTAAGTTCCTTATCATGCATCTAAGACGTGTACAAGTAGCATCAAAGTCATGAAACACGTTTTCAAAGAAACTCAGCTGAAGAAATTTTACACTGCCCTGTGTTCAATGACGAACTGGGAGCAATTGGTATGGAGTCTAGAGTTGGGTCATATACCATTCTCTTTATGGAAGTCCTCTACAACATGTCAAAATTTCATGGCAATTGGGCGAACGAGCTAGGAGTGTGGTCAAAACATCGGGCAACATGCAATCTGAAAAAGTTCTGAAAGTCTCCTGGAAGTTTACTATTTCGTCTTTTTCAGGCCCTAAACGTGCTCAAAACTTAAAAATTTCTTGATAAAGCTTGGAAATTTCCTGGGCTTGAGGATACATATGCAGATATGAAAATCCGACTCCAGATGAAGATTTTACGGCGTTTTTGGTAAAAAACTGGGTTCTGAATTTTCTGACGACGAAGTTCGACCAAGTTTTTTCATATATACACATAGATTCTCATTCATTCATTCACAAATCAGCACTTTCATACTTCTATGAAGAGGGTACAGGGTATATACTTACTTTGGAGGTCTCCGAAGTACTCGAGGAATTATGATCGTCCGTATTAACGACAAGGGGTTCATTACTTCTATTTGGCTCCGAATCTTTGGAAGCGCCTTCATCTATATTCTCAGAGGAAGGTCGAACATCAGCACTTTCCGCCTCCATGATGACATCCTCCTGGACATATTATCAAGTAATTAGCATCTTCACATGAAACTTTTATGTCCGATGGTAAAGGAAATTACTTACGGCGACTTCTTCTTCAATGCTCAAATCAGAAGTCGTCTGCCCAACAGCAGAGAATCGAAGACCGTCAATACTAGATGGAGCAAAGTCTTGTAACCAAATAACAAATATTGGTTTTGAGATCCTGATAATGCGGATGGAAGAAGTCACAGCGGAAAAATATCAACAACTCAGCAAAAAGGCGACTGGGGACTTTATGGTGTTGGGCAACAACTTGCAATTCTTGCTCCTGCCTTCTCCACCGTAGGCAATTGCTTCCGCCTCTGAGAAATTCACTTCAATTCGAGGTCTCACAACACGACCCTCCTGCAAAAGAAATTGATGTAGTAATTAAAGACGATTATACGAGTTGTATGAGGAATATGCAAAAGAATACATACCGGTGAACCTCCTGGAGATGTCTTTCGTTTGTCACCACCAGAAATATTCCTTAGTCTGGGACGAGAGGCACTCATCTCAGAAGAAGGGGGATCCTTCACTAAAGGTTGGGAGGCCGTCACATAATCATTAAGACGCTCAAGCTGCTGATCCCAGAATTCCATGTAACTTGGAGTCACGTACGTGGTTCGATCAATACAAGGGAACCAATTGGACATCCCTTCATCATGTGTGTGATCTAAACAAGTCTTAAGTTGTTCCACTGATGGTCTTCTCCTTCTGAAGTTTGGAACACATTGGTCCATACCCATCTGACGGGCGGTTCTGCCAATATTATACTCCTCCATCGAAAAATCTCCATACGCTGCTGATATTATGTGACCGGGAGTACAACTCAGCATGAAAGACCTTTCGCCATCACTCAAATCAGCACCGGATTTCAAATACTTACTTTTTCCAGCATTGAAAGTCTTCAATTGAGAAACGTGAGGAGGAACCACTACCCAAGGACGGAAGTTGAACTCAGACTCGTCATCTAATACATCGATGAAGCGTGTCTTGGACTGAATTTGCTTCGTAGACCATCGAATGATCCTAGCGTTGTCTTTCTCATGGAAGATACGTTGAGCATCAGCAGAGTTCAGACTTTGTAAGGCACTACGGGGAATGGGTGCATAGTTTCCGAAATGCTCCCACATCAGAGCTTGGAGGAACATCGTATTGGCGTAGCATTCAATCTTCATGAAGCCGTTCGAAACACTGGAGTCTACGACTAAAGAGTCCAGGTTAGAATATAAAGAACCCAAGAATAAGCTACCGAGCGGAAGTTGTTCACCTTGAGCCAGTTTAATAGCGAAAGGAATTACAAACGGCTTCAACAAGGTACCAGCATCTTCAAACACATCTCTGGACATCCATAAGCACAAGAAAGTAGCAATAGACAACATACCGCTGGGTTCATCAAGAGGGGCGTCTCGTGGCCACCAATGTGTCAACCAATGAGCGTAACAACCTTTACCAAAAACCTTGTTGATTCTCTCCATCTCAGCTGTTAAAGTTTTGGAAACTACTTTCTCTTCCGCCGTCCAAAGTTCTTCAGGAAAGTTACCTGTAATTGGAAGATGCAACAAAGCAACTACATCTTCCAAGGTAATAGTGAACTCTCCCCATCTGCATATAAACGTATGAGTTGGGATGCACCAGCGAGCAAGAAGAGCTACAATACCTCGTGTGTCATGAAAGATATACAAATCTCCAGATGTTTGAACGGCCCTGGTAATTTGTGCTCTATCCAGCATAGCTCTAACACGAGGAAATCCCAGCATGTGTTAGACCATCCCGAGAACTTCTCTAAAGGGCGTCGAGAAAGCTTGAATTCAGTCATTGAAGCCTGGAATAATCCTCGTTCAAGACAGAACCGAATAGCAGCACGAGGAGTCACCAATTTCTTTTGAGTGACCGTCCTGGGATTGATCAGAAGGCGATATACCGGGGACTTGGACGATTTTCGGGATCCTGAACCTCAAAGAAAGCGTTATCTATGTTTGGGACATTCATGACTCCAGGTGTTTCGTATTCCTCACCAACGGAAGTCTCATCCGTGCATGTTTCCTCTATGGATATATCATCATCTGCACACCTTTCATCTCTGGAAGCGTCATTGGCTGGAGAATCAGACATCCTCGCAAAGCTGCTGTGAAATCCACACAATGTTTCAGTCATCCGCGAATTCAATAAGATGATGGAATAATGCAAATTAAAAGGCCGGTGTCTACAAACGGTAAATCTTGAACTCTTACCTCTTTCAATTTCACTAATAATAGTGGTTGCAATACAAGAGTTAACACACGAAATCAATTCGTTCCTTGAAACCTGCAATAACGAACAACACTTCATTAGTTCATGGAAAATGATTTTCTCATAAAATCATGTACATAATTTTCATAATGTGAACATTCACACAACTGAACTATGATATTTACAATAAGACATGACTTCATCACAAATAAGTTGTATAGTTTGAAGGTTACTCAAAACCCATGTCTTGATTTTACAAAACGATAATTAGTGCAATTTGTTCATATAAATTTTCAGAATTTATCTAATAAGAACATATCCATGTGAATAAAATACGTCATCATGTTTCACATAAAATATGTCACGGCTACATGTAAAAAAAATCTATTTTCCTTCGTATTAGTGTTTTATTAAAAACGAAGGTTTATGCTAGTTTTGTGAAAGCTCACACCTATTGTGATAAAATACTAACTCTCATGAAATCTCATAAATAAAGTTTTATCACTGGACATAAGTTTACATACATAAAAATATATATGTATATTTTCCTCGAATAAACATTATCCTTTAAAACGGAGTTTATTTCGGTTTTATGAAAGCTCACATCTATTAAGGTAAAATCTTGGTTCACATGAAAGCTCATACACTAAGTTTTATCACTGGACCTAAGTCCACTCATATATAAAAAAAATCTCTCATAAATCAGGGATTTTTATTAGTTTTCAAAACTAACGATCGAACGAACATACGTTTGATAAAACAAGGGTTTTCTGCAAAACCCACATCAACATATACACATGTATAGGATTTTGATATGGTGAAAGCATGAAACCCTCATGGAATCATCACACATCTAAAATAAAATAAAATTGGACGCACCTGGTCGGCGCCGGCCGGACGGTGTTAGCTCCGGTCGGACGGACGGTGACGCTCCGGCGAAAATCCTTCCTGCTCCTGTCAAGCTCGGACGTGAAGGTGATGAATAGGATGGTGTTCGTGGGAAGGAGAATAAAAAAAGAGAGAATTAATCCCTTTTATACCTAATTTTATTTCCAAAACCTAATTCCATAAGGATTTCCCTTTTGGGCCCGACCCGTGAATCCTAAACCAACCAAGGTTCCACTATCGAACCAGCGGTTCTACACGGTTTTATGTTCACTGGATGACGCTCTATTATGCCACAGAGGTTTCCGCTCAAACCATGGTTTGCTCATTCAGTCGAAATCCAGTAATATCTAATCTTATGACTAATTTCAATTACTTATTTTTATTTATACCTGGAAAATCACCATTAAATGTTGACTGTGGAACATGGCTGTTCCTCACTAAGCATGGGACTTAAGGTAGATGGTGGATTTTAGAAAAAGGGTAGAATTGTAAAACTATACTCCAGATACGGCAACCAGATGAGTATTGAGACTCATGTCTCTCATTAAAGCATGAAAGCTCATGTCATAAATCTCTGACTGAGAAGGCTGTCTCTCAGAGTACGTGTAGATGTGTAGTCTCTCAGTTGAGGCCACGACACATCTCATGAATACTGAGCAATTTCAGTAATTACTCTGGATCCGGCAATAAGATGAGTATCGAGACTCATGTCTCTGTGCATGAAATCTCATGCCACATATGATGGAGAAAGTCTCTCAGAGAAGATGAAGATGTGCAGTCTCTCAGCTGAGGCCACGGGACATCTCATACTGTATATAATCGAAAGATTGGGAGGCTCCTAGACAGCATGTCTGCTAGTATAGAGCGACAACATCTTCGGGATGTAACCAGATTTTCCCCGACTATGCAAGAGGAATATGACACTCCATCAAGTTCATATTGCTCAACCCTCAGATAATTAATTCTCCTAGAAAGGAAGCCCTTCTAGTACATAGCCAGCAATTAATTATCTTAAATCGTCTGAATATCCAGCAATATTCTACGAGCCATCGTCTGAATATCCAGCAATATTCTACGATTCGTCAATTAATCGCCTGAATATTCAGCAATATTCTACGATTCCTCGTTATATTTCGTTACTTCAATCTGTGGTTCTTCCCAGCAGAATTCCACAGGTTATTAATAAATATTCAACGAAACAGGCATCTGGGCATCGAATAAGCCCTGACAAAATGGTGCAAGTGTAATTAGCAGATAATACACAGACCATCATTTTGAATGCACGAACAAGCATTTTAAAAATACGAACGAACGAGGAACCTATGCAAAATAGGAAGGGAAAATAATAATAATAATAATAATAAAATACTAAACAAAAGCGCCAGGGGACTAGGCTCACCAGCCGGCCAGTCATGCCGTGACTAGTCCCGCACCCAATTTTATATTTTACCATATTTTTACTATTTTCACGATCTCATGAAAATCCTCTCGTTCGAGCAAATTTCCTTTATTTCAAAGAAATTATCCAAATCACATGATTTTATCAAAAAATAATAAAATTAGGGAAAGATGTCGCGAGACTGAGCACCAGCCGGCCATGTCTTGGTCGTGGCCGGTCCCACATCTCACGTCTCCATAATTTTATTATTTCTCTCAAATTATGAAAATTCCTTGATTTTATGAATTTTCCCTAAAATTACCTAATTTCATGTATTTTCTCTAAAATCATGGAAAATATTAAAAAAAATTAGGTAAACTTGTGGGACCGGGCTCTAGCCGGCCGGCCATGCCCTAGCCGGTCCCACACACCCATTATTTTATTATTATTTGGTGTTTGGTTTCCTGATTTCATGAAAACTTCCTGATTTCAACAAAATATCATGGTTTTCAACAAATCCCTTTGATTTTATGAAAAATTATCTGAAATCATCAAAATCACATAAAATTGGGAAGAGTGCCTTGGGGCCCGCGCCTATTGGCCGGCCAGCCATGCCACGGCCATTGCCGGTTCCACACTCCCATTCCCTATTTTACATTTTAATTTATGTATCTCATCTCATGGAAGTTCCCTAATTTCGCCAAACTCTCCAGTTTCATGGAATTTCCCTTAAATCAGAGAAAAATACATAAAATCACATAAAACTGGGAAAAGCATGTGGGACCGCGTGTCAGCCGGCCGGCCATGCCCTAGCCGTGGCCGGTCCCACACCTTGTGATTTCTTGTTTATTTATTATTTTCATCATCTCATGTATTTTTGCCGGTTTCAGCAAAACCATGGATTTTGCATATTTTCTCCAAATGTTGCTCAAACGTGCATCAGAAAATATCAAAATTCTCAGGATTGAAGCACGGACACTATGGTGACACGGGCACATCCCCTTGACCGACCAAGGGTGACCCTGAGGCTTGCAAACAGCTGGTCCCGCATGTTTTAATGATTTTAACCTAATTTGCTCAGTTGCTCATATTAGGTTCGAACTCTTTCCAAACAATTGGAAGTTCGCTCAAACGAACATCTACTGGTCCCACGACCATCAAGAGCCGGTCTCATGACCTCTTGGTCGGCCCCTCATATTTTCTACATCGGATTTTATGATTTGTTGCTCACACGAGCATTATTTCAGT
Organism: Papaver somniferum; assembly: GCF_003573695.1. Lineage (NCBI taxonomy): Eukaryota > Viridiplantae > Streptophyta > Magnoliopsida > Ranunculales > Papaveraceae > Papaver > Papaver somniferum. The sequence continues at coordinate 99,851,201 of NC_039364.1, read as the reverse complement.
AAATGATTAAACCAGCATTTAATCATTCTTTCACCAACTGGTCCTCAAGAGACTTTGGTATTTTTTGCTCATTCGAGCATCTTGGCGTTATATGGTGAACCCTTCATCCCATGTAGCCGGTCCCGTGTTGATTTGCAATAAATCATCATTTCGGTAAAATTAGGGTTTTGAGTCCAGAGCTCTGCAGAAACGTGATTCTGTGTAGATTCGAACACTCTGATAATTTTATGTTGATTCCATGATTGATATTCATATTTATTTTGCTCGACCCAGCAATCAGTAACTTAAATTAATATTTTATTTGGTCCAGTTACCAACAATTCATCAAAAGAACAATATTTGCTCGAACTAGCAATATTCGCTCGAACCGGCAATATTTATTCAATTAGCAATATTCGCAGACTAGCAATATTTGCTCAAATCAAAGAATATTGGTTCAACTACCAATATTCAACAATTTAGCAACACAGGTTTGCTCGTCTTAGGTTATAATGATACCTCGTCTCAGCAGACACACTAAATTCATGAGTTTCGAAACATTTGCTAATCATGTTCAACTCAGCGCTACATGGACTCATCGTCCCATAAAGTCAGCAACTGACTCCACAATCACGAGATTTCAATCGTGTCACATAGGGGGATATTAACTAGGGTTTTGGTCTGGCGGTCTACGGCACGTGTATTTACCCAGGACGAGAATGTGAGCAAGTCGTGCAATCAGTTGGAAGAGTCAGCAAAGTAGTGGGTGGAAGGTTAACCAAGTCTCCGCACGATGAGTAATTGGTTTTAACACGATTTCCCCATTTCCCACTCTCTGATTCCAGAAACTGTCACGCTTCATGGGATCATGGTGTTTTCAACTCCGGTATTATAAAATGTCTCTGAATCCTGATTGAAGAGGGGAGGTTTTTCGAACAATCGAACAACATTCGCCAAAACGAGCAATTTCTCATCAAAGTTCATACAGACAATCTTTCGTCTACACGAACTCACAGAAATTACTCTCAATTGATAAAAATTCAATCATTCAGAGCATTTTCACGCTGAATTCACAACAAACCTACAATCTCAGATCACCATTGATATCACGCATTTCTCAGCTTCCCTCCTACAGATCAACCCATCATCTCTTGTGACCGAATTGACTCTGGAACAACCATTGTTCTTGGTTTAGGCTGGGGTCTTACAGATTGATCTCTCGAACTTAAAGCACTCCCTTATTGCAGTGCATCTGTGTGAGGTTCAACATTTCGCTCGGTTCAAGGAGTCTCCACACGGTCGACTTTTCAATTCCGTAAAAACCAGCAAATCGTTTTTCCCCATTCACAATATTCTATCGTACGAGTACAATCTTTGATTGGCTTGAGATCGTGAGAGTTCTCCGATAGGTAAGATATAAAAAGTAATTGCAAACACCTTCGTCTCACTGTTTGTGATTCCACGATATCTTGTTTCGCTAGTCGATTAGGATTGTTGTGAGGTGATTGATTAATCTAGGTTGTTCTTCGGGAATATAAGTCTGGATTATCAATTGGTTCCTGTTCACCTTGATTATTATCAAAAGACGGAACAAACTCTTTTAGGGTTTATCTGTGGGAGACAGATTTATCCTTTGATAGACTTGTCTGTGTGAGACAGATTTGTTTATTGTTTAAGCCTGCGATTTTGGGTCGTAGCAACTATTAGTTGTGGGTGAGATCATATAAGGGAATCAAGTGTGCAGTATCCTGCTGGGATCAGAGGCGTAGGAGTGCAACTGTACCTTGGATCAGTGGGAGACTGATTGGGGTTCAACTACGGTCCAGTCCGAAGTTAGATTTTAGTAGGCTAGTGTCTGTAACGGCTTAATACAGTGTGTATTCAATCTGGACTAGGTCCCGGGGTTTTTCTGCATTTGCGGTTTCCTCGTTAACAAAACTTCTGGTGTCTGTGTTATTTCTTTTGCGCATTATATTTTCTATATAATTGAAATAATACAGGTTGTGCGTTAAGATCATCAATTGGAAATCCAGCCTTTGGTTGTTGATTGATATTGATTGATCCTTGGACATTGGTCTTTGGTACCGTCCAAGTTATCTCTCTTTGATAAAGAATAGCAGATTTCTATTTGCTTGAGTAAAGATCAAATCGAGAGTTTGAGATATTAATTCCTTGAGATACTTTTTATCTAGATTGAGTCTGACTGTCTAGTTGATTCTCTAGCAAAGTATTTCGGAGGTAGTCCATACAGATTGCTAATCGAATTATTGGGTGGTGTTGTTAGACCCCCGCTTTTTCACATAGGATCGGTTCCCCTTTCTACTAAAAACTTGTTGCACCTCATACAAGGATTCCCCTTTGTGATAGGTTGCACCTCTTACTAGGATCGGTTCCCCTTTACCCAGAGTCGGTCATACCAATAACACAAAATCGATCATACCATCTCAGGTGATTACTTAAGATCGATTTCACTAATTAAAGTCATACCAATACAAAAGTCAGGCCTTTGTGAATAAATTTACCAAGATAATGAACAAGTCATGAGCGGTTATACTAATCACACATATAGGTATTTCTAAAGATATGCATTGAAAAACAATACCAATAATGCCTGGCGATTTCTCTTTCGATTCACAAAACAAGTTCATGAATTTACTTTCTTAAAACAAATGTAAAACATTGTTTACTAGGATGAAATATTCACCTTATACCCATACATAATCACAATAGCATTCAAAATATTATGTCGATGTCTTATATAAAAAGTTTAATGGTTAAGCAATAAACCTCGTATTGTATTCCTTAATACTATGTCTAACTAGAATATAATCATTCATGCTTCGCAGTTTTGTTTTCAATATGCACGACTTGAAAGATACATTAGGGAAAGATCAAGTCAAATATCACTAACCTCAAGTGGAAGGATGATGTTGTCGTTGTAAATCCTTGCTTCTTCACTTCTTCAAGTCTTCGCAATACTTGTAATGTCTCACATCCTAATACTTTCAAGCTAACCTATACGAAGTTGACTCTAGTATATAATCAAGCGACTCTTTAAATGAGTTTTGGCTCACTAAAATATGACAACCAAACTTGACATACCAACGCTTGTTGGGTTCAACTGAGGTATGCTCTAACAATCTCCCCCTTTGTCCATTTTAGTGGCAAAACTCTTAAATCATATGGATAAAGAAATTACAAGAATTCGTTACACATACGCTTGATTCCCAAATTCAACAACACGATAACATGTATACATTCAATCCATAAATGTCGTTGTTGACATTATAATAACAAAGTTAATACTCCCCCTAAAGGTAAGATAGGTAGATTTTCAATCCGCACGTCTTTGTTATTCCTTTGTAGTCCATATAACTACAAGTATCATATGATATGATACTCCCCCTTAGTCTATGCTTTCATTCTTTCGTTAGATATTTAAGCACCAATGTCCTTTCCCTTAGTGATACCAACCAATATAAGTCGATACCAGTATCACTTGTTCACTCCATATATTTCTCCCCCTTTTTGTCACAAAATGACAAAGAAACGAAAAAAATAAAGGACAAACCAAAAGGATCTTACAAAACTCAAAAAACTTGCAAACTATAGAGTTAAGCACGAGGGTTCCACACACCATTTTTGATAACCAATATCAAAACCGAAACTACAAAGTAATTTTATTTTGATATGTTACCAAGGAAACAACTGCCCGAAGCAATTTTCCCTAATTGTTTAGCAAACCAAAAAATCAACTAACCATTTTAATTCCTTTGCTAAACCGATTGTACAAATACAATTGCTTGTTTGATGAGACCAAAATAAAGATAACTCTATTTTTCTCATCATGTTCTAATTATCCATATAACTTAGACCTTTAACTTTTAAACAAGACAAGTACTAGGTTAGTTAACTAGCATTCCTTGTTAAGGCATTCGATTAGACTTGAATAACCTAAACCTCCACTTTGATAAGTCTAACTAAGATCAGAATTAATTTAGTTTCTCTTATCAGGAATCAAATTGGACTAAACAATTCATCCCGTAAACATTTTCTTTCGTTAATCCATAAACAATTCATACAAACTAAATAAATTAACTTGCATAATTATTCACCTCAACCGGAAGAAATTGAAACAACTTAGGCATTAAAGCACCGCAGTTACACCGAAATTTCGTAAGCCTAAACAATTGATACAAAACAATAAAGCAAAATAACAATAGTTTTTCTTAATCAGAAACAATTGAATCACACACACATCCATACACAAATAATAGAATAAAATATCAATTGGTACCGAAATTTTGTTAAGCAAAAGCAATAAATATACGTAACAAAATCATGCTTTTCTTAAACAGGAAAACGATTAACTAACAATCTCGTTACCTCAAATTTCGCATCCACTTCTCCAATATGTTTGCATCTTCTTCCAGGGAGAATGATATCTAAATATCATTATGTTGTCATCCATATGCAAAACAAAAGAATAACAACAACGAACCTTTACCAGAGAAAGGTTGAAAACCGGTTTTTAACTATTGCAAGCAAACGTTGAAAACCCCGAAACACATATGCTTTTATGCTAAACCAAACGATTCAACATATTGTGACTTTTTCACATATTGTTTCTATCAGAACCCCTCATGATCCTTTGATAAAGCCTACCAACATGGGCTAGAACATAATCCTCCTAAACCAAAAAGTCACTCAATCCATAAGGATTCACATCATTATGAAATCGAATATCATGGTAATAAAACTGAAATCAAACATCCCATACACATACATAGAAATAAGATAAAAGCATTCAAGCACATGCTATGTAAATCAAAAACTATCACAAGAAAAATTATAAATCAATTTTACTCATAAATATATAGTTTTATTCATAATAGACCTTATACAATCATTAAAAGAAATCAAAAATTGATGTATATTTTCTTGATTAAGTATTACAACATATAACTTAATCTCTAGTGGTGCTCTTATTGTTCACTGAGGTTTCTTTAATGTTCAAAATTTTAAAGCATGTCTCAAGAGACTTGCCTGCAACCACTTCTTGTTTCTCAAGCTTTTCAACTTGAACCTTCACATAAATGACCGGTTGTCAGCCGAAAAATATAATTTACTTTCTCATTCAACTAAATATAAATATAGTATGTGATAAGAAAGAGTTCGTACCCACATAGAGACTTTTGTTGTTATCAAATTTTCAGATTCTTAAGTAACCAAAGGGGGATTTTTGTTTTATCTAAATAAACAAAGCAATAAAATTAATCGAAAGCAATAAAATAATTTGAATAATCAATAAGGAGAAGATATTGGTCACGGATAGTATCATTCACAAACATGTACTTTCATCAATGACTAGAATTGATATTTTAATCTCTCATTTACTAAAAGTCCTAGGTTACCTTGATCGCAAGAGTATCCCGTTTTTTTCCCGATTTTATCACAAACAACATTAAAAGATGCTATTGTGAAATCTACCTAGAAAGCAACCTAAAGTTTAAAAGCACAATTAAGTTTAACTCCCTAAGAGCAATAAGTTCTATGAAATAAGACTAATCAATGCAAACAAATGTGTAAAAGCACTAATTCGTTTTAACAAAGGTTATGATTCATATGCAATTAAAAAGATGTTTCACTACAAGTAATAATGGCACTATGCTACTTGCAATCAGGAATTATCATTTTTTCGTATAATAACCCTAATCTAGCAATAGAGATTAAGACTAATCTAATTGATTCCAGACTCAACCAAACTAGCAATCAAATCATATGACAATATTAACAATGAAATATAAACAATAAAGTTTTGAGACAAAGCTAATTCATTGATTTAAATATCATGATTGAAAATCAACTTTGTCCCATAACCAATAATTGAGTTTAGTTACTCATAATAATGGAGTTCATCATAATCATAATCAATAATAAATTAAGAAGATGAAGAATATGCGAAAGAAAACCCTAGTTACGGCTATCTCCAAAGCTCCAAGAATAATAATACGTGATAAAAGAAAGTAGAAAACTTTTCTTTTTGTAGCTTTTCTTAAGTCAAGTCTTCAAAAGCCCATCACCAAGAAGTCCACCAAGCCCATGTAGAAAATATGTCCAAAAAAATATCGCCGGAAATTGACCGGGAAACAGCCGAAAACGTGGCCGGAAAACATCTTAGGTGACCGGCAAAGTCCACCCGGTCACCGATCAACGAGTCATAACGGTCAAACTCAGTGAGTCACACCGAGTCAGTCAGTTGGTACCAGTCAGATGAGTCAGGTCTGAGTTAAGGCTAACTCAGCTGACTTGTTCTAAGCCAAAACCATTTCGCAGGCTAGAGCTTTGCTGCTGCACAATGATTGTGCATCACCAACTCTGTAACTTCTATCCTTCACTTCCATTTGATCATTGCAACACCATTTAACTCAGCTGCCTCATTTCTTTGCCTTCAATCCATGTATTAGCCATTGCGACTCCATCTCAGTCATGAACCATTACGAGTTCATCCCCTTCATTCTTCATCTTCTTGACTTTGTGAGCAACAAAAACACTTGTTCCCTGCTCCAGCTGCAATGCTAAATTCCTGCGAAGCCAACTCAGTTCACAACTCCACAACACCATTCTTTGCAACACAACCACTGCACCATAGCAATTCAACTTCTTTGCAGCTCCTACTTGATTGTATGGCTACAGTTTAGTCACAGAATTCCAACAAAATGCAATCCACATATGCAGCCTAAGCCATACATCATCAGCTGCTTCTCAATTTGTAGCGTCAGTTCCATCAAAATCATCTTAGCTTCCCTGTAAACAATGGCAGCAACATCTCACCTGCAACTCTCTCTAGTAGCTACATAATGCCACAGCCCACTGCAATCAACACAAGCACTCTGCAACAATTCTTGAGCCAACAAACTCCAGTTCTACAGCTCCACTAGCCATTTCCCTTGCAGTCATTCATTCTTTTCAATAGAATCGAACACACCCAGTTTAACTAGTGCTCAATCAACACCATATGAAGCTTCTATGAACACCCTTCATCATACCCTGCGGCATCTGAACTTCCCTTAAATATCCATCTCAGCCTTAACACCACTGTCAGACTCAGCTGCACAACTCCTAACATTCATCTAATCAATTCCATAGCCAACTGATTCAAGTACAGGCTCTCAGTAACAACACCAGGACCCTTGCAATTCATCATAACCAGTTGTATAGCATTTCTTGTTCACCTGCAACATCACCTTCTCATCTGAAACCCATCTTCATTTCTGAAATCATCTCGAACCCATTATATCCGCCAGTAACATCGAACCAGTATCATTTCCAAAACCCTAACTTCTCTGCTTCTATCTACCACAACACAAGATTCGAATGGATTGATACCCAATTTCTCAAATTAACTGCGCCAGTCTTGAAATCAAGATAGACTTGTCACGAATTCAGTCAGCAGTTCCTCAAACGAACATCTCTACCAACCTCAGTTCAACAATCCCATGGAAAATCCACAACATCTCACAATTTCGATTATCTCATTTGTTTCTGTGTTCTTCTTCGTCTTTAATCTAATAGTATCATCAATTCCAACCATCGGCCACCAACAACACCATAAATTAGAACCCATTACTCTTCTTCATCTTAATTTCCAAACTATCTTCTCCTCTCTTGGTCTCATGGCTGCTGCGCAGCTTTTCTATTTTCTTTTCTCTCAATTTCAATGTTGTCTTAATTTGGGGAAAGAAGAGAAAATGACTTCTCTGAGTTAGGGTTAGAGTATAAGAATTCGGTCTAGATCTGGGTACAATTATAGGCCGCCCAATAACATCCCAGCTAGCTTAATACATAGGTGTCATGAGTATCTAACCGGGTGCTTTTAACACTAAAATGGGTTGCCCCTTAACCTTGGCTGGTCTGCTACTAATACTTGCTTGTGAAATGACCGTTTTTCTCTTTTTGCTCCATTTAGATATATTTCTTCGTCATTTCTCCCAAGGACTCCATTGCACCTAATAAACTCAAAGTCGCACATAAGAGATGCAATTCACAAGAATAATAGCAAAGAAAGCATAAATACTATATATAAAATTAGGTGTTTACAACACCTATCAAATTACCCCACACTTAGACTTTGCTAGTCCTCGAGAAAATCAAACAAAACTTATTCTAAAGGATACATACAACTCCCGTGAGGGTTTACTAGAGGTATACCCACAAAACCTACATTTCCAACTTACTAGTTCTCCGTAAGGATAGCATCCAACGTGCTAAGAAGACATAGAGATTCTGCACACTAGTCACAAGAAGTTAGACACATAAATGAACACAATATCATCCTTAAAAGTTGAGAGAGAAATAACAATCCCTTCTCGAAAGAAATTCGGGTTCGGAGTGATCAAAAGTCTCGACTCTGGCTCACAAGAAAGGGTTTTATGATATTTCTCTCAATAATAAACAGCTTTTTATGGGTCACATATGGGTCGAGGTAGGAATGAAGAGAGAATCCTGCGAAACGTTGAATGGTAGGAAGGCAAAAAACCCTCCGAATTGTTTTGAAAACCCACATCTTTTATTCATTTTGAAAACCCTTTTTCTGACGATCTCTAAGAAAGGAAATCAACCACTTAACGAAGGTGGGAATATGCTTAGTTACCTCGTTATCCGTTCGGCGTGCAGTTAGCACCACTCTCACAACATCCATAGAAACGTCTTCGGTCTTCAATCCTTGTCTTCGTCTTCAACTCTTGATGATGAAATTTGGAACTTCATAGAATCTTGACAATGTGATTCTTTCCTCTAATTCCTTGTTGCTTGAAACCTCATTATGGATATTTCTTCTTCAATTGGCTTTATTGAATGAATGCAAAACCAAAAACGAACTAAACAAACCAAATATGATGCAATGATTTTTTTTTCTTTTTTTTTTTTGATTTAATGCAAGATAAAGTAAATACAAAATAAAAATAAACAAAATACGAAAACTAATGATGAACCTAATAAAAATTTTCTCTTGTCCTTTTCTTTATTTTTTATTTTTTTTGGCAAGGGACCTAGCATAATGATGACCATGTCCCAAGTTTTCTTTTTCTTTTTTTGAGACCAGAGAAAATAATACAAATACAAAATAAAGATAAAAATAAAAATGCAAGTACAAAGGTCATGGTGTAAGTACTTTACCGCTCGATTCTTCACAGCTTGTATGTCTCGATATCACAAACTTCTTGAATTCTCATATTAATAATCTTCATTCTTGTACAAAGTCTTCAACTTGTAAAAATTCTGCTCCTTGTCTTGTTGCTATACTTGAATCTGAAATCTGCTCATTTCTGTACTGCTGCTTGTAAACCTTGAACGTCTTCAACTTTCCTTCGAATTTGTGATGCTCCTCTTGTTGATGATGATGGTGTTTCTATGGACCAGTTGGCGTAGAGAGAGATAAAGTGGATGGTGCTGACTGCGAACAAGATTACAAGTGGTATGTAAGTTAGCAATTCGATGTTACCATTCATGATTGATAAAATAGCACTCAAGAGATCAAAATAGTGCTTCTATTGGTGGGAGGTTGGGTATCTCACCATTCTACCCGGAGTTTACGTACGGTGACACACACTCTAAAAGCACATATTTAGACAGGTACAAAAAATTGAAGGTCGGTGCCTCTCATGATGTAACATGGGTAGTCTCCACTATAGGGGATCACAAATCTAATACCGAATTCAGTCTGCACCTCATTTGCCACTGGGATGGTTAATCCAAATTTAACTCTCATACAAGTAAGAAACCCGATCATGTTCTCTGTCATCTCTAAGTTCAGTCACTCTTATGAGAATATCGATGTAATCTTAGCGACATGTATACTATGTGACTCTAAACTAACTACAAGTTGGAGTTTTCTTATTCACTATTTTACAAAAAAGTTGAAATTTTTGAAATTTTTGCAATGTAAATGCTTAACCGCTCCCCCACACTTAAACTTTACATTGTCCTCAATGTAAATTGAGTCATCTAAAGTAAGTCAAGGTGGGAAATTCTAACATGATAATGACAAGAAATCAGAACAAATAAATGCAAAACAAGACGAGAAAAACTAAAAACAAGACAAGAAAATAAAAATAAGACAAGAAATACTCATCATATGGGTTGCCTCCCATTTAGCGCTTGGTTTAAAGTCGTCAACCCGACTATCTCCTTGCTTTCTATGCCTCCTCCAGAGGGAGTGCATCCACAAAGTTAGCTCCTTCCACCACTTCGGAAGTGAAATTCTCATAATATGGATTCAACCGGTGCCCATTAACTTTAAGTTCTTTGCATGTATCTATGCTACAAATTTCCACTGCACGAGAAAACACATTAGTAACAATGAAAGGTCCAATCCATCGTGACCTTAATTTACCCGGAAATAAATGCAAGCGAGAATTAAACAAAAGTACTTTCTGCCTAATGCAAAATTGTTTCCTAGAAATCATGTTATCAAGAAATTCTTTCGTCTTTTCCTTATAAATGCGCGAGCTTTCAAATGCATCATTGCGGAGCTCCTCTAGCTCTTGGAGTTGTAACTTCCTTTGCTTTCCAGCCCCATCCATCTCCATATTGCATTGTTTAATAGCCCAAAACGCCTTATGCTCAATTTCAACGGGTAAATGACAAGGTTTACCATACACAAGCCTAAAGGGATACATCCCGATAGGTGTATTGTATGCGGTTCTATAAGCCCACAAAGCATCATTAAGTCGCATGCTCCAATCTTTCCTTGTTGGGTTCACCGTCTTCTCTAGAATGGATTTCACCTCCCGGTTGGACACCTCGGCTTGTCCATTTGTTTGGGGATGATAAGGTGTTGCAATCTTGTGCGACACATTGTACTTCTTCAACAAGCTTTGTAAAATCCTGTTTTTGAAGTGAGAATCCCCATCTCTAATTATGGCTCTTGGAATTCCAAACCTTGCAAAGATATTAGCTTGCACAAAATCTGAAACCACTTTAGAATCATTAGTCGGGGTGGCCTTAGCTTTCACCCATTTCGAGACATAATCAACAGCAAGTAAGATATACAATTTCCCATGAGATTTGACAAAAGGACCCATAAAATCAATACCCCATACATCTAAAACTTCAACAAATTGAATAAAAGTTTGTGGCATTTGATTTAGGGCACCTAGATTGCCTGTTCTTTGGCACCTATCACAAGTTGTACAAAATGTATATGCATCCTTGAACAAGGTTGGCCAATAGAAACCGCTTTCAAGTACCTTGTGAGCGGTTCTCTTACTCCCAAAATGTCCTCCGCAAGCATAGGAATGACAAAAATACAAGATAGAATTAAATTCAGATTCGGGAACGCACCTTCGTAATACTTGGTCACTACCTTGTTTCCATAAGTATGGATCATCCCATACGTATTGGTTCCCTAACCTCTTAAGTTTGTCCCTCTCAGCACGAGACAATTTCTTTGGGATTTGTTTAGACACCAAGTAGTTCAATGTCAGCATACCATGGTTCTCCAAAGGCAATTGAGAATAGTTGCTCATCCGGGAAACTTTCACGCAATGGGATAACTTCCTTGTCCACAACAAGACGGCTCAAGTGATCCGCAACGATGTTCTCAATTCCTTTCTTGGATTTGATTTCAATATCAAACTCTTGCAAGAGTAAGATCCATCGTATGAGCCTCGGTTTCGCTTCTTTCTTCATTATCAAGTACCTAAGTGTTGCATGATCAGAAAAGACAACAACTTTTGTACCAATTAGATAAGAGCGAAACTTTTCCAAAGCAAAAACAATAGCTAATAACTTTTTTTCAGTGGTTGTGTAGTTTTGTTGGGCCTCATTTAACGTTCTCGAAGCATAATAGATAGCATGAGGTATCTTCCCCACACGTTGCCCAAGCACCGCACTAACCGCATAGTCACTTGCATCACACATGAGCTCAAAAGTCTTGCTCCAATTCGGTGGTTTAATGATAGGGGCTGAAATCAAAAGTTCTTTCAAACGATTGAATGCCGACATACACTTTTCATCAAAGTTAAAAACCACATCTTTTTGCAATAAGTTGCAAAGTGGTGATGCTATCTTGGAAAAATCCTTGACAAATCTACGATAAAAACCTGCATGACCAAGAAAAGAGCGTATCTCCCTCACCGTAGTGGGAGGGGTTAAAGCACGAATAAGGTCTATTTTAGATTTATCGACTTCCAAGCCTTTAGAAGATATTATATGGCCTAAAACTATGCCATGAGTTACCATGAAATGGCACTTCTCCCAATTTAGCACAAGATTTGTTTCAACACATCGTTCAAGGATTAATGACAAGTTGTGCAAGCAAAGGTCAAATGAATCACCAAAGACAGTAAAGTCGTTCATAAACACTTCGATTATGTTTTCAACATATTCTGAGAAGATACTTACCATACACCTTTGAAAGGTAGCTGGAGCATTGCACAAGCCAAAAGGCATCCTTCAATAAGCAAAAGTACCGAAAGGACAAGTGAAAGTGGTTTTCTCTTGATCCTCCGGCGCTATTATAATCTGATTGTAACCTGAATAACCATCAAGGAAGCAATAATAAGAATGTCCAGCTAAACGTTCAAGCATTTGATCAATAAAAGGCAATGGAAAATTATCCTTCCTAGTGGTGGCATTCAATTTCCTGTAATCAATACAAACCCTCCAACCGGTTTGCACACGAGTTGGGACAAGTTCATTCTTATCATTCTCCACCACCGTCACACCTGATTTTTTTGGTACTACTTGTACCGGGCTCACCCACTTGCTATCGGATATGGGGTAGATAACACCCACGTCCAAAAGCTTTAGTATCTCTTTTTTCACAACTTCCATCATGGGAGGGTTTAAACGACGTTGCGCTTCCCTTGTAGGCTTTGCATCGTCCTCCAAACGGATTTTGTGCATACACACGGCAGGGCTTATACCCTTGATATCAGCAATTGTCCATCCTATGGCCGTCTTGTACTTCCTTAGCACCCTTAGAAGTTTTTGCTCCTGTAATTAACTAAGCTTGTTAGAAACAATCACAGGTAAATCTTCCTTGTCACCCAAGTACAAGTACTTTAGGTGATCGGGAAGAGGTTTCAATTCTAACTTTGGAGATTTAACAATGGAAGGTACAAGCTTTTCATCACTGCATGGTAAAGAAATAAAAGAGATATTATGATTTTTCGGGCATCCTTGTAGTGATTTAAGATCACCAAGGGCTTCCTTGACTTCATTACCACATTCTACACCATTATCCATGGATGTAGTTAAAACGGTTTCCAAAGCATCATCACCATTCAATTCAAACACTTGTTGTGCCAATGTATCCATAACATCAATGGAGAAACAAGAGTGGACATCACTAGCATATCTCATCGTCTCGAAAATGTTGAAACGTATTGTTTTTCCATCAAACTCCATAGTTAGCGTTCCCTTGTCCACATCAATAATGGTTTTCGCCGTTTTCATGAAGGGACGCCCAAGTAGCAATGGAAGAGACGAGTACGGTGACCCTTCATTCATCTCTAACACACAAAAGTCAGCTGGAAATACTAATTGATTAACCTGCACAAGAACATCCTCAACAATACCCATTCGGTAAACATTTGAACGATCGGCTAATTGCAATACAATTCCAGCCTTTTTAAGAGGACCTAACTCAAGTGAATTGTACATAGAGGCGGGCATAACATTAACGGATGCACCTAAATCCAACATAGATTTGTTAAATGTGGTGTTACCAATTGTGACTGGGATGTTAAAGCTACCGGGATCCTTACATTTCAGTGGGAGTTTGTGGTGCAAGATTGCTGAAGCATTCTCCCACACTTAACACTTCATTACCTTTGAGCCTTTGCTTATTGGTACACAAGTCCTTCAACACTTTCGCATACTTGGGAACTTGCTTGATAGCATCAATGAGTGGTATGTTCACATGAATCTTCTTTAGAACGTCTAAAATCTCCTTTTCTAGTTCCGCCTTCTTAGAACTTGCAAATCTGCGAGGAAAAGGTAAAGGAGGAACATAAGTAGAAACCGGAGTTTTAGAGTTAGGAATATGTAGCTCGGGTGTTTGGGGAATTCCATCCCTCTTTTCCTCCAAAACCAGCTCTTTTGGTGTTTCCACCTTCCCCGAATCAGTAACCTCGGGTTGCACAAGTTGTGTACCACTTCTCAACGTAATAGCATTGACACCCTCTTTTGGGTTGATAGGTTGAGAAGGGAGTTTCCCACTATTTTGTGCCTTCAACTTGTTTATATCAATCGCCATGGAGCCCATTTGTGTCTGCAACTCCTTGATAGCACTCTTAGTTTCTTGTTGACTTTCCTTAAACATGGTAAAATGCCTTGCATAAAAGTTTGAAGTTTTGCATCGATATCGGAACCTTGATTTTGCATCGATTGTTGTGGTATTGTTGTTGTTGCGGATGGAATTGTTGTTGTTGTGGTTGAAATCCACCCGAACGGTTGAATGTAGGTTGTTAAACCGCGCCTTGCTTGTTTTCATAGCTAAAGTTGGGGTGATCTCTCCATCCCGGATTGTAAGTGTTGGAGTAGGGATCATACCGTCTTTGTTGATTTGGAAAGACCGCACTAGCTTGCTTCAACTCTTCACCATATGAAGGTAAAATAACCGCAGCCATCTTTTGCATCATTTGCTCCATGTTATCCATCCTTTGATCACGGTGTGATGATGACTTCGTAAATTCATGAACTCGCCTAGCCATTGGTTCACCTCTTGTGTAGAATTGTTGCGAGTTCGCAGCCATACTTTCAGTCAACTCGATAGCTTGGGCCATCGTCTTGTTCACTAGAGCACCACCACCCACTGCATCAAGAAGATATCTATCACTTGGTTGGAGACCTTCGTAGAAGTATTGTATTATCATAGCGTCACTGAATTGGTGGTGTGGACAGCTTGCCACCAATCTCTTGTATCGCTCCCAACATTCATACAAAGATTCTCCTACGTGTTTCTTTATTCCACAAATGTCTTTGCGAATTTGAGTAGCCTTTGACGCAGGAAAATACCTCTATAGAAAGAGTTTTTTCAACTCGTTCCATGTAGTGACACTTCCGGATGGTAAATAATACAACCACTCCTTAGCATTGTCCGCCAAAGAAAACGAAAAAGCTTTTAACATTGCTCCATCCGCATTAGTCTCCGGTGGTAGCATGGTCGTGACTATGGTATGGAAATCCATGAGATGCTTGTTTGGATCCTCATTCGCCATGCCATGAAACTTCGGTAACTCTATAATCAACCCCGGCTTGATCTCGAAGGTTGAGTTTATCTCAATACACCACCGTTGTGCATCAAGCCTATGAGAAGCCAAGTCCTTGAGTGTAAGATTTGCATCACCCATTGCTTCTTCTTCTTCTTCAACTAGTGGTTCTTCTTATAGTTGTAATTCTTCTTCCACTTCTAACTTTTGTTCTTCCGTCGTGTCTTGACTTGGTTGGAGTATTGTGCCTCTTCGAGTAGCTATCCCGCACCTTGGATAATTCCAATCTTTAGAAGCCAGGGATTAGGTACCTGAAAACAATTCTCGCAAACAAGTGAGAAGCAAAACAAGAAACAAAAACCAAATATGAAAGCAGAAATGATGACAACAAACTAAAAACTTAATAACAAGCCGTATGCCTCCCCGGCAGCGGCACCAAAATTTGACCGGTTGTCAGCCGAGCAAATATAATTTACTTTCTCACTCAACTAAATATAAATATAGTATGTGATAAGAAAGAGTTCGTTCCCACAGAGAGACTTTTATTGTTATCAAATTTTCAGATTCTTAAGTAACCAAAGGGGGGATTTTTGTTTTATCTAAATAAACAAAGCAATAAAAGTAATCGAAGGCAATAAAATAATTTGAATAATCAATAAGGAGAAGATATTGGTCACGGATAGTATCATTCAAAAACATGTACTTTCATCAATGACTAGAATTGATATTCTAATCTCTCATTTACTAAAAGTCCTAGGTTACCTTGATCGCAAGAGTATCCCGTTTTTTTCCCGATTTTATCACAAACAACATTAAAAGATGCTATTGTGAAATCTACCTAAAAAGCAACCTAAAGTGTAAAAGCACAATTAAGTTTAACTCCCTAAGAGCAATATGTTCTATGAAATAAGACTAATCAATGCAAACAAATGTGTAAAAGCACTAATTCGTTTTAACAAAGGTTATGATTCATATGCAATTAAAAAGATGTATCACTACAAGTAATAATGGCACTATGCTACTTGCAATCAGGAATTATCATTTTTTCGTATAATAACCCTAATCTAGCAATAGAGACGAAGACTAATCTAATTGATTCCTGACTCAACCAAACTAGCAATCAAATTATACGACAATATTAACAATGAAACATAAACAATAAAGTTTTGAGACAAAACTAATTCATTGATTTAAATATCATGCTTGAAAATCAACTTTATCCCATAACCAATAATTGAGTTTAGTTACTCATAATAATGGAGTTCAACATAATCATAATCAATAATAAATCAAGAAGATGAAAAATATGTGAAATCAAACCCTAGTTACGGATATCTCCAAAGTTCCAAGAATAATAATACGTGATAAAAGAAAGTAGAAAACTTTTCTTTTTGTAGCTTTTCTTAAGTCAAGTCTTCAAAAGCCCATCACCAAGAAGTCCACCAAGCCTATGTAGAAAATATGTCCAAAAAAACTTGTTCCCTGCTCCAGCTGCAATGCTAAATTCCTGCGAAGCCAACTCAGTTCACAACTCCACAACACCATTCTTTGCAACACAACCACTGCACCATAGCAATTCAACTTCTTTGCAGCTCCTACTTGATTGTATGGCTACAGTTTAGTCACAGAATTCCAACAAAATGCAATCCACATATGCAGCCTAAGCCATACATCATCAGCTGCTTCTCAATTTGTAGCGTCAGTTCCATCAAAATCATCTTAGCTTCCCTGTAAACAATGGCAGCAACATCTCACCTGCAACTCTCTCTAGTAGCTACATAATGCCACAGCCCACTGCAATCAACACAAGCACTCTGCAACAATTCTTGAGCCAACAAACTCCAGTTCTACAGCTCCACTAGCCATTTCCCTTGCAGTCATTCATTCTTTTCAATAGAATCGAACACACCAAGTTTAACCAGTGCTCAATCAACACCATATGAAGCTTCTATGAACACCCATCATCATACCCTGCGGCATCTGAACTTCCCTTAAATCTCCATCTCAGCCTTAACACCACTGTCAGACGCAGCTGGACAGCTCCTAACATTCATCTAATCAATTTCATAGCCAACTGATTCAAGTACAGGCTCTCAGTAACAACACCAGAACCCTTGCAATTCATCATAACCAGCTGTAGAGCATTTCTTGTTCACCTGCAACATCACCTTCTCATCTGAAACCCATCTTCATTTCTGAAATCATCTCGAACCCATTAGATCCGCCAGTAACATCGAACCAGTATCAGTTCCAAAACCCCAACTTCTCTGCTTCTATCTACCACAACACAAGATTCGAATGGATAGTCTTGAAATCAAAGATAGACTCATCACGAATTCAGTCAGCAGTTCCTCAAACGAACATCTCTACCAACCTCAGTTCAACAATCCCATGGCAAATCCACAGCATCTCACAATTTCGATCATCTCATTTGTTTCTGTGTGTTCTTCTTCGTCTTTAATCTAACAGTATCATCAATTCCAACCATCGGCCACCAACAGCACCAGAAATTCGAACCCATTACTCTTCTTCATCTTAATTTCCAAACTATCTTCTCCTCTCTTCGATCTCCTCTCTTGGTCTCATGGCTGCTGCGCAGCTTTTCTATTTTCTTCTCTCTCAATTTGGGGAAAGAAGAGAAAATGACCTCTCTGAGTTAGGGTTAGAGTATAAGAATTCGGTCTGGATCTGGGTACAATTATGGGCCGCCCAATGACATCCCAGCTAGCTTAATACATAGGTGTCATGAGTATCTAACCGGGTGCTTTTAACACTAAAATGGGTTGCCCCTTAACCTTGGATGGTCTGCTACTAATACTTGCTTGTGAAATGACCATTTTGCTCTTTTTGCTCCATTTAGATATATTTCTTCGTCTTTTCTCCCAAGGACTCCATTGCACCTAATAAACTCAAAGTCACACATAAGAGATGCAATTCACAAGAATAATAGCAAAGAAAGCATAAATACTAGATATAAAATTAGGTGTTCACAACACCTATCAATAAACAATATCAGCTTTTGTTTCCTCAATCGTATCCTTGAGTCCGTCCTGATTTCGAACCGTTATTATGATATTGGTTCTTAGTTCTTCAAAACCTTGGATATAGTCAATCATACTATCAGAACAAATCCACTTGGTTTTGGTTGGATCTTGTAGGTTGTAAGCCAACAGACCTGACTCATCTTGTGATCCAACTGAACTATCAGAATCATAATCAGACATGATTTTTTATATGTTTTTCTTCTTCCTATCTGTATTGATTCCTTGACAATATCTTTAACCTTTTGCGCTTCCTCCTTATTAGCCTTTGTGATACTGCGAGTTATTGGAGGCATGCTTTGTTATATAAATAAGGATTGATCAGGGTTTCAATAATACATGCAAGAGATTGTTTTACTTTAAGAAGAGACAACTCTCGGACCGAAAATATCAGAAAATCCGAAAATATTACAAAAATATATTTCGTTTTCTTTGTACGAATTTCTCAAGCTGGAAGGTTTATTAAAATTCGAAAATTCTAAATAAAACCTATCTTTGGAAGATCATGATGAACATGAACATTTTTAGACAGTCACAAATTCGCAGTAATCCATAAAATGTCACGGATTTTTCTGATAAACAGCTACACAAAACAAATGTGCTCCTGTTTTATTGTGCCTTTTCCATCCATGAATAAGAGCACGAAAAAGGATGAGAGAGCACAATTTGATACAACAAAGTTGCATCGGAATAAGCTTGAAAAAGCGGGGGTCTAACAACACCACCCAATATTTCACTTAGCAATCTGTATGGACTAACTCCGAAATACTTTGCTAGAGAATCAACTAGACAGTCAGACTCAATCTAGAATGAAGTATCTCAAGGAGTTAATATCTCTCACTTGTTTTGATTAATACTCAAGCTAAAACAATAGTGATTCTTTTTAATCAAATGCAAGGAATAACTTGGACGGTACCAAAGACCAATATCCAAGGATCAATCAACAAACAAGGTTGGATTTCCAATTGATGATCTTAACGCTCAACCTGTATTATTACAATTATATAAAAATATAATGCAGAAAAGAAATAACACAGACACTAGAAATTTTGTTAACGAGGAAACCGCAAATGCAGAGAAACCCCAGGACCTAGTCCAGATTGAATACACACTGTATTAAGCCGCTACAGACACTAGCCTACTGCAAACTAACTTCGGACTGGACTATAGTTGAACCCCTATCAATCTCCCACTGATACAAGGTACATTTATACTCCTACGCCTATGATCCTAGCAGGATACTACGTACTTGATTCCCTTACCTGATCTCACCCACAACTAAGAGTTGCTACGACCCAAAATCGCAGGCTTTAACAATAAAAAAATCTGTCTCACACAGAAAAGTCTATAAAAGGATAAATCTGTCTCCCACAGATAAACCCTAGGTTTCGTTCCGTCTTTAGATATAAAATCAAGGTAACAGGAACCAATTGATAATCCGGTCTTATATTCCCGAAGAACAGCCTAGATTAATCAATCACCTCTCAATAATCCTTCCTGACTACACAAGCGGATTATCGAGGAATCACAAACAGTGAGACAAAGATGTTTGTGACTTCTTTATCTTACCTATCGGAGATAATCAAATATCAAGCCAATTGTTTCGATTCTACTCGTACGATAGAAAATGCAAGATCATATCACACAACTACGATAAAAATAGTATCGGTCTGGCTTCACAATCCCAATGAAGTCTTTAAGTCGTTAACTTGATTTTAAAGAAGAAAATCAAAGGTTAATGGAGATCGACTCTAGCGAGCGCACTAGTAGCACACAGACGTGTGGGGATTAAGTTTTTCTCTAGCTAGAAGTCCCCTATATATAGCCTTTCAAATCAGGGTTTTTCCTTAGGTACAAAGCAATCCATATTCACCGTTAGATGAAAACTTGATTTAGATTCAAGCTAATATTTCTCAACCGTTAGATCGAAAAACATAGCTTGTCATACACACTTGGTAAACGTTTACTGGGTTCGTGACAACCATGCCCAAATGTGTACGCCGTATGTTGGTTCCACATAGTAACCAAAAGGTTAACCATATGAGCATCTCATATTAACCTGGTTCTTATTCACCATAACTAGTTCAACTGACTTCAAATGAACTAGTTAAGAGTTGTTCAATTGCTATGAGTTCTCATGTAACTACACAAGACACAATTGAAACAAAGATCATACGATTCGACGGAATCGGCTCATGAACATCATAGCCACGGTTTGCAAAAGCATTCCTTAGTAATTTAATGTATCATGTTAAGAGAACATCTTTAGATCATAACCACTTAAGCTCACAAACAAGTTCGCGGACTTAAGTTCAATCGGTTGAGTTTTCCAAACTTAACAGAAATTCTCGGTCGAGAACTTCCGCCAGTTCGCGGATTTAACACACAAACGAGTTTTGGAAAAATCCCAGCAGAAATTTTCGGTATGAAAACTTACGTCAGTTCGCGGACTTGGCAAGGCCAATTCCACAATCTTACCGATTTCTCTTGATCAACAAAGTTCAAAAACTTCGGTTCAAGGAATACATGGTTATGTAATCCAAACTCTAATTCCAATCATTGAGACATTCTCAGAGGACGCTATGTAGCCGTTATTCACATACCGATTCACGTCAAAGCAATTCTCAAAGTGATTGAAACTTTTCATGACTTTCGTCACTAGGTGAAGATAAACCTGATCAAAGCGAAACGCTTTACCAACACATGATTTCGAGAAAAAGATAAGCATTGAATACTTATCTCGAAATATCAAGTTTGTATGATCTAGTCTATATAGCATACGACTTTTGTCTCATAAGAAGTAGGAGATAGAATAGATAGAATTTTGAGTGATATATAAGTTCAAGTCTTCACATACCTTTTTGTTGATGAAGTTCCACGGTTCCTTGTGTAGATTTTCGTCTTTGTCGTTGAATCTCCATGAAGTCCTTGAGCTCAACTACACTTTTCCTATCCTAGTCCGAGACTTAGCTAATAGGCTAGAAATCAAGACTTATAGTTTTGATCACTAACATTGACAAACATGCTTGATATAGAAACGCATGCGAGGTCGACCGAGCTATGCTCTAACAATCTCCCCCATTGTCAATTTTAGTGACAAAACTATTAATACATATGGAATACAAAAAAGATAAACTTTAATGGCTCCTATTCCATAGTCTAATCTTCAACATTCCTTGAAATCTTCGTCTTTCCAAGTACTCCAATGATCCCAAAGGTTGTAAGTTTAGCATCACCATTTTTGAAGATCCATAGCAATAACAATGAGAGAAATCGAGATTCTCGATCATTATTATACAGTGTCATGGTACTATTATGTAACATCAAAGTCCAATTGCATCACGACTTTAACAATAATACTATGGTGATATGTATCACTCCCCCTTAGTCAATACTCTATCTCGATCATGGAAACCACTCCCCCTTACACAATGATCCGAAAACCATATGTATTAGTAGTGTGAACTACAATATTTCTCCCCCTTTTTGTCAATAAAATTTGCAAAGGTAAAAGAATGGGTTTATAATGAAATTTCCACAAGAGACATTTCAGAGACATTTCATAGACCAAAAGAAAGAATACACATCAACTTAATTTAGATGCAATCTTATAGCCGAAGCTAACAGCATTCATCAAGGAGTTTAAAGATACAAGATAACCCCTATAAAATTCCACAGCCACACACCCCGCAAGATATTACCATTAAGCACAAGTTCAAAAGAACTCTCCCCCATTTGATGTCATTCCCGAGAGAACAACAAGAGCAACCTTAATTTCGAAAGAAAAGAAGGATTTTTAATTGGACACCAAAAACCAATGAATGATTTTCTATATCGAAAACTCAACCAAATTAATCACAAGTAAGCCCATGATTAATTCAATTGGAATACACAACTAAATCCAACCACAAAAATGATCAATTTAATTGATTGTGCTCAACATAAGTAAACTCACGGAGCAACAAGCTACGACTAAATTAATCATACGGAGATAACTACCTTAACCGTTCAAATACTCAACATAAGGAAAACCTTACGGAATATTCGAGATTACATTAACCAATAAAACATGATAGTGTGGTCAATCATATACTCAACACAAGGGATTGTGGAATATATGAAAACTCAACCAGATTAATTACAAGAGAACCTATAATTAATCAAATTGGAATACAAATAACCAAACTAATCACCAAAGTAATCAATTTAATTATTTTTGGGCTCAACATAAGAGAATTATGGAACCCCGACTAAGTTTATCATAGAACATGACAACCTTAACCGCACATGTACTCAACATAAGAAAGAAGAAACTTATGGAGTACAAACTAAATAACCAAACTAGTTGATTAATTTAGTTCCTAATGCTCAACATATAGCATCTTACGGAACAATCAACAAAGCCAATAAAAAATAGACTTAGTCGTATCGTGCTCAACATAAGACACACAATGGAGCCTTCACGGTATACAAAGGAAAGATCAATGAAGACCAAGACCGTGGATAAATATACAAGGATCTTATGGATGGGGAAAAACGATTTGCTGGTTTTTAAGGAATTGAGGAGACGACCGTACGGAGGAGACTCCTCGAACCGAGCGAAATGTTAAACCTCACACAGATGCACCGCTGCAAAGGGGGTGCTTTAGATTCGAGAGATCAATTTGTAGTACACCGGCCTAAATCAAGACAATGACTGTTCCAGAGTAAATTCGGTCACAAGAGAGGATGGGTTGATCTGTAGGAGGGAAGCTGGGAAATGCGTGGAATCAATGGTAATCAAAGATTGTGGGTGTGTGAAATCTGAATATGATAATCTCTGAATGATTGAAATTTCTCAATTGAGAGTAGTTGCTCAATTGATGAGTTGATGATATCGTGTTGTCAGTTTGACGTGAGATTGATGATACTGATGATGCCTCAATCATGATTCAGAGACTTATTTATATTGCTGGAATTTTAGACACCATGATCCCTTGAAGTGTGACAGTTGACGGAATCAAGGAGTGGGAAAGTGGAGATCGTGTTTGAAACCAGTTGCTCAACATGTGGAGACTTGGTCGATTTTCCACCCACTACCTCGTGAATTCCTTCAACTGACTGCACGACTTGCTCACATTCCATCGTGTGTTTGAACACACGTGTCGTAGACCGCCAGACCAAAATCCTAAGTGATATCCCCCCAAGTGACACGGTTGACGTCTCGTGGTTTGTTAGTCAATTGATGAGTTCGTGGTTTGATGGGACGATGAGTCCATGTAGTTGCTGAGTGTTGAACATGATGTTCTGAAACTCATGAATTGAATATGTCATGAGATAGAGGTATAATTCTTACGATCAAGTGAGAAAGTATTGCTCATTCGATGGATCGTTGAATATTGATTGTTGAACCAATATTTCTTGGTTTGAGCAAATATTTATCATATGAGCAAGTGTTGCTCATGTGATGAATTGTTGAATATTTGATCGTCTGAGCATGTGTTGCTCATCTGATGGATTATTGGAAGCGCACCAAAAATATTAATTAGAATAATGGTCGTTGAACCGAGCATAATTAATAAAATTAATGACCACGAGGCCGTTGTAAAATTATTAAGGTTGGAATCTGGAATGATGATCCTTGGATTCAGAAACCC
Source organism: Papaver somniferum (assembly GCF_003573695.1). Classification (NCBI taxonomy): domain Eukaryota; kingdom Viridiplantae; phylum Streptophyta; class Magnoliopsida; order Ranunculales; family Papaveraceae; genus Papaver; species Papaver somniferum. The sequence continues at coordinate 99,827,327 of NC_039364.1, read as the reverse complement.
TAATTTGATCAATTGATGATCAATTCATGGTTCGTCAGAAGTTTAACCATAGGACGAAGGAGGGAGCGACTATATGGGACCGTGGATCAACCATGTAGTGTCCATATGATCATGTGAGCAAATACGAAGAACTCCTGAAGAGTTGACGATTTGTTGGTGGAAGAATGATTAAATGCTGGCTTAATCATTTATTCAAAAATGCTCGTCTGAGCCTTAGGTGAGAAAACCTAATTAATTATGACGAGGCGAGGGACCGACCATGGAGTCATGAAACCGGCCCTGGGTTGTCACGTGACCGCCTGACGATCACTTCATGAAAATCTAAAGTGTTTGGAAGAGTTTTGGACCTAATACGAGCAATTGTGCAAATTAGGTCAACGAATTTTGGAAGAGCATCCATTCAAGAAAATATGCCAAAATTAGGGTTTCGACGAAACTGAGGAAACCACCATGAGATGATGAAAAATAATTATAAAATAAGGAATGAGGAGGCGTGGGACCGCCGTGGTCAAGGCATGGTCGGCCGTCGTGACCACGGTCCCATGGTGCCTTTTCCTTAATTTTGAGAAATTAAGGATTTTATGAAAAATTCATGAATTTTGAGAAATTTGATGAATTTAGGGATTTTCCATGAATTGAAGGAATTTTCATGAGTTCATGGAAGCAAAATAATAAAATAATAAAAACACGGGCGTGTGGGACCATGGAGGCATGGCCGGCCAGCTATGGACAGGTCCCACGAGTTTTTCATAATTTTTTAATATTTTTAGGTATTTTTGATGATTTGAGGGAATTTTTCCTAATTTGAGAGAAATACCATAAAATCAAGGAATTTGATGAATTCAAGGAAAAATAGGATAAATAATAATAAAATAATAAAGCAAAGGGCATGTGGGACCAACTAGGGCATGGCCGGCCGGTTAGTGGCCCGGTCCCACAAGTTTTCATAATTATATTTTATTTTATTATTATATGATGATTTGTGCAAAAAATACCATGAAATCAAGGAGTTAATTCATGAAATTAGAGAAATAATAATAATAAAATAATAAGGAACCGTGGGGTGTGGGGCCGGATGGGACCAATGCATGGCCGGTTGGCCAATGGTCGCGCCCCACACTCTTTTCCTTAATTTTATATTATTTGTTATGGATTTATGGAAGTACCATGAAATCGAGGAGCTTCCTCGAGATGAAGGAGATTTGATCAGATGAGAAAATTTTCATCAAATCATGGAAAATAATAAAAATGTATTAAAAATATAAAACTGGCGTGGAACTGACCACGGCACGGTCGGTAGGTCTTGTGTCCGTGTTCCCAGCACCTTGGTCAATATTTTTAATTATTTATTATTTTCTTCCCTATTTTGCATAGGTACATCGTTTCGTTGTATTTTGAAATACTCGTTCTTGCGGTGACTGTTAGTGTATCGTCGTTGAATACACTTTCACCATTTGAATCGGGGCTTACTTAGAGGTAGCTCAGACGCCCGGTTGTTGATTATTTATTACTAATTGTGGAATTCAGTGGAGAATAATTCACAAAACTGAGCAATAAGATGTTTATTATTAATTCATAGGATAAGCTGAGGATTCGACTACGAATTCAGAATAATAAAGTGAGCATTACCATTCCGTGGGATCGTAGATTCGACCATAGAATCAGAGTAATTAAGATTTATCTATTACCATTTATGAGACCAGTTGTGGATTCGATCATGAAATCGGAGTAATGAGATAATATAGTTATTGTTATTCTATGAGATCAAGTCGTGGATTCGATCATAGAATCAGAACAATTGTTTATTACCATTCCGTGGGACCAGTCGCAGATTCGACCATGGAATAGGAACAATTGTTATTGCCATTCCATGGGACCAGTCGTAGATTCGACCATGGAATAGGATCAATTGTTATTGCCATTCCATGGGACCAGTCGTGGATTCGACCATAGAATAGGAGCAATTTTTATTGCCATTCCATGGGACCAGTTGTGGACTCGACCATGGAATAAAAGAAATTGTTATTGCCATTCCATGGGACCGGTCGTGGATTCGACCATGGAATAAGAGCAATTGTAATTAGGAATAATTAACTTTGTGGCTCTATACTAGCAGAGCAAGCTGTCTAGGAGCATTAATTATCCCGATATGAGCTTGTCAGTAAGTCATATCCTTTATATAGTCAGGGTAAACTCGTTGTTTGTTCCTGAAGACGTTATCGCTTTATACTAGCAGAGCAAGCTGTCTAGGAGCCGTCCATCTCGTGATACTATATAGAAATAATCTCTGAAAGTATTCAGTATTCATGAGATATGTCGTTGTCCAGTCGTGAGACTACATATCTACATGTTTTCTGAGAGAAAGTACTCTCCGTTGAGAATTCGATGAGAGACCCGTGTCTCGATACTCACGTCTGACTGCTGGATCAGAGCTTGTATAGTTATGAGTTTACGATTTTAGCCTTTGTCGAAAATCCACCATCTACAGATCTATTCTATTTTCTATCTTTATATGCATAATAATATAATAGACTTTATCCTTGTCAAACAAAACATTTCATCCTATTTTCCATCAAATACATGACTGCATAGGCATAACTTTTGTATTTTTCAAAAGTCCATTCGTCCTTAAACCAATAAACGAATACCGATCATGAACGACTTTACTTTTGACAATAATATGGGACCTTCAAGTTCACGGACGCAAACAATACATATCCCATAAAAATATTGCAATATATCAAACCATTAGAATACTGCAATAATAATCATCCTCCAAATATTTTTAGAATTTTGAAATCCAAAAACCTAAAAAATAACATAAGAAGATGAAAACAAAAATAGCTATGTTTAGTCACAATCGTCGTTATTCAAAACACTAGTTATCTTCCAACTAATCCAAAAGGAAGACTTACTAGGTATCTAAACCTCTTGAAAATCATTTCACTTACCTTGAGTATTCTTCTCGTATTCCCTATATTCTTCAAGCTCATCTTCGATTAGGTCAATCCTTGATTCAAGACTATCAATTTTCTCTTCAAGTTTTTTGGAATAAACTTCAAGTTCATTTTTCAGAGCACGAACTTGTTCCAAGACGAGATTCATGGTTAAAGAGAGCTTATCAAACTGAGAGACAGTAAGGTTCTCATCATAGGAAGAGACATGTTTGTCATAGCACATCTCACTGTCAGAAGAATCAAAGCGAATCTTCTTTGAGGGAAAAAGAACTGTCCATACATCACTTTCTTTACTCGAAATACTGGAGGAGGACATGACAGAGAAGATGAAATGAAAATGCTGAAGAGGTAGGGTTATATAAAAGGAGTGCCGATGTAAAAATCCCAAAAACACCCTTTTCACCAAACCCTAACAGAAGTTTGTTACCTGAAAAACAAGAGTCGTTCGCGAACAAGACCTGGTACAAGAAAAAACAGAAGACAAAAATATTATATCACAGTCCTCTTGTGGATCATGATTTTTATATAAGAGGAAGAACACAAGAATCACTTTTCAACAGGATTACTGAGCACAAGGCCTCCAATCTAATATAGGACTGGGATAATCTTTGCAAAGAGAGAAACTATCCATTGGACTAGGTTTCTGCTTATTCATTTGAAAAGAAAAGTTGTGAAGAACTTTCTTATCTTTTGTAATCATAGTTTTAAAAAACTTGATTGTTGACCTTTGCAAATCCTGCACCGTTTTTGGAAACACCCTTTGACGAAGGGTAGATTTCTTTTTCCCTTTCAGTATACAACTGTTAAATACGCAGGACTGTTTTTGATTTAACGTGCTAAGATGATCCTGAGTTGAACTTAATGAAACACAGAGATTTGTTTAGACTTTTTTCCGAAAAACTCTTGGAGTTCAACACAAGAACAAGAGAGGTTTGATGACTTGACACAGTTGAATATGTCATGAAGGAATCATGAGAATGATTTTCAGGAAAAAGACTATAAGAGAAATCATAGATTTCCTCAGGACAATAATCGAGAGTATTCATCCATGCTTTTGTTATCTCTCTTACTCCTGTTTCTGGATCTTCTGAAGTGACCTGAACACTTTTATAGAACGTGAGACCAGTTTCACTAGTACGACTTTTCTGACTATTCTTATTGACTAACGAAGATTCTTTTTGAGACTTTCTTTTGCTACGTCTGAGTATTTTCTTAAGTTTCTGTATACACAGAGACAACGTAGAAATAAAGCAATTCTCACTTTTCTTGTTCGTCAATTTAGGACGACAAGTCTTACAATCAGGAGAACTGAAAAGATTGTTAGACAATTGATGGTCATCACTTGACATGTAATCGCGATCGGAAATTCTAAGTTTTACGACAAGAGTGTTTCGCGAAAGAGCATTAAGGTTATTTCCTTCAACGATGGCATGTCTTTTAGATTCGTATCTGGATGGCAGCAATCGGAGGATTTTCATCACAATTTCCTTTTCAGGAATGGTCTTTCCCAATGCACATGATGCATTAACAATTTCAGACACTTTGTGATAAAAGTCGTCAAACGAATCTTCTTCTGCCATATAAAGGTCTTCCCATTCGGAATTAAGGTTCTGAAGCCTAGCTTCCTTTTCACTGGGGTTACCTTAAAATACGGTTTCTAAAGTATCCCAAGCTTCTTTAGACATAGTGCACGAGGCCACATGATGTCGAAGATTTGGGGTAATGGCATGCAAGATGGCGTTCAATCCGTCGGAGTTTTTCTTTGCAGCAGTTAACTCGGCAGCATCATACATAAGAAATCCTTTGGGTACAAATGCATTATTTTCCATAACAACGGGAATCTCATAGCCATTCACAACATAGATCCATGATCTAAAGTCACGCGACTGAAGAAATGTACGCATAACAACTTTCCACCATAGATAGTTTGAGCCATCGAAGACTGGTGGTACGTTTACGGAGATAACACTTCCGTTCATAGAGTCAGATCGCTTACAAACACATACTGATGAGGTCTTAAACGTGTTTGCGGGCTCTGACACCAATTGAAAAAGCGGGGGTCTAATAACACCACCCAATATTTCACTTAGCAATTTGTATGGACTAACTTTGAAATACTTTTCTAGAGAATCAACTAGACAATCAGACTCAATCTAAAATGAAGTATCTCAAGGAGTTAATATCTCTCACTTGTTTTGATTAATACTCAAGCTAAAACAATAGCGAGTCTTTTTAATCAAATGCAAGGAATAACTTGGACGGTACCAAAGACCAATATCCAAGGATCAATCAATATCAATCAACAACTAAGGTTGGATTTCCAATTGATGATCTTAACGCATAACCTGTATTATTTCAATTATATAAAAATATAATGCGGAAAAGAAATAACACAGACACCAGAAATTTTGTTAACGAGGAAACCGAAAATGCATAAAAACCTCGGGACCTAGTCCAGATTGAATACACACTGTATTAAGCCGCTACAGACACTAGCCTACTGCAAATTAACTTCGGGCTGGACTATAGTTGAACCCCTATCAATCTTCCACTGATACAAGGTACAGTTGTACTCCTACGCCTCTGATCCCAGCAGGATATACGTACTTGATTCCCTTAGCTGATCTCACCCACAACTAAGAGTTGCTACGACCCAAAATCGCAGGCTTTAACAATAAAAAATCTGTCTCACACAGAAAGTCTATCAAAGGATAAATATGTCTCCCACAGATAAACCCTAGGTTTTGTTCCGTCTTTAGATATAAAATCAAGGTAACATGAACCAATTGATAATCCAGTCTTATATTCCCGAAGAACATCCTAGATTATTCAATCACCTATCAATAATCCTTCCTGACTACACAAGCGGATTATCGAGGAATCACAAACAGTGAGACGAAGATGTTTGTGACTTCTTTATCTTTCCTATCGGAGATTATCAAATCTCAAGCCAATCGTTTTGATTGTACTCGTACGATAGAAAATGCAAGATCAGATCACACTACTACGATAAAAGTAGTATCGGTCTGGCTTCACAATCCCAATGAAGTCTTTATGTCGTTAACCTGATTTTAAAGAAGAAAATCAAAGGTTAATGGAGATCGACTCTAGCAAGCGCACTAGTAGCACACAGACGTGTGGGGATTAAGTTTTGCTCTAGCTAGAAGTTCCCTATATATATCCTTTCAAATCAGGGTTTTTCCTTAGGTACAAATCAATCCATATTCACTGTTAGATGAAAACCTGATTTAGATTCAAGCTAATATTTCTCAAACGTTAGATCGAAAAACATAGCTTGTCATACACACTTGGTAAACGTTTATTGGGTTCGTGAAAACCATGCCCAAACGTGTACGCGTATGTTGGTTCAACATAGTAACCAAAAGGTTAACCATATGAGTATCTCATATTAACCTGGTTCTTCTTCACCATAACTAGTTCAATTGACTTCAAATGAACTAGTTAAGAGTTGTTTAATTGCTATGAGATCTCATGTAACTACACAAGACACAATTGAAACAAAGATGATACGATTCGATTGAATCGGCTCATGAACATTATAGCTACGGTTTGCAAAAGAATTCCTTAGTAATTTAATGTATCATGTTCAGAGCACATCTTTAGATCATAACCACTTAAGCTCACAAACAAGTTCGCAAACTTAAGTTCAATCGGTTGAGTTTTCCAAACTCAGTAGAATTTCTCGGTCGAGAACTTCCGCTAGTTCGTGGACTGGTTCGCAGACTGAGTTCGCGGACTTAGCACGCAAACGAGTTTTGGAAAAATCCCAGCAGAAATTTTCGGTATGAAAACTTCCGTCAGTTCGCGGACTTGGCAAGGCCAATTCCACAATCCTATCGATTTCTCTTGATCAACAAAGTTCGAAACTTCAGTTCAAGGAATACATGGTTATGTAATCTAAACTCTAATTTCAATCATTGAGACATTCTCAGAGGACGTTATGCAGCCGTTATTCACAGACTGATTCACGTCAGAGCAATTCTCAAAGTGATTGAAACTTTTCCTGACTTTCGTCACTAGGTGAAGATAAACCTGATCAAAGCGAAACACTTTACCAACACATGATTTCGGGAAAAAGATAAGCATTGAATACTCAGCTCAAAGTATCAAATATGTATGATCTAGTCTATATAGCATACGACTTTTGTCTCATAAGAAGTAGGAGATAGAATATATAGACTTTTGAGTGATAGATAAGTTCATGTCTTCACATACCTTGTTGTTGATGAAGTTCGACGGTTCCTTGTGTAGATCTTCGTCGTTGTCGTTGAATCGCCATGAAGTCCTTGAGCTCAACTACAATTTTCCTATTCTAGTCTGAGACTTAGCTAATAGGCTAGAAATCAAGACTTATAGTTTTGATCACTAACATTGACAAACATGCTTGATATAGAAACGCATGCGAGGTCGACCGAGCTATGCTCTAACAAAGCTTTTCTAACTTACAGTGAATATCAGAAACATAGTTCATGTTTCCCTTCGGGAATTTCTGCCCTAAATATTTCCTCCCAAGATAATGATATTTTCTAACTCTAGAGATATGATCATGTGGAGAAACTGCACTGACATGAGAATTTTTAGAGATAAATAAATCTCTCTTAATTCTTTCAATGAGATTTTCATATGATTTTCTCATTCTAAGGACTTCCTTATGATCCACATCAGTGTGATTATCTGAAACAATTATCGGAAATTCCTGATTATTTATTTGGCAGATATTCTCTCTTTCCCTTTCTTCCGGAGTCGTTCTTCATCAAAACAAGAATTGTTTCGATATGGGTGAGGAGGAACCCTTATCCAGAAGTGATTATCAACTCTTTACTCTGATTCTTTAGAGTTGATCTTATGGGGTAGTGGTATGATCTGTCTTTCTACTGAGGAATGGTCTTTCAGTTTTTTAAGACAAGAAACTTCTTTCAATATTTTTACCACCGTATGTTGAAGAAGTATAAGTTTCCTGTCAAGTGACTGAAAATTGTATTCCTTAAGATCACCATCACGGAATCGGTTCAAAGTTTCCTTTGGACAAGATTTCGTTTGATCACCAGTAGATCTAGAAACTGGTTTCTCATCCTCTTCTGACTTGATGTAGTTAGGCAAACTACCATCATCTTGATCTGTTTCAGATGTGACTAAACTGGTTTTATCACAATCTGTAAAAGTCGAGCAAGGACTTTTATTTTTCTCAACATCAGAAGAAATCACAACAGCATCATTAGTCAGAGTCATATGACGTGTCTCTTTATCTAGAGATTTACCAAGAGCTTCTAGTTTGACAGTGAGATCCATATTCTCTTTGGCCATATTATTCACTTGAATGTCTTTATCTCTGATCTCCTGTTTAAGAAGATTTGACCCTGTCTTTAATATTAGTACTTTAGAAGACATAGATTTTATAGGCTTTAGGAGTTTTACCAACTCTTTATCAGCATCTTCTCTTTCATCAGAGATAGACATAGATGTTTTCGTAACTCCTGGATCATGAGTCAACGAAGCAGTAACATCTTCAACCTTTGAGTATTCATACTCTTGCATAAAGTTAACTGAATCATACATAGATTCAATTCTTATAGGTTGGATCGCACCAAACACAGATTGTTAGATCTTTTCGTGTTTGCCTGATCTGATACCAATTGAAAAGACGAGGGTACCCAAATATACCTCAAACTAAAACTTTTCCACCTATATGTCCTTTCTTCGAAAGTGATTGTTTATGGACTGAGTCGAGACAATAAAACAAATAGTTTCACACTTCGTGTGATCGTCTATGGGTACGAGATCGAGACAGTACAACAACGAAGTATGTTTACTTGATAAAAGGTTCGGACTTAACCAAACACAATAGGATTTCTTATCAAGTAAATAGGAATTAACGTTTGTGTAATTTATTTTAAATTATAATAACAACAATTATAATTGCGGAAAATAAAAGTAAACGACACATCAAGATTTTGTTAAAGAGGAAACCGCAAATGCAGAAAAACCCCGGGACCTTGTCCATAATTGAATCAGGATTAAGCCGCTATACAAATTCAAACCAACTTCGTATAGTTGAGACCAAGAAACTAAACCTATAGTTCACCTAGTTCCGTCTGCATTCCTACCCCTCCGACCTGTAATAAGTCACGTACTTGGAACAATTCCTTTAGTTCGTATTCCAAACAGTAAAGGAACAACAAATCTGTTTGGTATCAACTCTTTTCAACCAAGAGATGTGAGTTCAACAAAAGGCTCTTTTGTTTATCTCAATAAACTCCTTTGTTAGGTTCTTAGATCTATCTTATTATCAACTACCAAAGTAATTGTTAAGATTTTGCAATCAATACTTTTAATCACAAAGAATTGTATTGATGCCGATCTACACAACTAATCAATCTAATCTATCACAAGGATAAACCGATTATAGTTGGATCCTCTTTTACCGAAACAAGTATTATGCACACCAAAGATTATGAAACCAAATCAGAAATCTTCAAAGTCTTATTTGTCTTCAAATATTCTTAGATCTTCAATAAACACCTGCGCAGAATCAACTTGAATCTCTTGTGATCAATCACGCACATAACAGAGTCTGTTAAAAATGGATTATCACAAGACGTCTTTAGATCTACAAACAGTGTAAAGATCCCCGTCGAAACTTGGATCTAGTTTAAGTGAATCTTATATCAGAAGAGAAGATTCTCAAGCATAAAAAAACCAGGTGCAATCAAAGCTCAACCACCGTTAGTCAATCAAATCAATCAAAAACAAAAGATAAACCACAATTGTCTAGTTTCCCACCAATGGTACTAATAGAGCTTCCCAATCCCAAAGAAGTCTTTAAACTGAGCGGCCATAAGAGATTTCGCCTAATTAGGTTACTCTCCTCTCCGAATAGGCGGCTTCACCAGTAGCAGCACAACTGAGATAATTTTGATGTCTATGAGGATTAGTTTGCTTGAAATGCAAACTTCCATATTTATAGACCAAGTAAGTTTGGACACCAAAAATATTCTCAAGATATGCAATATATTCCAGATTCGGTTTCCATAATTCCTGGAAATGCTTTGTACAAATATTGACCGAAAATCTCTTGGAAAATCTCCAACTAGTAAATGCACATTACTAATTTTCATTTTCCAAAAATAAAATTAAAAACATTAAATAAAAGTTCTCAATTTATTTTATTCGATCCGGGATTTTCTTCTTTTAGCTATTAAGGAATAACTTTGAACAATTAAAGATTAGCGTTACTGCACATGTTCAAAGTATGTCGACATCCTTACTCTGTAAGTCCTCTTTCATACTTACAATCTTGAAACCAATTTGCCACACTTCCAAACAAGTTTGAATTGGTTCATCTGACTTTCAAGAACTATGTGATTGATCAAGAACATTCAATCACCAAACATGGGTTTCACTGTTCTACCAAAACAAGTTTCGGTTCTACCTCCATGTGAGTACTTTTCATAGTCACACTAGTTACCAAAATTCGGTTGACTAGGTACTAGGATCGGTTCCCCACATATATATGGTATCTAACTTGTACTTGCTGCACATGTCCATAGGATCGGTTCTCCTTTGCCTAAAAACGTGTTGCACATGTCCATAGGATCGGTTCCCCTTTATACTAAAAACTTGTTGCACCTCATACAAGGATCGATTCCCCTTTGTGATAGGTTGCACCTTTTACTAGGATCGGTTCCTCTTTACTCAGAATCGGTCATACCAATAACACAAAATCGATCATACCATCTCAGGTGATTACTTAAGATCGATTTCACTAATAAAAGTCATACCAATACAAAAGTCAGGCCTTTGGGAATAGTTTTACCAAGAACATAAACAAGTCATGAGCGGTTATACCAATCACACATATTGTTAGTTCAAAAGATATGCAATGAATAACAATACCAATAATGCCTGGCGATTTCTCTTTCGATTAACAAAACAAGTTCATGAATTTACTTCCTTAAAACAAATGTAAAACATTGTTTCCTATGATGAAATCTTTACCTTATACCCATACACAATCAAAATAGCATTCAAAAGATTATGTCGATGTCTTAAATACAAAGTTTAATGGTTAAGCAATAAACCTCATATTGTATTCCTTAATACTATGTCTAACTAGAGTATAATGATTCATGCTTCGCAGTTTTGTTCTCAATATGCACGACTTGAAAGATACGTTAGGGAATGAAACAGTTCAAGTCAAATATCACTAACCTCAAGTGGAAGGACGATGTTGTCATTGTAGCTCTTTGCTTCTTCGCTTCTTCAAGTCTTTGCAATACTTGTAATGTCTCATATCCTAATACTTTCAAACTAACCTATACGAAGTTGACTCTAGTACATAATCAAGCGACTCTTTAAATGAGTTTTGTCTCACTAAAATATGACAACCAAACTTGACACATCAACGCTTGGTGGGTTCAACCGAGCAATGCTCTAACAAATTTTTCTTAATGCAAGTTTTTTTTCCGACAACAGGTACACACCATCATGCTTACTAACGAAATTAAAACCAAAAAGAGACTATGTCAATTACAGAATTATTCATATTGTAATTGTACCACTACTATCACCATCATACAACATGTATCTTTTTTATAAAAATCAAATACTTATAAAATTTAACATATAACGAGAATGTAGAACTTTGACGCAAAGAGGAGAGAAATAAATTAGATTGCTAACACTATAATTTTTGCATTAATAAAAATTAGTCTTACGATCCTTACTAGGCTTTACAGTTAACGACCCACTGACATCAAACCTCCGTAATTAATAGAAATTAATTCCAATTCTCAATTGATATTTGATACCGTAATTATTCTCTAAAGTTTAGTTACACCCACTGAAAAATCGAGGGTCTAACAACCACACCCAATATTTCGTTTAGGCAATCTATATGGACTAACTCCGATATATTTTCAAGAGAATCAACTAGACAGTCAGACTCAATCAAGGAAAATACATCCAAGATTTATATCTCAATTTCTCAAATCAATCTGCAATCGAACAGATAGAAATCTGTGAGCCGGATTAATATGAGAAATAAATCGGATGGTAACAAAGACCATTATCCAAGCGTCAATCAATTTATATCAACAACCAAAGGTTGGATTATCTAATTGATTAAACTACGCACAACCTGTGATATTTCAATTATATAAAAATATAATGCGGAAAAGAAATAACACGGACACCAGAATTTTTTTTAACGAGGAAACCGCAAATGCAGAAAAACACCGGGACCTAGTCCAGATTTGAACACCATATTGTATTAATCCGCTACAGACTCTATCTTACTACAAGTTAACTTCGGACTGGAATGTAGTTGATTCCTAGCCAATCTCAGACTGATTAAGGTACAGTCGCGTTCCTTACGCCTCTTGAACCACACCGGATTCTGCGCACTTGATTCCCTTAGCTGATATCACCCACAACTAAGAGTTGTTATGACCCAAATTCGAAGACTTGATAAAAAAAATCTGTCTCACACAGAAAAGTATGTTGGATAGATAAATTTGTCTCCCACAGAAATACCTACGAGTTTTTGTTCCGTCTTTTGATAAATCAAGGTGAACATGAAGCAATTGATACAGCGAACTTATATTCCCGAAGAACAGCCTAGTAATGTCAATCACCTCACAATAATCTTAATCATATGGAAGCAAAACAAGATATTTTGGAATCGCAAACAATGAGATGAAGATGTTTGTGACTAATTTTTATCTTACCTATCGGAGATAAAATCTCGAGCAAATCTTAGAGAAGATAGTACTCAATATGATAGAACAAAGTAAGATTAGAACATACAACTACAGACAAAATAGTTGGTTCTGGATTCAGAATCCCAATGAAGTCTTTAAGTCGTTAACCTATAATGGTTTTAGGAAAAACCTAGGTTAAAGGAGAATTGACTCTAGTCGCAACTAATATCACACAAGAGGTGTGGGGATTAGGTTTCCCGTTTGCTAGAGTTCTCCCTTATATAGTCTTCAAATTAGGGTTTGAAATAAATGCTACCTTGGTAACAAAGCATTCAATATTCACAGTTAGATGAAAACCTTATTAGAGTCAAGCTAAGATCTTTCAACCGTTAGATCGAACTTAGCTTGTTATACACAAAAAAAAAAGTGACTTCATTTAGATATAAGTAAATGTACCTAAACGTGTGCACATAGGTGGGTCAACAATGGTTAACCGAAGTTATCCATATGAACACTTTCATATCAACGTTGTTCATCTTAATCACAACTAGTTCAAATGACTCAAATGAAACTAGTTATGGAGTTGTTCAATTGTTTATATTCTCATAGAAGTATACAATACACCATTGAAGCAAAATTGATTTTGATTCACTCGAATTAATTCATTAACATTATAGCCACGGTTCACAAAGGATTGCATTCCTTATTATATAAATGTGTTTGTTCATGAACAAACCGATTTTATAACTTAACCCACTCAAGTATGCAAACGGGTACACATACTTAAAGTTCCGGACTTGGTCTGGGTTCGCCAGTATGCGAAGGGGTACGCATACTCTCGTACGTGACCAAACTCAGTTGAATTCCCGGACTTGAACTTTTCAGCCGGTACGCATACGGGTATGCATATTAAGTTCACGGGCTTCAACTATCAAACCAGTATGCATACGTGTATGCATACTATGGTTCCCGGAATTTGAATAACTTGCAACAATTAGCATACAAGTACGCATATTATTCTATATCCAATCAATGTTTAATCGTTCTAAACTCCATCTTAATCATTGAGACATTCTTGGAAGACGGGAATAGCTGTCTCACACAAACTATTATCTTCAAAGCAATTTTCAAGTGATCAATATATCAATACGAAACATTCCGAGTCTATATCAAATGATTGTATCACACAAATCATGTAAGATGTTACTTGGCGATTTTCACATGATCATCTTTTGACTTTCGTCAAGAATATAAGATGAACTTGGTTAAAGCGAAAGCTTACCAACACATATTTCGAGAAATATGTACGCGAGTTAGGCTTAGTTTGAAATATCAAATGTGTATAATGTAAAGTCTATATAGCCGTACAACTTTTGTCTCAATAGGCGATAAAATAGAAATATACTTCTGAGCGATAGATGAGTTCAAGTCTCTACACCTTTTGTTGATGAAGTTCCACAAGCTCCCCTTAGTAATTCTTCGTCTTCAATCGATGAACGTCGTGAAGTCTAATGCTCAAATACACATTCTATCCTAATCTGGGACATAGCTATAAGTAGACTAGAAATCAAGACTTATAGTTTTGGCAACTAAACTTGATAAACAAGCTTGAGATAGCAACGCTTGCAATTTCGGCCGAGCAGTGTTCTAACACCCCACACAATCGCCTAATTATTTCTTATAGTTTAATTATGTTTAGGAACCAGTCCCATATTCTTAATATTTGATATTTCCTTATTAGTAGGAACATATATTACAAATCCAACCCAAAATAAATCCTCTCAGATCTTTGGAGTATATTTCAAAAAGAGATTTTATTATGTGATATTTCGTAATTAATTGCAATTGAAGAGTAGTCTCCTTGTGCTGGAGCAGAAGTTTCCACCCTCCAAAACCGGTCCTCAATAACATGCTACCTTTTTATGGTACTCTTTCTACTTTCGTAAATCATATTGACCCTATATGTGTTATGTGAAGGAACATTGGATAAAAGAAACTTGAGAACATTCCTTAATGAACGACATCTTTGCTAGGGTTATATACGCTCAATGCTCTCTAAATCTGGAGAATTCAATTTATCGTTTCAACACCCTGACTGACTAGTGTTCGAGTTGGTTTAACATAAATTTTCGAGTGACTCAGTTTGGTTCTTAGATAAGATTTTTTTTTCTTTTTTTTGATACGGCACAACTAGGTCCACTCCCTGAGCAGACCTATCAAGCTGGACTAGCCCCACTGCTAATAGATTTGCCAGCACATCAACAAGACCCAATCTCAGCTCTATCCATAGAGAAAATTGGTGAAAATGGGAGTTGGAAATCGATCCCCCTACCCGCCGCACGCACTATGGACGAAAGGGGGTGCCTTTACCACTGTAGTAGACAGTTGTTGCGTTGGAAAATCTTTGTATCACTATCTATTGTTACATATGGAATGCCATATATGAATTTGTATGTCAACATAGTACATCTTTCCCTAAGCACAAAGTAAAACAAATTATAAAGCATCTAACCACTAGCCTTGACCTCTAATTAAGGAGTGTCAATAGGAGGACAATTTTCTCCTATGAAAGTTGCAATCAGAATGTGCATTTGAATATCTCTTTGCTTTTTTATTTATTTACTATATATGCCTAACATGGATTGATGTGTCTATTATAGGTCCTTTAGAGCAAGGGATATGAAATGAGAACACCCATTCAATATGAAGGAGTGTTCTCAAAAAGTACCAAATTAGATGCTACTATGGGATAAGAACACTCATCCCATCGACCAAAGTTTTTCATACACTCTTTCAAGTGAAGAAGTGCTTGACAGTGTATACCTAGTGGCTTGAAATCATCCGCTTGAAGAAAATACTCCTTGATCGGCTGAAGATATGCATCTCAAGGATATTTTAAAACTCAATACATTTTAATCTCTTTACTGTGGGCCCTACTCAGGTTTTATTAATAAGAATTCAATAAAAAAGGAAAGCGTCTAATGTTTCGCTGCTTGGATATTTTTTAATAACAAAAAATGCATAAAATAGTCTTTCGCATGGTAAGAAAACCCCTCTTTCAACTAGTCTCTCATTGGATTTGGTAGTGAATGAGTGTTTTTAACACCAATTCCATAGCTATTGCTCTTAGGAGAAATTATTGGCAAAAGAACGAGGGGATTCAAATCCCATGGGAAAGAGGAAGGAGATTACATAACTGTTCAAGATGCTTTGGAGTAGGCTTATCAACTGAAGTGCAAAAGTTTCAACTTGCTTGGCACAAATCAAAATCAAAAAGAACTCTTCAAGGAGAAATAAAAAAAAAAAATTTGGACGACCAACTCCGAAGTCGATCAGCTTTTGGGTCTTAAATCTTTTGGAAAAGTGATATGTAAGTTTATCAAAACTAGAAATTTTCTTAGACATCCAGCAACTACCTAAGGATGGAGGAAGAAACTAAATTTCTTAGATGTGGGACGTACCTGTTTTATCTAATCTCTGTTAATAATTGTTGATGGTGGATTTTTGACAATGGAGAAAATTATAATATCACTTTTTCCCATCTTCAAAAGCATGAAATAAATATGTATGAATTCCTGACCCGACATTAGAACTATAGATTCGTACTTCTACAATATATATATATTCCGTAATAGAATTGAGAATGCGCATCCAGATAATGACAACATTGACCTCGTAGCTTTCATATAGATGTGTATGCTTGCAAGATTTCTAAGATTCACTCGGAGAACTCTCGTTATTTTATGCACGACCATACAAGTTGTCATGTAATAATTAGTGTATACTGATGATAAAAATTATAAAAATTGAGAATGACCTTTTATGCTATTTTTTGAATAAAAGTACTATTATAAGCATATTATTTAGTACGAAATTGTATTGGACATCACATCAAGTCGCAGAACTTCCACAGCTGAATTCCTTGAATGTATTCTCCAAGGTAATAACAAAGTGCCAACACCAACCACACATGGCTATGGCCAAGCTGTCGGACTAAGTAGGTAAGACAAGTTACCAAGCCAACATTATCCGCATCCCATTGGAAAGTCTTATTCCAATGTTGGAAAATGTCCCAAGTCAACTTGGCTGCGTCCCACGCCAACATTGGCCAGTGTTTCGCGCCATCATACTTCCCAATGCAACTTGGCAGCGTCCCAAGTCATTATCCAACGTCCCAAGACAACATTGGCCAGTGTACCCGCACCACTAAACGTCCCAAGGAAACTTGACCAGCGTCTGTTGATGGTGGATTTTCAACAAAGGGCAAAAACCGTAAAATTATGAGGCATGTTTTTGACACGGCTTTCAGGCATGCAACGATTCATATTTTACGAAGCCATGATGAATATGTTTTCGAAAAGCCCCACTAGCTGAGCAATTCGATCTATGGAATTTCATCATGACCTCTATGCAGAATAACATAATTGGGAGGTTCTCCATAGATTGAGAGCTTAACGCCCTCAGGATGTCGGTGACACTCACTGTTCCCTGACTGCAGGAGAGAGACCCACCTCCACATAGAAGAATAGTTGGGTGGCGGACGCCTTCAGGACGTCGGTGACACTCACCGTTCCCTGACTATGTGGAGAGGTCGTGTATAGATTCAGGTGGTTCTCCGTAGATTGAGAGTAATAACGCCTTCAGGTCGTAAACAACACCCGTGACTCCCTGACTATGCACCATTCGGAATGGATGTGACGCGTTAACTGGATAATATATTTTCTGCAGTAGATTAATTCTGTCGCGAAATTCACCACTGAATTCCCAGAATGATCTATTATTGCTTCTATTCCATGGTCGAATCCACGACCTGATCCCATGGAATGGCAATTACAATTGCTCCTATTCCATGATCGAATCCACGGCTTGATCTCAAAGAATGGAAATAAACGACTATATTATCTCATTACTCCGATTTCATGATCGAATCCACGGCTGATCTCATGGAATGTCAATAGATAACTTTATCACTTCTATTCTAGGTCGAATCCACGATCCCATAGAATGGTAATGCATGTTTTATTATTCTGAATTCATGGTCGAATCCGCGACTTATCCTATGAATTGATAATAAATAACTACTCATTTTATTACTCCGTTTCATGAATTATTCTCCACTGGATTTCATGAATTAGTAATAAATACTCAACAACCGGGCATTTGGACCATCACTGAGTAAGCCCCACAAAATGGTGCAAGTGTACTCGACAATGATGCACGACTGAGCATCCGGATGCACAAACGAGCATCCAAAAAACATATACAGATGAGGAATCCTACGCAAAACTGGAGAAAACAACAAATAATAATAAAATAATAAGAGGCGCCCAGGGGACGGGCCCACCGTACGGCCATGCCCTAGCCGTGGCCGGTCCCATGCCTCCTTTATTATTTTGCCGTATTTTGTTATTTTTTCATGAACTCATGAAAACTCCTTGATTTTAGCAACTTTCCTCGTTTTTATGCAAAACTCATGAATTTCCCATAACTTCATGGTTCATGAAAATAATATTATAAAATAGGAAAAGGTGTGCGGGACCGGGCGACCTAACCAGCCGGCCAAGCCCAAGCCGTGGCCGGTCCGACACCTCACAATCCCTAGATTTTTATAATTATTATTCCCTAATCTCATGAAACTCCTCCGTTTCAACAAAAACTCATGGATTCTCCATAACTTCACGGATTCATGAAAAATAATATTATAAAATATGAAAAGGTGTGCGGGACCGGGCAACATAGCCGGCCGGCCATGCCCTAGCCGTGGCCGTTCCCACACCTTGCAACCCCTGGCCTTTTATAATTATTATTTTCCTCAATTCATGAAACTCCTTGGTTTGAGCAAAAATCATGATTTCGTCATAACTTCTCAAATTTTGCTCAAATCATGAAAAACCAAAAGCCAACATGGTCACACGACCGGCTAGCCTCTCACGGTAATTTCAAATGTTAAAATACTCTTATTTTAATATTTACAAAATATTGATCAATTGAGCATACATGCTCATTCTAACAAAAATCAAGAATTTCAGTCAAGATGAAACTCTTCTGAAAATTCACAATGTTGCTCGAACGCACATCAGAAAATACTGAAACTCTTAGTATGGAGAAACGGACACCAAGGAAACGTGTGCATGCCTTTATGACCGACCAGAGTCATTCCTAAGGCTTGCACAAAGCCGGTCCCACATGTTTTCATAATTCTGACATAATTAGCTCAATTGCTCATATTGGGCCCAAACTCTCTCCAACCAACCTGGGGATTGCTCAAACGGCCAAAAATTGGTCAAGTGACCACCAAGAGCCGGTCCCATGGCCTCTTGGTCGGTTCCCCATCTCTCATACCTAGGTTTTATTACTTAATGCTGAACCCAGTAATATTTCAGTAAAATGATGAAACCGACATGTAATCATCATTCTTTCGCCAACTCTCAAACTGAGAACCCTGGTGCGTGCTCACTTGAGCACCGAGCACCACATAGAATCCCATCATCCCATGTGGTCGGTCCTTCTATCACTCATAACCTATTTTCAGCAATTCATCAACTATGATCTGAAATTAGGGTTTCAAATAAATGTTCTACGAATCATCATTCTGAGCAAGATTCAAGAACTAATGGATTTGTATTAATTCAGCAACCAACATATGAATTAATCATATAATATTCGGTATTTTACCAGTATTGTAATATTTTATTGGGTCACGCCACCAATAAATATTTCATCGAATCGAGCAATACTTGCTCAGTTGCTTAAATATTGTTTAGTTTTCAATATTTAATAATTTATCAGTAATTTATCGAATTGAGTAACACTTGCTCGATTGCACGTCAAATTATCAACATTCAGTATTTTGTCGAATTGAGCAATACTTGCTCAGTTGCATGCCAAAATTATCAATTTGTCGTATTGAGCAATACTTGCTCAGTTGCTTGTCAAATTCCCAATATTCAGCCGAATTGAGCAATACTTTCTCAGTCGTTCGACGGGTCAGTAATTCATCACTGAACTTACAATATTGACACCATTTCAGAGAACTACATGTTCGACACTTGAATCGCTGAGCATTTATCAGTTATACTCGATTCAACAAAACCTAGACTCACTGTCTAATCAGTCAACAACTGACTAACTAAATACACGTCTGCCACTCAGACTCCATGATTCATGAGATATCAATCACGTCACAAATGGGGGGATATCGCTAAGGGTTTTGGTCTGGCGGTCTACGGCACGTGGATTCATCCACGACGAGAAATGTGTGTAAGTCGTGCAAACGGTTGAAGGAGTTAGCAAAGTAGTGGGTGCACGATCAGTCAAGTCTCCACACGACATGGAACTGACTTTACCACGATCTCCCACTTTCCCACTCTTTCACTCAAGAAACCGTCACACTTACAGGGATCAATGTGTTCACTACTCTGACAATATAAATAAGTCTCTGAATCCATAATTGAAGGACAAGATTCGAACATTCGAACATACGTCTAATAAGAATTTTACGAGTAATCACTCTCAAGAATTCATCAATCCACCAGAACTTATTCGAACTCAACAGTTCACCAATTATTGTAGAAACCTTCAACACATCCACAATCCTTGATCATCACTGATCCCACACAATTCTCAGATTCCCTCCTACAGATCAACCCATCTCTTTCTTTGCGACCGAATTGACTCAGGAACGGACATTGTCTTGGTTTAGGCCGGAGTCATACATATTGATCTCTCGAATCTAAGCACCCCCTTTGCAGCGGTGCATCTGTGTGAGGATTAACATATTTCCCAGCTGAGGAGTCTCGACAGCACGATCGTCTCTTCACTTCCCAAAAAACCGGCGACTCGTTTTTCCCCATCCATAGATTGGCGACCACAGTGGGAGATTAGTCTCTCAGTTGCAATCTCACATTTTCGCAAAATGGTTGATCTTAGGTCAGGTTCAATTACAAATCCTAACGCAAACCACGCTAGCACTAGCAACAATAACAATGATGGTATTCCTGAAACCATTCCGTCTTCCAAAAATAGCGGTGACATTACTCCTCCTCACACCAACATCGAAGATCATCCTCTCTTCGGCCGGCGTCCCGAGGAAGTCAGAGAGAACCCGCACACTATAGCTGATCTAATTAAAGTTCAGGAAGTTCTCGCCAAGAATCAAACTGATATGGCTGCTACCCAGAAGGATCTATGTAACTACCTCAAAACTCTCACTGACAAGATGTCAGATAAAACTCAGGAGAAGGGAAAAGACAAGGAAACATCTCCAATTATGAATCCCGAAGTTACTCCAGTCCCTGACGACGATGAAACCCGCAAAGCTGCAGAACCTGAACTTGACGGTTTCATCACCCGTGAAGACATGGAACGTTTTATGGAGAATCGAGGAAGGGGACATACACCGATTTTGCACCGTCATCAGCCTCCGTACCCTGCTGCCACATAAAGGATCCCTCTCTCAAAGGGATACACTTCTCCAACGTTCACTCTCTACAATGGAACAGGAAATGCTAGAGAACACGTTTATCGATTCTTGGAAGCATTAGGAGAGCACGAACACAACCATGTCGTCCGTTTGAAGGATTTTTAAAAATCCCTGACGGGTCGAGCATATACTTGGTACAACAACATCGCACCAGGAAGCACAGCTAATTGTGGAGAAATGATTAATGCTTTCTACTGGAAATACTTCTTTGTTTCTGAGCAAATTACTCTTTCTGACTTGGGAAGGATGGCTCAGAAGAGTGCCGAAAATCCGAATGACTATGTGAAGAGGTTTTGGGTTCAAGCTCTGGATTTTCATGATCCCAACATTACAGAACAACAAATGGTGGAATTGTGCATCAATGGGATGATCCTAGTCTACAGAGCCTTGCTGGAAAATCTCCGGTTTCAAATATTTTCATAGCTTCATGAAGCTTCCAAGCGATCAGCAACTGCTGCTCCAGCTTTGTTAGAACGGACCAAAACTGTCAAAGTCGAGGAACCAAACGCTCGAAGCAACGCCAGTAGGCGTTTAATCAACAAGCAGTACATCGTCGAAGCTTCCGTAAATGTTGCTGAAGGGAGCAAGAGAAAATCTGAAGCACAACAACATAATAATGCTTCTCCGACATCTCACCCTCCGAAAGCTCCAAGGAAGGACAACCAGACTAGAAACGCACAACCACCAGTTCAGCAAAATGACCAGAAGTGCCCGATTTCCTTTTTACCATTGAAGAAATGATCGAAATATTAGAATTCTGGATTCAAGATGGTGCAATCAAACTACCTCCCGTCAAAAAGGAACCAACTGCGGAACAAATGGAAAATGCACGCTACTGCCATTTCCATAGGTATGTCAATCATCCAACAAGTGATTGCAGAAATTTGAAGCGCATATTCAAAGAGAAGGCCGACTCAGGGGAACCGGGGACTGAAGGAGTACACAAAAGTCCTCTCCCAATCAGAACGTTTGCACTCTCTGAGCAGCCGGTGAAGGAAGCAGTCCAATCCTTAATTGAGCATGTATGCAAGTTGATGTACTTGTCAAAGACCCAAAGAGAAGATATGTTTGCTGCACTGAACCAGATTGTGTCAGGAAAACGACTAACAATTCATGAGACACTCCTGAACCGCCAGTAACATACAAAGAGATGTACGACTAGGGACTTCTCAGCATAGTTCATCTCAAAAGAAATGAATTCAAGTGAGCATAGGTCGACGTTGGCACTGCTGTTAACATCATCCATTTGAGAACCCTCAGAGCTGTTGTTATCACTCGACAAGAAGCAACTCATGCTCCTATCTCAGTCAGAGATCATGAGGGAATCTCCAAGGATGCTTATGGTTACATCATTCTCAACATAAGAAATGATTCAACCTGGACAGAAACTAAATTCTTCATAATTAAAGAGGATCCAGGATATGACATGGTGCTGGGGCGAGCATGGATTCATGATGGAAAAGTTGTCGCGATATCTTCATCTTCAGTTGCACAATTCTCTGTCGAAGAAAGCTCTGGCTCGGAAGATGATCAACCTTTCAAGGATTTGGAAAGAGGATCCAGGATATGACATGGTGCTGGGGCGAGCATGGATTCATGATGGAAAAGTTGCCGCGATATCTTCATCTTCGGTTGCACAATTCTCTGTCGAAGAAATCTCTGGCTCGGAAGATGATCAACCTTTCGAGGATTTGGAAAAAGTCGAAGCCTTGATGGAACTCACACCAAAACCTGGGGAGAATGCCCACGAATTCGTCAGGAGTTTTCGCACTCAGGCAAGTTTTATTCCCCATGATGCCTATGTATTACCAACTTTCAAATATGCTGCCCTAGTCCGGGGACTCGCTCAAAACCTAGATACCACCAAACACTATGAGTGGTTAGTCTCACCTCAATAATACTTCACCAAATGGTTAGACGCATAACCTCTCCAAATCCATCATCTCGCTAACACGATCATTGCTAGGATAATGACTGAGTTTCACAATCAATATCCTAAGTATTCTCCTTTGCACGAGTGCCCACATGTGCCGCAGAATTGGAAAGCTCCACCAACATGGAATCCACGAGGAATTCCAAACCAGCAGAAGATATTCAAGGCACGGGCAACCAAGCCTAACAAATTTCATGAAGGAGATTTGGTTCTTAAGGAAACCAGACGCAATTTGAAGTCCATAAAGAGTTCCAACTGGGAGGGACCTTTTATGATTGCTAAGTCAGTTGCTGGAGGATACTACAAATTGGCTGACATCAAGGGCAAGACAAGTATACCAGTAATTCATGAGAACTGGATCAAGATTTTCAACGCATGGAGCATTCAACATTGAGTTTTTTATGTCCAAGAGAAACAAACACTCAAAACATCTGACGTTTGCGTCTTAGGATTTTCTTTTACCTGTATTTTTCAATTCTTCCAAAACGTTTGCAATACTTGCATCCAGTATTTGAAATTCAGCAATTCATCAAAAGTTCTTTTATTTAAGAAAAAATCTCTATCAAATCCAAAATCCAAAAGAAAATCCTCAGCCACTCATAAATTCAAAACCAACCAAAAAATCAAAACCCGAATAAAATCTCACAGAAGTTCAATATTCATGAGATTATGGAAAGAAAACTAAAGAAATCCATCAAAATAATGATTTCTGCTTCTCGACATTTTCCAAGACTTGCAAAGCCACTTTCCCCAACTCCAGCTTTTGAGTCAACTCAGCAATCTTGGTCATTTTCTCCACCACAACGTTACTGGGAAAAGGTATATTCTTCACTACTGCATCCTTGATGGTGTTGATCTTCTGACGAAGCCACTTCAAGTTAAAACCAATTTCTTCAGATTTCCCCAAGTTGTACTCCCAATCAAAGAGTATATCTCGAGTGACAACACTTCTGGGCCTGGTACGAATATCATCTATGACACGCAATATATTTCCTAATTGCATTGTCAAAAAGTAGCTGCGTTCATGATCTCTTGTAATGACAATATGGCCATACATCAACTTCTAATTCATATCGGCATACCCAGTGGGAACACTGAATTCGCCAACCAATACGTGATACGGGAGTAAAACACCAAATGGAGGATCACAAATAATCCCTGATGTGGAGTATTCATGTACTATCATGTGTTTCTCGATCACTGGAGCAACAACCTCAACAATCATAGGCGTGGTTTCTTCTAGAACGGTATTTTCCGATACGGTTTCCTCTATTTCTGAAGCGGTCACCATTGGTGTTTCAGTCTCTCCAACAATATCAACATCAAGCGTCCCGTCGCCTTGAAGTGCAGAAATGGTTGTCTCATTATCTTTTTTTTTGTCACAAATTTTTATTAATGAGAATAACTAAAAAGTTTTACAAAAAAGAAAGCAAATAAAAAGGCAACCAGAAATGAAAACAACAAGGCATAAATCTAAATGATGCTAGATAGCAGAAACAAGAGTACTTTTTTATCTGGCATTTGAACATCTTCTCCTGATGCTGAAGAAGTTTAGAACTTCTATGTCATAGGCTTGATTCCAATTAGTTCCCTGCATTCTATAGCTGCCATCATACACCAGGGTCATAATTCTACTTTTGAATTGAGTTACATTAGGCTGGAAGTTTTCAAACATCACCTTATTTTTCTGAAACCAAAGTTCTCTAACTGTTGCATAAGTTGTTGTTGCCCAGACCTCTTTAATAATGGAGCTTTTATATTTTTCAAATGTGAAGATATCTTCAAAAGAAATTGGACTGTTAAAGTTGAAAATAGTACCAAGCCACCTCCAGATTCTTGTACTGAAATTGCAACTCCACAGAAGATGATCCATGTTGTCTTGATGATTTTTGCATATGCAGCATCTTGAAGCAATGGAGAAACCCTGATTCACCTTTCTTATATCATCCACATAAATACCATGTATAATTTTCCATATGTTACTTGACATATGAGGATGCAGATAAATTTTCCAAATTTTTGATGGCCATTGTAAAAGAGGTTCTCTATGCCTTATTATGTTAACAGCAGAAGATGTAGAGAATTTACCTGCAGGATCACCATTCCACACAATTATATCCAATCCACCACTGACAGATGGTAATAAAGCTGGCAATTCATCCTCAATTTCCTTTGGAATTTTCCAACTTTGCTGAAGTAACAATTCTTTAACTTTCATATTCATATTTGTCTTGACATAATTTGTGTACCCCATAATTTCAATTAAAGATTGTTCTCCAATCCACACATAAAACCATACAGATATCCTCTCTCCATTCCCAATGTTCCATCTAATATCATTTTTCAATTGCTGCCATGCCCATCTCAGGCCAGACCAAACTGAAGAGAATTTCCATGTGTTGCACCATTGACCAGATTTGTCTTTGTATTTGGCTTCAAAAAATTTGGACCATTCATCCTCTGAAGTATACATTTTCCACGTCATCTTCATTAATAATGCTTTATTAACCACCTCAAGTCTTATAATTCCCAGTCCTACTTCCTCTATAGGAGTACATACCCTATTCCAAGACAAAGTATCATATTTTCTTGTTGGTTTTCTCATTATCAACATCTCTAGGATTGCCCAATTCGTCATTGTTGGTTCCATTATTCCCAACTTCGGCATTCGGCGCCTGATATGAAGATTATATGGGATTAGAATGATCTAAGCATGGAAACCCAATAAAACCATAAAATTCAGAAATTAAGTGAACTAACATTATCTAAGTTCTTTATTATGCATCTAAGACATGTGCAAATAGTGTAAAAGTCGTGAAACACGTTTTCAAACAAGCTCAGCTGAAGGGATTTTACAATTTCCTGTATTCAACGGTTAACTGGGAGCAATTGGTAAGGAATTCAAGGTTAAGTCATATACCATTCTCTTCGTATTGATGTTATCTACAACATGTCAAAATTTCACAGCAATTGGATGAACGAGCTAGGAGATGTGGCCAAAACATCAGATAACATGCAATCTAAAGAAATTCTGAAGGTCTCCTGGAAGTTCACTATTTCGCCTTTTTCAGGCCCTAAACATGCTAAAAATTCGAAAATCTTCATTACTAAAGCTTGGAAATCTCCTGGGCTTGAAAATGCACATGCATATCATGAAAATCCGACTTCAGACGAGAATTCTACAGCGTTTTTTTACTAAAATCTGAAGTCTGAAATTTTCTGATGACGTATTTTCGGCAAAGTTATCCATAAAGTTACATGGATCCTCATTCATTCACAAATCAGCAAAATTATACTTATATGGAGATAATACAAGATAGATACTTACTTGAGGGGTTCCCAAGACGTCCGAAGGATTGGAATGGTCAGCATCAACATTAGTAGCATTATTATCTCCATTCGGTTCCGACTCTTGAAGGTTCTCTTTCCCTCCAATATTCGAAGATGAACGATTAGCACGACCATGTTGGCTCTCCAAAAAAATTTCCTCCTGGATACGTCAATAATAATTTTCATTACTTCAATCAAGGAAAATCCATAATCAATTACCCAAAGGGATACTCACATCGACCTCTCCATCAGCGCTGGATTCCTGAATTGCCCGTATAGAGGAAAGATGAAGACCGTCAATAACCGGTGGAGCAAAATTCTGAAAAAATTAACAGTATTCAAGATCCTGATTACATGGAGAAGAAAATCGCAACGATAAAGGAAGTGCTAACAACTCACCAAATAAGCGGATGGAGACTGCAAATCATTCGGTATCATCCTATGAGATGTTTTGCTCCTACCCTCTCCGCCTTGGGGACTTTCTTGGAGTTCTGAGAAGTCTACACGAATTTGAGGTTTCACAACACGACCATCCTATACAGAATTAACGAGTGATTAAAGTGCAACTATCACATTTTTTGCCAAAATCATGAGAAAACTTACTTGTGCGCATTCTGGAGACGTCTTCCTATTGTCACCACGGGAAAGATATTTCAACCTTGGACGAGCATAAATCAAGTCGAGGGGAGGAAAATCTTGTGCCAGAGATTTAACATCCATCACAAAAGCATACAAACGCTCAAGTTGTTGACGCCAGAAGTCTATGTAACCCGGAGTCACAAAATTAGCACGATCAGGGCATGGGAATAAATACTCATTTCCCTCCACACGAGTGCAATCTAAATTAGCATTCAGATACTCAACTGATGGTTTGTTCATTCGGTGATCTGGGACACAATGGTCGACGCCCATTTATCGAGCTGCCCTGTCGATGTTATATTCTTCTACACGGAATTCTCCATGCATCACTGATACTAGGTGGCCAGGAGTACAACTCAATATGAAAGATCTCTCTCCATCATTTAAATCAGTACCAGTCTTCAGCGTGACATTTTCCTCAGCAGTATTGAAAGTGATCAATTGCGAGAAGAGATCAGGGACCGATACCCAGGGGCGAAAGTTGAACTCAGATTCAATATCCAAAATGTCAGTAATACATATCTTATATTGTGGCTGCTTTGTAGACCAGCGCATGATCCTGGCATTATTTGTCTCGAGGAAAGCATGACGATTATTGTAGTTACAGGAAATCCTACACTACACCCCTCATATGATTTCATTGTTGATCAACTCATTTTTAGGTTTATATTCTTAATTTTATTGATTAACTTTTGAATGTTCTTACAAGAAAGATAAAGAAGTCAAGAATGATCTCTGCTCCGAACTTTCTCTCTCCTATTTACTTGTTTCTTACTCAAAAAAGATCTCTCCCTTTTCTTTACAATTCGAATGACTATTTATAAGGAAATACATAATGGATGACAACTAATCTGTCCTTTATTTTCGGATATGGTTTGAGACATTCTCGCAACCTTACAAATGTTAATTTCGCAAGCTCTCTAATTTTCGCAGGACTATCATATCTTTCTCATGATCCTTGCTGACGTCGTTTCTGAAATTGTTCTGCGACGCTATTGTGTTGTACCATTGATAATTTCGCCGAGACATAATTGTTGCGAGATTCTGATCCTACATCTTGCCTCTTCTCATATCTTCTCTGCAAAGTAGAGAATGATGTGAGAAATTCCGCAACTGCTTATCTTTTCATATTCTGCATTTATCACACGTATTCTTTCTTCCATTTATTTCTCGACACGTCTTTTGTAACTGTTACTTTTTAACCACTTATATCTTTCCGTATCAGCCGTGTTTATTTTCTCGAGGAAAAATTCCCTATATATATATTCCTTTTCACTCTCTTCTTCTTTCTTTTTATTCTCTCTGCAGCTTCATCGTTCTTCTGCAAATTCCATTATTGCAACCTTTCTTCTTTCCTCTTCAACCTTTTTAAGTTCTTCTTCATCTTCATACTAGATCTTCATAGTTCGTGATCTTCTTCGAGACAATCTCCCTGCTATCATTTTTCATGGATTCATCAAGGTTAGTCTTCTCTTTTCTTCCTTATGAGTTTTGCTGAAATTGATATATTTGAAATTAATCTTGTTTATTGCCTTATTTGATGTTGTTTATGTGATTCCCATACTCTTGTTATTTCAGCAAAAGCGGCTCCAACACTAAATTTACAGTTCAGAACCCTAACAATCCCAAATCACAGCATAAGGTTGTCACACATAAAAGAAAGTCTGCGGATGAGAATGTAGTAAGAAACACTATCTTTTTCTAATAACAATATTGTTGCCGCTGTTTCTTATCTAGATTGTAATTCGCAGGGCGATAAAGATCTTCATAAACCTCACAAGAAATCTCGCCACCTTAAAACTGTTCCAACTTCTGTTCCCTTCCACATACTCATTTCTTCCAAATCTCCTGCGACATCTTCGCAAGATAAACCTTTATCTCCAATTTGCGAAAATGTTGCTTCTGACTTCATTTCTTCAGTTGACCTTTCTATGATTGAAATTCCCCCTGTGGATCCTTATGCGAATGAAACATCTTCTCTTCCCATTGAGAATGTTTCTCAACCTTCTGTCTCTACCAGTTCTTTACCCAAGTCTCTCCCTCTGTCGAAAGAAAATATGGAAGGGATAGATGTTGCTTTCAAAGTTTTATCTGAAATTCTGGATGATGGAAAGAAATATTCTACTGATCCCACCAAGTCTAATGTTTGCGAAATTCTGAGCAAGCATTTGGGTTCTGGCAGAGCTGCTTCACAGACAGCTTTAGAAAAAGAATGTAATGCTCTTCGTCTTGAAAACCAGAAGCTTCAGAATGTTTTGCCGGATCGTGACAATCTTCGCAAGAAGATTGATGAATTAAGAGGTATGATTTCCTTATTTATGTCTTTAATTTGCCTTTTCGATGGTTTTATCCTTCCCATGTTTAATTATCCTTGAAATCCCTCTTTCGCATGTTAAGCTTTAAACCAAACGAATAATGGAGAGATATCAATTTGCATCTGCTGTTGAAGAAGGCCCGTGTTGATAAAGAAAATCTGATGGATCAATATAACCAATTAGATAACCTCTATTCATATTCTCTTGATAAGATAAATAATCTTACCAATGAAATACCCAATTAGTTCAAAGACAAGATCTATATTAAGTAATGAAGTATCTATCGTCTTTTCTTATAACTAAAGGCTAATTTAGGGATGAAACTTTATAGATGAGAATAAAACCTTATCTCAAGAGAAGCGAACTTATTTAAACAAGATGGCGATATCTTCGCAACAACTTAATATTCTCCAAAAAGTATGTGCTGACCAAGAGCAATCTCTTCGCTCTTTGAGAAATGAACTTAAAGAAGTAACAGATCATCTATCGCTGAAAGAGATACACTCATTCAAGGTAGAATAGCTTTAAGTGTGAAGGCAAATCAGCTTAAAGAACAATATTCCAAATTAGAAGAATCTTATTCTTCTCTTGCGAAGAAAAATGCCTTTCTTTTCTAAAGAGAAAAATCTTCAGTCTCGACTTAAAGGTTTAGTTGGAGATAAATTTGATGACGCAATGGACCATTGGGAGAATAGTTGTCTATCCTTGATTCAACACCTTATTTCGCAAAAGGAAGGTAGTCATAATAGTTTGACTGCCTTAATTATCTTTTCTTTGTCATATCTCTCTGAATTCCTTATCTTAATAAATTTTGTATTCTATTTTTCGCAGAGTCTGAGAAGAATCTTCATTCTTCTATTTCTGATTTGGAGGCTAAATATGCTAAAATTCGCAAAGAAATGCATTGCTCGTCTCTACCCTTACTGGTTCTCGCGACCGAGCAGAAAGAAGACTTGATTATCTTGCTTATTTTAAGGATATTCAAGATAGGAATCATCAAAGAGCACTTCTTCGCCAAGTTAATCTCCGGGATGAAGTCCTTGTAAATGACATCTTACTGTCTAACTCTCTTCCTCCTACATCAATTGATTCTCTAGAAGTAGATGAAGTTCCTCGTCCTGCTGATAGTGATTATGATTACGAAAGCGGTGCAGAGGATAATTTCCTGGAAGATGAAGAAGAGGTTCCTTCTAAAGAAGTATCTGCTAGTGTTAATCAGAATGAGAAAGAAATTTCTCTTGAAGAAGTAATTGTTGGCGATAATCAAGATGATAGTCATGGCGAAGATCAAAGCCGAAATGAAGGAGATGCTTGCGAGAATATTGGAGAAGAATTTATGTTATCTCCTGCTACTGACATTAATATTGAAGCTTGAGCTTCTTATCTAGCTTTGTCTTCTTGAACTGTCTTATTTTTATCACTTTTGAGAGTTACATTTTTCAATCGACTTTGGAGTCAACTTTTCCTTTTAATATTTTGTTGATAAGAAAGATAATGCTTCTTGTGTATCGATTCTCATACTTACCTCTCATTATCTTTATTGCAAAGAATAATCTGTTATGAATGCTTATAATTAATTTGTTTTATCATATGCTCTTATTTTGCCTTCCTAATTAAAGGATTTATTATTATGCCATCTCTTGTCATTGCGAAAAAATCGCAGGACGTCCTTGCACTTTCATACAAAAACCCATTGATCTTGTCTTAAATTTTTCTTTTGTATTATGGCCTCTTCAGGAATGTTGCGAAAATATGATAGGCCTAAATATTCTTGCGAAAATAAAGCCCCATGACATTGCCGTATTGCGACGAAATCGCAGGACGTCTTAGCACTTTCATGCGAAAACCCATTGATCTCGTATTATCCTTTTCTTTTGTATTATTGCCTCTTCAGGATTGTTGCACAAATATGACAATCCTTAATATCCTTGCGAATAAAAATCCTCATGACATTTGCGTCTTAAGACACTTATCAGCTCCCTAATGGAGGGTGCCGCCCTTATCTCCCCCCTGGTTTCCCCTTCAAGGAGGCGTACTTCTACCATACAAGGTTAGCTCCTCCCATCCAGTATTAACAACAACCAGTTGTTTTCGCAGCCTCTTATCCCTTTTACCTGTAGGGCTTCTGGTTACGAGACTGCACCCTAAGTAGGGTTTTCTTCAGGCCGAGTGCAATATAAGCCAAGACTTGTCAAGAATGGCAAAGACGCTTCAAACCCCCCCGACACTCTTGACTCAACCGTGTACCTCGGCGCCTTGATCATATCTGCACTCCTTGGGAGAGTCCTTATTACCTTAGTCGCCCAACCCAAGTCATATGCTCAAGTTGAGAATCCAAGGTGCCTCTCCCGGATGGGCTTTATTGACCCCAAATCTCCATGACTCAGGTTCCGGTGGCGGTGTAGCCTTTCCCTGAGCCATGTAACAGGTACCCCCTAATATGACGTACTTTAGGTCTTACATTTGCCTCTTGCGAAATTTTATTCGCGAACTAGGGTGTACGCCATAAAGGTTCGCCCCTTTATTTTATGTCATTGTTCTCTGCGAAAATTTTGCACATCCTAATCTTGTTTTGATATGAATAATCCTGCAATTATTCTTTCATAATTCATAACTTCTCAAAGCTTCTTACAAATAATATCTTTTTAAGTACAATCTGTTCCATGGTCTGTCTAATCTATGACCAACATCTCTTCCTTCTGGATCCATTAATCTATAAGCTCTTGTTCCAACTATCTCCTTACTGATGTAAGGTCCATCCCATTTTTCGCTAATTTTCCACCATTTTCTCGCTGATATATTGGTGTTTCTCGCAGAACTAAATCTCCTGGTTGAAATTCGTGTATTTTGACACGTTTATTATATTCTCGAGCTAATCTTCGCTGATAATTCTCCATATGTTGTAAAGCTTTTTCTCTTCTTTCTTCTAATTCATCAAGTTTGTTTAAAATTAAGCCCGCACTAAGATTTTTCTCCCAAGCTTCTCTTTGTGTTGTCGGAATAACAACTTCTGTCGGTAACACCGCTTCAACTCCGTATGTTAAACAAAAAGGTGACATTCCAGTAGCTTCTCTTCTAGTTGTATTATAAGCCCATACTACATTATGTACTTGTTCGCACCATGATCTGTGATGTCCTTCCAATTTCTTATTTAATATATCTGCAATTGTTTTATTTGTTGCTTCTACTTTCCCATTAGCTTGTGGATACAAAGGAGTGGGCTTTCCACATTTTATCTTGAATGCATTAAGTAACATTTCTATATTCTGCCCCTCAAACTGTTTCCCATTATCAGATACCAATTGTGCAGGAATTCCAAAGCTGCAAATGATATTTTCGAATATGAATGTAAAGATATCTTTGTCGCGAATATGTTGTACTGCCTTCATTTCTGTCCATTTTGTGAAATAATCTGTTGCGACTATTAAGTATCTTCTTTGTCCAGTTCCTGGTAAAAATGGCCCCACAATGTCTAAGCCCCATTTTCCAAAGGGCCACACACTGGTTGAAGATGACAATGGTGCTCCTGGTGCATGTATTTTCTTTCCATGCCACTGACAATCTTCGCAACGTATTGATATTTGTTTCGTATCTTCATGCATGTATGGCCAGTAATAACCTTGCATTTTTGCTCTATGTGCCAAAGATCTTCCTCCGCTATGATTTCCAGCATCTCCACTATGTAACATTTTCAACACCTTTTCTCCTTCCTCCCGTGTCAAACATCTGAGTGATGGTCCACTAAAGGATTTTTGGTATAGCAACCCATCTCTTAATTCATAATTCGTTGCTCGGATTTTTAATTTGTGTGTTTCCAATCTATTTCTTGGTGTTTCTCCTTTCGCCAAATATGCATGAAGTTCCATTCTCCAGTCTGAGACATTGGTTATTTGTTCTTCTTTTTCATTATCTATTATCATCACATACACATCTTCCTCTTCTTTATTTATTGATGGTGACAGAAGTGTTTGTATTTTTATGCATCTCGCAGTTGGATCTGTCATCATGCTTGAGATGAAAGCAAATGCGTCTGCGAGTCTATTATCCTTTCTTGAAATTTGCCTCCATTTTATCTTTGGGATTTTCGCTGATAAGTCTTCAACCAACTTCTTGTATTTCTTCAAGGATGGTTCATTTGTAGTATACTCTCCTTTTATTTGGCGAACAACTAGCTGCGAATCACTAGTGATCCTGGCATTTTCTAGTTTCATTTCTATTGCGAATTTTAAGGCATGTATCACAGCTTCATATTCTGTTTCATTATTAGTGGATGCAAATTCCAATCTGAATGAAAAATCCATCTTTATTCCTTCTGGAGAAATTAAAAAAATTCCAATTCCATTCCTTCTCCATTTGATGATCCATCTACCAATATTTCCTATATATTTGGTTCTGTTAATAAATCTTTTGGATCTCCATGTTCTTCCTCTACATCCATCATTTCTTCTACTGCTTCATCTTCTTCTAAAGGAAATTCTGCCAAGAAATCCGCAACAACTTGTGATTTTGGTGAAGACAAAACTTCATATTTAATATCAAAGTGGCCTACTTGTGCATTCCATCTCTCCACCCTTCCTGATCTTTTAGAATTCTTCATCACTGATTCAATTGGTACTTTTGTTAATACCTTTATCTTGTGTGCTTGAAAGTATATGCGGAGCTTAAATGATGCATAAACTAATGCTAAGATTAACTTTTCAATCTTTGAGTAATTCTTCTCTGCGGTATTAAAAGTTTTGCTAATGTAATAAATGGGTTTCTCCACTCCTGCGTCTACTCGCAATAACACATCACTTAATACATGCGACGTTGTCGCAAGGTAAATCAATAATTCTTCTCCTGGTTCTGCCTTTTGTAAAATAGTTGTATTCATAAGATGTTCTTTGATTCCTTGAAAAGCCTTTTCACATTCATCACTCCATTTAAATTTTGCACCCTTCTTGAGTATATCGAAAAATATTTGCATTTGTCTGATGATCGCGAAATAAATCTCCCTAGCGAAGCTAGAAGCCCATTCAACTTCTGTACATCTTTTATTGTTGCTGGTGTTGGCATGTCACGAATTGCTTGCACTTTTTCTGGATCAACCTGTATTCCTTCCTTTGATACAATGTAGCCTAAAAAATTTCCCGATGCAACTCCAATAGTACACTTCTCAGGATTCAATTTAATGTTGTACTGCCGCATTTGTTCAAAAATCTCCCTCAAGTCTTGTACATGGTCTTTAGCTTCTTTACTTTTTACTAACATATCGTCCACGTATACTTCTAATGTTTTATGTATCCATTTTGCGAACACCTTCTCTACCATTCTTTGATATG
This sequence comes from Papaver somniferum, assembly GCF_003573695.1. Classification (NCBI taxonomy): domain Eukaryota; kingdom Viridiplantae; phylum Streptophyta; class Magnoliopsida; order Ranunculales; family Papaveraceae; genus Papaver; species Papaver somniferum. Next base: position 99,792,631 of record NC_039364.1, on the reverse strand, counting down.
TCGCTCCCGCGTTTCGCAAACCAAATGGCATTTTCGTGTAAAAATATAAACCTCTAGGGGCAAAGAAAGCAGTATGTTCTTGATCTTCTTCAGCGAGAGGGATTTGGTTATACCCTTCGTACCCATCTAAATATGATACCCTATCATTTCCCACCGCGGATTCCACCATTTGAGGAATATCTGGTAACGGAAAACTATCTTTGGGGAAAGCTTAGTTTAAATCAGTGAAATCTATGCAAATCCTGATTCCTTTGTTTTTATTTGGGACAATGACCATATTCGCTATCCATTCTGGGTATTTAGATTCTCTCATAATTCATGCCTCAAGCATTTTCTATAATTCTTCTTCTATTTGGGAATGGTAAGTTGTTGCAAGTTTTCTTATTCTCTGTTTAAATGGTCTCACATTTTTGTTAATCTCCAATTTGTGGCATGCAATTGATGGATCTATTCCTGGTATCTCATCCATGTTTCCTGCGAAAATATCTTTATATTCTCGCAACAAGTTAACAGTTCTTTCTTCTTCTTCTATATCCATTTTGGTTCCAATTCTCAACATTAGAGGCTCCTCTATAGTCCCAACGTTTATTTCTTTTGTTGGTTCTGCGGCAATGTAACTGGGTTTAGGTTCTCCCATTGGTGTTGGTTCTTTTATTGCTTTTATGGGTATTTCTCCTTCTTCCGAAATTTCGCTAGGTATTCCTTTGCCTTTTTTGCCCTTATCATATATACTCTAAATTCTTCTTCCTTCTTTGCTTCTTTTGCCAATTTTCTGTGAAATTGTTTCTTTTTTGCTTGTTCTTCATAATGTTTTACTTCAATTTGATGACATAATTTCGCATTGTCAACATCTCCTCTGATTTCACCTATTCCATTTGAAGTGGGGAATTTATACATTGATGCAACGTTGATACCACAACTTTTATCGCATGTATCCAAGATCTTCCTAATAACATATTATATGGCGATTCCATATCCACCACGCACAATGTTACATGTGTTTCGATTTCTCCAAGTGGAATTCATACCACTATTTCTCCTTTAGGTTTTATTGTGGATTTTCCAAATCCGTGAACAAAATATGTTGGACTGGACATTTCTTCGTCTTTAAATCCCATTCCCTGGAATGCATGATAAAATATTATATCAACTGAACTTCCTGTATCGATTAAAGTTCTGTTTAATATCCATTCTCCTGTGGATTTTATTGTTGTCTCCTTCTGTTTTCGTGTAATAGGCACTGTGATGACCAACAGAGATGTATGGTTCAAATTTTCTTTTGGTATTTCTTCCGTCATGAATGCAATTTTTTGCTTTTCCCAATCTTTCAAGGGTGATGTTTTTTCTACCGCCATAACTTTCTTTCCTTCAAAATTTCGTTTATGTATTCTTCCTTTGATGTTTTCATGGAATTCATTGATCAAGCTTTTTGTTATCATATTACACTCCAATCTTTTTCCATTTTCATTAATTCTATTCATCTTTATTCTAACTGATTCACTGATTTATTTAATCACTTTCTTGATTTGAATATTATCAATCAACAATCTTCAACTTTCGATCTTCAATCTCCCTGTTTCTAGCGCCATTATGTAGTTACAGGAAATCCTACACTACACCCCTCATATGATTTCATTGTTGATCAACTCATTTTTAGGTTTATTCTTAATTTTATTGATTAACTTTTGAATGTTCTTACAAGAAAGATAAAGAAGTCAAGAATGATCTCTGCTCTGAACTTTCTCTCTCCTATTTACTTGTTTCTTACTCAAAAAAGATCTCTCCCTTTTCTTTACAATTCGAATGACTATTTATAAGGAAATACATAATGGATGACACCTAATCTGTCCTTTATTTTCGGATACGGTTTGCGACATTCTCGCAACCTTATAAATGTTAATTTCGCAAGCTCTCTAATTTTCGCAGAACTATCATATCTTTCTCATGATCCTTGATGACGTCGTTTCTGAAATTGTTCTGCGACGCTATTGTGTTGTACCATTGATAATTTCACTGAGATATAATTGTTGCGAGATTCTGATCCTACAAGTATCAATCTTAGGTCTTTGCAAGACGTTACGAGGAATCAGAGCATAATTCTCAAGGTGCTCCCACATCAATGCTTGGAGGAACATAATGTTGGCATATGTTTCAATTTTCATAAAGCCGTTGGAGACGCTGGAGTCTATAACTAAAGAGTCTAAATTGGCAAATAGTGAACCCAAGAATAGACTACGAATTGGAAGTTTCTCACCTTTAGCCCTCTTTATGGCGAATGGAATCACAAACGGCTTCAGCATATGTCCACTATCTTCAAGAATATCCCTGTAGAGCCACAAGCATAAGAAAGCAGCAATTGTTAAATTACCTGTAGTTGCATGAAATCCTACACTACACCCCTCATATGATTTCATTATTATTCAACTCATTTTAGGTTTACACTCTTAATTTTATTGATCAATCTTTGAATGTTCTTACAAGAAAAGATAAAGGAATCAAGAATGACCTCTGCTCTAGACTTTCTCTCTCCTATTTACTTGTTTCTTACTCAAAAAGATCTCTCTCTTTCTTTATAACTTGAACGACTATTTATAGGAAAATACATAGTGGATGACAGCTAATCTGTCCTTTATTTTCGGGTATGGTTTGCGACATTATCGCAACCTTACAAATGTTAATTTCGCAATCTTTCTAATTTTCGCAGAACTATCACATCTTTCTCGTGATTCTAGCTGACGTCGTTTATCGTATCATTTCTGAAATTGTTCTGCGACGCTGTTGTGTTGTGTAGTTGATAATTTCGCTGAGACATTATCGTTGCGAGATTCTAATCCTACATCTTGCCTCTTCTCATATCTTCTCTGCGAAGTAGAGAATGATGTGAGAAATGCCGCAGTTGTTCATCTCTTCATATTCTGCATTTATCACATGTATTCTTTCTTCCATGTGTTTCTTGACACGTCTTCTGTAACCGCTGCTTTTCAACCGCTCACGTCTTTTCGTCTTAATGATGTTTATTTCTTCGAGTAAAAAAAATCTCCTTTATATACTCTTCTTTCCACTTTCTTTTTACTTTCTCTTCTCTTTTTATTCTCTCATCTCTGCAACTCTGTTATTCTTGTGAAAGTTCTGCTACTGTAATTTTTCCCCTTTCAATCTTCTTACTTTTTGTTCATTCCCATACCCTATATTCAAATATGGATCCAAGTGGTCACAGACATGAGAAGAATTTGAAAGATGTCCAAAAAGATCTTGCTGATAAAGGTTTCACACTCTCTACCATTCCTGGTGAAAATGCCAAATCAATTCTTTCTGTCAAAATTTTCTCTGATCAGTACTGTGATGATCAATCAATCATAATTTCGCTAGGTCAGATTCTCGCAGGTCTCCCTATTCCTCTTATGACCCAGATCTTCCTTTATTCTATGAAATTCTTGCTCACCCAGGATTTTCGCGAGCTATCTTCCAACTGAGTGGGGACTGCATCCGTTTGATGTTAGAGTTCGCTAACTGTGGTGCTGGTAAAGGATCTCTGTACTCCAAAGAACTTAGGGATCCTAAAAATTCGCAGACCTAGAGATAATTGCTGAGAAATACACAGTAGCGAGTTTCTTTGAGAACTATGAACTTATCTCCATGAAGAAAGAGAATACTCGCTGGGGTATTCGCTTAAAAAGGAAAGATAACATTGACGAAGCTAAAATTCTCATGCAAGATATTGACTGGCACTCTGGTAAAAACACAACTCCTCGCCAATCCAAAGATGATAAATGGTGTGTTTTTCCTTTAATGCTAAAAGGACCTTACATTGCTGGGTCAAATGTTCTTCCTGCGATCTCGCTGTTTATCAACCTTGGGTTTTCTCTTGGCCCGAGAAGGAGAAGGAGGTATGTTTCTTCCCGTTTAGCTCACTTTATATTTCTTTATTTGTCTTTATTATTTTGTTCGCTAACTCTTGCGA